>NC_133659.1:600000-900000 GCF_037893015.1 Macrotis lagotis
CAAGTCCTTTAGGACTGGAGACAGATGTGGCTTAATCATGTATCTACCTCAATGCTTAGGAAAAGAGGGAAGATTTAATATCTATATTAGGAAGTTAGCCTTCAGAATAAAAGATAAATTTAGATTACACAGTTGATTCATCCTAGAAATTTCCTTCAATAATAAACATTGAGAAACTAACAATATAAGTCTCTATATTTTTAAGTTTAAACTATTTTTTACTTCTTCCCTTTGTTGTTGTAGTGTATGTGTGTTTGTAGTCCTTGTGTGTGTATGTGTTTGTGTATGTGTATGTATTTTCTGCTCTTGCTTACTTAATTCTACATTGGTTGGTAAATTTAAAAGTTCTCTAAATTCCTCAGTCATAATTTCTCGTGGCACATCAATATTCAATTAAATCCATGTCATACAGTTTGCTTGGCCATTACTCAATGGCCCGTCTGGTGTATATGGGACCTTTCTGTCATTGATTTCCTTGGGCTATACTCCCAATAAGGAGATCTCTGGATCACAACACATGTATTGTGTTTTGCAGGCATCAAAGCATTATATAAATAATAGCTGTTATGTTTTGGCATGATTTAAATTTTCATTTTAAAAGAAGGAAAAAACATAGTACAGGTAAGCTACTGTTACTACCTCAAAGAAATTTCAAAAATAATTCACTAGGAACAAAAGTTAGTAAAATAGCAATCAATTTCTGAGGATGGAGTTATAAAAGAGGTCAGAGTTCTTGGGCAGAAAATAATGATAAAATTCAACAGAAATATAAGTTTTTAAAAAATTCAATTTTCAAGTATAGGGTGGGGGAAGTGTGACTGGAAAGCAATTTTGTTCAAAAAAGATCTGAGGATCTTAGTGACCTGAAACTTGCCTAGAGGTCCTAAGTGATGGGTCAGTAAAAGAAATTGATGTCTTAGACTTCACTGACAAGAGGTCACAAGTTGGTCCTTCTGGAATCTGTCCTGGTTAAACAAAGTCTCTGGGCACTCTTTGTAGTTTATAGAGGTCTCTGATAAAACTGATAAACTGATAAAATTATCCAGAGTCTGGGATACAGGTGATGAGGACCTGGGAACCTAGACTGGGAGTCCAAGAGAAGCTCCAAGGAAATAGAGGACAGTTGGACCTGTCCAAAAGCAGAATGGGCTGCCTTGATTTGGCAGGGAGACTAAAGGACCCCTTGCTTGTCAAGGATCTTATGGTGGGGTGAGATCTGTTCCAAGTTTGAAATTGGGTGATTCTGTACTTGCCCAGAGTCTCCCCATATCTGTGCTTTCCTCCTTCAAGATTCCTTTTTCTTATGGACCTCATCATCACATCTTTAATTAGGATAACTGAACTGGTGTCCCTGGAGAACAGTTCATTGTTTACACAGGTCAAATAAAAAAGGGAATGAAATCCAGATCACACATAGCAGTTTGTAAACATATGTAAACTGTGACCCCACTTCCAGAACTAGTCAAAGGAACCATCACACACGCAAGAGGCCAACAATAAAGAAAATTCAGCTTGACATTTCCTAACCCAAAAATGAACTCCCTGATCATAGCTAGTACAAGATGAACACAATTTAAGACTATTGCTATCTTGAACCCATGGTCCACAGACAAAGCCTATCACATCATTATATAACAAAGTCTATTTTGTCAGAAGAGTGTAGAGAAGGAAAATGACAGAACTCCTGACTGAACATGGGCTGGATCACTGCCAAATTACTTGTTTATTTGAACTAAAACATAATTTATTCTGATGGCAACTTGCTTATCACTAATATAAAGACATTAAATTGTTAATCTTGAGAAATAACTTTTTTTCAATTCTTTGTGCAATCTGATTAATATTTTAAGAGGTTACAAAAGTTTATGTTACATAGGGAAAAAACTGCTTTAATGTTGAGTCTAATGATACAACTTTATGTGACTAATCAGTAAGTACAATGTCCATATCTAACTACTCAATAAGTTTGAATTCATCAACTAATCAAGGTTCCTATATGAAAAACGTTCAATTATAAGATGGTTGGATGGAGCCCTTCCAAAGGGGGTCACAGAGAGAGTCCATATACCCTCTTAGCCTTGGGGTCTCTTGTTCAGGTGTTCTTCTTCACTTGGGCATTGAGGTGGGCATTATATTTCAGTGGTTGCCAGGAATGCAATTCTATGGCACTTTCAGAGGGTAATTTTAACTATTTTATTCTTGTACATATTCTTCCTGTGAAAAGTATTTTATTCATTTGTTTCATTAGGAATTATCAATAAGACCAGATTTCAAGGAAATCTGAGGAAAAATAGGTTGACATTTTCATTTTTATGCTGTTCTTAGCCTTTGACACAATGCCTGGATCCAACATTTATTAAGCATGGACTACATGCAAGGCACTTTATGCAAAGACAAATGAAAATTTTCCTGCCCTCCAGGAGTTTCTCTTTTTCTGGAGGGGTGGACCAAAGAAGGGGCAGTTGGGGGGTGGGGGTACATGGGGAGGGGGAGGTCTCTGAGCCTGGCTCCTGTATGGGGGACTCCAGCTCTGAGGGACTCCTGGTGCCAAGACAAGATGGTGAGCTGCCAGGGAGGCACAATAAACAGCCCAAGCTCTGAGGCCAGAGTGACCAGAAGCAGAGTACAAGGGAGGATCCAGATCACAAAGAAGCTAGGAAGCCATGAAAGCTGGCTAAGGGAAGAGAAGAAAGATGTAATCAGTTCTTTTTCAGGAACATTAATTTAGCAAGTACATGAAATAAGGACAGTAGCAAGAGAAAGATGGACCAGTCAGTCAGCCAGCAATCATTTATGAGATGCTTACTATGTAGATACCAGGCAATGAGAAAGCTGTTTTAGGACTTGGCCACTTGGGGGGGGCAAAGAGAATAAAATAATCCAGTCTGGCCCCATGGCAGGATGAGAAAAAGGGAAATCCAAAGGACACATAGATTTGGGACCAGAGACAAGAAGCACATCCACCAGGGAAATTTTCCAACCAACCATTGGTGATTCAAGACTCAAGACCCCAAGAGATGAGAAAGCCCCTACCTGGACAGTGTCAAACTCATGGGAGCTGAGGAGCTGTGAAGAAATTTTCAAGAGAAAAGAGTTACTACAGAAAATTGAAATATAATTCAAATGATTTAGTAAAACACTTATCTAGCTTAAGCTGGATCTTTCCAAAACTGAGAAACATTAATATGATCCCTAGATAAGGCACAACTTGCCCAGGGTTCCACAGCTAGATTATCCTCTCTGGCAGTGACTCAGGTGGTCTAGTCGATAAGGATTTGGAGTCCAGAAGCCCCTAGTTGGAACCCTTCCTCCATCAAGTCCCCCTTTCTCTGGGAATCAGTTTCCTCACCTGTAAAGTAGAGATAAGACCTGCCTCTATCTCCCAAGGTTGTTTTAAGGGTCAAAGAAGTTACCCATGCATTGGGCAGAACTCTGGAAGGCTCCAGAAGTCTCTTCCGAGGGACAGGAGTTCTGAGAACTCTCCCATGCTGGATATCTGCTTTGGAGGATCAATCCAATGAGGACAAAGAGGGACACAACTAGCCACATGAAGGCAAAGTCTTGGGTTGAGCACAGACAGACACCTGGCATGGGCTATTCTTTTCTGCAGTGCCAGAGAGAATTAATCAGATTGGGGAAAAGGAATCACATCAGTCTTGAAAATCATAAAATAGAGGACAAAAGGAAACTGCAGCTAAGTAGAAGGATGGCCCAGAGGAGTTGGCAGGATTGGCTTTAATACGCAGTCAAAGGTGCACCAATATCATTTCATGGGATATCTGTGTTTCAGTGATAAGTATTTGCAACTCTCTCCTCAAAACCCCTAAGACTAAAGAAGTTTAGGCACTAGTTGCAGATGATATAAAGGCATCATATATGAGACCTTGAGAGATGTAACTAGAGAAACAGTTGTAACCCTCTGATCATAAATAAACATGACTGAAATGATGGAATGACAAAAAGTAGCACTATGCATTTGAGTTAACATTTTTTTTTTGAAAACTGGCCACTTCATCAGTCAAGGAAGAGGTCTAGACTAGACTTCAATTCAAAGAAGCATTTGTCACAGATGGAAAGATTCTCCAGTGATCCACCAAGTCCCATAACATACCAAGGCCTATAACTCCAAAGGGAGATCTTTAAGCATTCAGGAGAGGCTGACCTTACCAAGCAGATAAAGGGTACCCACTGTCCAGACCATGATGTATATATAGTTGGATGGACAACTCATGAAGCTCATTCACTAATATATCTATCTCTCTCTGGGACTAACACTACACCAAGGAGTAGGGCCCAGATCTGAAATGGAAGCAAGCAAAAGTGTAAAAGTGTAGTTTTTGAATGATCCCAAAACAAAGGGTTAGTATTCTTCTGGTGAACTGTATGGAGTTGGTATGGAATACACTATGGTCCCTTAAGACCTATATTGGAAGACCAATAAGCAAAGGAGACACTTGCAGTGAGCATTGAAAAAACCACATATCTAATAGAGGAGGAATTCATTTTTATGGGAGAAATAGTAGAAAAGGTATCATTAAATATATGGTTAGAAAAGACGGCTGCTGGACCAATACACTCAACTGTATTTACATTATGCCAAGAGAACGTGAAAATGGCTGATGGCCAGTTTAAGAAAGAGTTCAGACCAGAGTTACACATGGTAAGCTGCAAACTATCTCACTGGAGAGAAGACTCAACTTAGTGAAATCTCAGATTTATTTGGCACTGATATCCTGGAGGTACTCAATCAATGTTTACTAAATGAGTTGAGTTTTTGTGCTAACATTTTCAGGGGCATCTGTCTGACCTTTCATTCTAAGTAGTTCTATCTAATAAAATTCCCCAGAAATGAGAATTACCTAAACTGTCTTCATAGAAAAATTATTTTAAGTCTATTTATACTGGTAAGCTTAAAAAAAAAGATACTTAGTTTTGTCAAATGATGACAATTTGAAGAGATACTACTGCTCACAGTTCTAAAGGGAGACATAATAGCTATTTGATTTTGGGAAAGTTACTTAACTCTATTTGCCTCAAGTTTCCTTATTTGTGAAATGGTTAGGAAGAGGAAATGATAAACCACTCCTGTATCTTTGTCAAGAAAACTCTAAAAAGGGGTCACAAAAAGTCAAACATGACTGAAATGATGGAACAATAACAAAAATGAAAAAGTATCACTTTGCATTTGAGTTAACTTTTTTTGTTCAAATGCTGTCACACACACATTATTCCATTCAGCATACAACAGATAGCAACTTTATTTTGTTGGGGTTTTTTTAGATTTTTGCAAGGCAAATGGAGTTAAGTGGCTTGCCCAAGGCCACACAGCTAGGTAATTATTAAGTGTCTGAAAGTGGATTTGAACCCAGGTACTCCTGACTCCAAGGCCGGTGCTTTATCCACTACTTTATCCACTACGCCACCTAGCCACCCCAGATAGCAACTTTATTAAGCTTAGTTTAAATGTATTTGGGTAGCCTAGTTGATTAATAGAAAAATCAATACCATTCAGGAGAAGCGGGAAGATTTTGAGGCAAAAGTTTCATTCCTGGATACATTTAGGACTAACAGAAACTTTGGAAGTCACTGGATCTAACTGCCTCATTTTACAGAAGAGGAACTATATTCAGAAAAGATTAATGACTTGTCAAAAGTCAGACAAATTATTTGAGCAGCTCCAGGATATCTGTACAGTGTCTTTGACTCAAGACCAAAAAGTCACACTTGTTATTCCCAACTTGACTCTCACACTCTTATTATATCTTCTGATTCTAGCTCCTAGATTTAATTGACTTCATGTTAGAATAAAAATATTACCTATAAACATCTGTAGGGTAAAAACAATTCAATAAATGAAATGAGAGAAAAAAGAAAATTTGAAACATATAGAAAACTCATTTAAAAATATGCATTACTATATTTATATAGGAATCCAATTGCAAAGCTAAAAGCATGCTCCCATCTATGGCTAATAATCACTGTTGATTTATCAATCTTGAAAAAAAAATGACACAAGACAGAAAAGGAAAGTACAAATGATACTGCATTTAGATCAAGAGAAAACGTTTGATTACTTAAAATTTGACATCTTGGGGACCAGTCAATAAATATTTATTTAGTGCCAAAGTCACAATTAGATCATCCTGAGACAAGTTAGTTTTACTTTACTGGTGAAAGACTTATCACCATGAAATCACACGGAGGGAAATACTGTTCAAAATAGTGAAATCCCACTATTACTTTTTTCTCTATACAATGTTAAATGAAGTCATTACACAGACAGTAAAGCTACAGATTCCACCAAAAAAAGACAAGCTAGAAACAAGTTTTTAACTATAGACATCATGGAAGATCTTCAGTGAAGGCAGAAACGGGGAAATAGAGCCCAGCTAGGTGGGAGAGTAGGAAAACCAGAAGAAGGCCTTTAGCCACAGTGCAGGTCCCAGCAGTTAGATAGTAAACCAGCAAATCATGGGAACACTGGGGCAAAGACAGGACTGGATTGGGAACAAACCTCTGGGTAGGCAACCTCTGGGCTGCACAGGCAACATCTTGGTTAGCAGTAGGCCTGGGATCTCTGATCCCCAGCCCCAGAACAAAAAGCTCAGGACTCTACTCCCTAGACCCCAGGAGCAGAATTCAAACAATCAAAATGAGCAAAAAACTAAAATTGCTAATAATAGAAAGTTACTATGCAGATAGGGATGTTAAAAATGCCACCTCAGAAGAAGAAAGCAGTGACAAATTACCTACATGAGAAGTCTCGAAGGAGTCTATAAATTGAACTCAAATACAAAACCTCATAGAAGAGCTTAAAAAGAATTTAAAAAACAAAGAAGAGAGGATGAAGAAAAATAAAAAAAAAGAAATAAGAACCAACCAATTATGGAAAATTGACTAAAGAAATTAACTCCTTTTAAAGTAAAAATAACCTACTATAAAAAGAATGTAACCCTTTAATTAAAAAAACCCAACTAACTGGAAAAGGAATGCAATCATCTAAAACTCAAATCAACCAACTAAAAAAGGATTGCAACCCAGCTAAAAGTAAAATTAACCAACTGGAAAAGGAAACACAAAAGCTAACTGAAAATAATAAAATCCTAAAAATTAGAATTGGACAAATAAAAACTAATGAATCTATGAGACATCAAGATTCCATCAAAGTCAAAAAATTGAAAAAAAATTAAGGAAACATAAAGTACCTTTTAGGAAATATAAATGACCTGGAAAACAGATCCAGGAGAGATAATTTATGAGTTCTTGATCTACCAGAAAGCCTAGATCAAAAAATGAACCTAGAAAAGATCTTTCAGGAAATTCAGAGGTTAAACTGTCCAAATATAGTAGACCAAGAAGACAAAATAACCTTGAAAGAATACATATATAACACCTTCTGAAAAGAGACCTCAGTGAAAAACTCCAAGACTATCATAGCCAAATTCCAGAATCCTCAAAGGAGAAATATTGCAAGAAGCCAGAAACAAACAATTTAAATACAAAGGAAGCACAATCAGAATTAGACAAGACTTATCAGCTTCAATATTAAAGAATCAGAGGGCCTGGAATACAATATTTTGGAGGGCAAAGGGCCTTGGATTACAACCAATAATTTACTATCCTACAAAATTCAGCATATTTGGGGAAAATATATTTAATGAAATGGAGGATTTCCAAAATTTCCTGATAGAAAGACAAGAACTGAAGAATTTAATTCTCATATGCAAAACTCAAGAGATGCATAAAAAAAGAAACAGAAAGGGGGAAAAAAAACAAATGCTAAACAAATGTTAAAAAACCTATAAGAACATTACATTGTATACAATTCTACAAGGGAAGATAACACTTGTAATTCCTAAGAAATGCATTTCTTTAGAATACTTAAAGGATTGAAAACAGTTGAAGAGATTGTATTTAGAGGATATGGGTATAGTTGGTTCTTATCCTTTTATTGAAGATGACCAAAATGACTTCATATGGTTTGAGACAAATTATGGTGCATCTGAATGTGGCTGAACAGACCAATATGAGCTCAGGATGCTCTACCACAGGTCATGCACAAGTAGTCCAGGTGAAAAGCTGGGGTGTTTACTCTAAAATTAGATATCCTACAGTTCCTTTGAGTTACTTTAATTCTGCCTTGCTCATAGGCTCAACAAATTCTCTGATGAGGGCACCCTGTGCTGGGTAATCCTGTATCAGGATCTTCCATGACTTACAATCAATGCTAAAGTTCTTAAGGGAGACCTTCAGGGTATCCCAGTACTTAAAGAGTAATTAGAGGCTCTAAACATAATTAAATCAGAAGTGAATTTATTTTTAACTAGATACTTAGAAGGTGTATAGTACAATATCTACAGAGGGTGGAATTGTACTTAGAAGGGTTGGACATAAAGAAATTAGGAAGTTATTTTTCTCATAATCCAAACTTTAGTGAAAGAGAGTTTTAAGTATCATGGTTAGGGTGCTAAAGGGACAGTGGCTGTCAGGCTATGGTTGGAATAACTAAGAGATGGAGGGAGTGTACTTAGAGGGAGTGGACATGAAAGCATCACAAAGAGATATGCTTTGCTTGAAGCTTTGGCTAAAACTAGAGGAAATATGTTTTGACTCATGAGGATTTGTATACATGAAGGGTACTTGAAAAGGAGGAGAAGGTATATAAAATGATTATAATTTGATGTGATTCATTACTCTTGAGAAATCTTTTTTTTTTTGAGAAATTTATTTCTAATGAGACAGAAGAGGGGAGGGTACTTAGATACTATGAAGCAATGTTGCTTATCAACCAGTCATTCAACCTTTGATTGACTGTACTTTGAGAGTATTTTGAGTTTATTTATTAATCAATCAATCTTTGATTATACTCTGATGGACAGTACTTTGAATTTAGCAATCAATCAACTTTTGATTGAATGTACTTTTTTAAATCAGGTCAGATAAAAGGAGTATATTTTGACAAAACAATAAAGACATAAAAAGGGCAGTACTAGAAGAAGGTTGGCATTAGTGGATAAACATCACCAGGTGAAGAGGCATAAAAACCTATAATAATAGTAGGAAAGAAGGGAGAGTGTGAACACTGAATAAATCCTACTCAACAGATTTGGTCCAGAGAGGGAATAACATACATTCCCAAGTGGGTTTAAAAATCTATTCTATCCTCCAGGGAAGTAGGGGGTGGGGGGGAAGGAAAGAAAAGGGAAGAAGGGACTGATAAAAGGGAAGGCGAAGAAATAAATGAAAGTAAGCAAAGTGAAAATTTAAAAGAAAAGTTAGAGTAAAGGGAGCAAAACATTGATGAAGAGGAACAAGAGGAAATGAAGGGGGAAAAGTACAAATGGGGAAAGATAACATGTGAATGGGATGAACTCTTCCATAAAAGGGAAGCAGATAGCAGAATGGATTAAAACCATGATCCTACAATATATTGTTTACAAGAACCACATTTGAAGCAGAGAGATGTACACAACACAGGTTAAAGGTGTGGAGAACTATTGTTCTATGAGAAACCACAAATGGTTGTATTCCAAGGAAGCATGGAAAGAATTACAGGAACTAACACTGACTGAAGGGAGAAGAACCAAGAGAACATTATACACATTAACAACACTGTAAATTGATCAACCTTGATGGGTGCAGCAACTCAGTAGTTCAGAAAGCTAGGGCAACACTAGGGGACTGTTAATGCTATCTATATCCAGTCAAAAACAAAACAAAACAAAAAACTCTACAGAATCTGAATGAATAACTATGTCACTTTTTAAAAATTTCTCTTATGCTTTTCCTTCCTCTCCCATGGTTTTCTTTCTTTCCTTTTAGTCCTAATTCCTCATACATAAAATAACTAATATGTAAACATGTAAATACAAATGTTCATGTAAAATTTTCACTAGACTGTCTGCCCGATGAGGGGACAGCTACGTGGCTTATAAAACTGTATGAGGATGAATGCTGAATTTTCATTAACTGGAAAAATAAAAAAATAATAAAATATTAAAAAAGAGAGAAATCCCACTATTAGTGATCTGGGAGTAAGTATACCCCAAGTAAGATGACCATATCTTTGGTTTTGAACTCTAGGTTTTCTTCTAATCAATAAATCAACAAATATTTAAGTGGACTACTAACTGAAAATTATATGCACACACATGAATGTATGTGTATATGAGTATGTATAAATCGGGTCAGTGACCCGAAAGATTTTACAATCCACATTTAAAGAACAGTGATAAATGACAGAAAATTTAAATGCCAATAGGAGAAATAAGTGCCATATAATAAAATAAAACTAGTTGTCAAAGGTGCCAAATGATAGCCAATAATCAAATCCTTATTCTTCTGGACCTCTCTGGATTTTGTGACACTACTATCTTTTGGTTAGGAAGATAAGTGGTACAATGGATAGAATGGGTGAGATCCAAGTTCCAAATCTGACTTCGGATACTTCCTGCCTATCTCAATTTCCTCACCTACCTCCCAGGTACTTGTGAAGTGAAAGTAAAGCAGTGTTTATAAAATGCTAGGTCTCATTAGCAATTATTACTTCTTGTTCTCCTACTTGTTTGACCAGTTCTTTTCAGTTTCCCTCTTCTCTACCCATTCTCAGTGACTTTAGCACCTTCCATGAGTCCAAGCGCACCACTTTTACCCAAATAACTCCCAGCTGAATTTATCAAGCCTGACTTCTCTTTGCATATCAAACAGCCACCAACTGAAATCCTCACCAGCTAAAAGTGGCATCAGTGCTATCTCTCATTCATGAACAGCATCTGAAAAACTCAAAAATGTCAGGCAAGGCAGGGATTCAACTTGAGTCATCTATTTCTCAAACTGCTGTTTTGGTTTATTGTTTGAGTTCATTTTCATTAGTTGTATAAGTTTTTTGAAAAATTACATAGAGAGAAGGCATCAAGTCAAAAACAGAACATATTTCCTTTTCTCACCTCCCTATTTCTGCCAAGAACACCTCCTTCTAGTCATTCTGAGTTGCATCTTTAGGGGTCTGTTCTGACTCTTCCCTGGCTCTCCCTCCACCTCCACATCCCATTAGTTGCCAAGTGAATCCTATCCCTAATCCTAAACAGCTCCTCTCTCTCTCTCTCTCTCTCTCTCTCTCTCTCTCTCTCTCTCTCTCCTTCTCCCTCTCCCTCTCTCCATTACTACACATACACACAAACTCACTAAAATCACACACCTCTCCTCTCCAGCCCACCTTAGCATAGGTCTGACCCTATCACTTCCCTGCTCCATTCATTCTACTAACTCCTCCAATATCACACATAGATGTGTTTGGAACTTCAAGCTCTTTACAATTTCTAATCTACTTTTCAGACACACTGATCACCCCATTTCCTACACCCTCATCCACTTCCTGCTCCTTGGCCCCTGTGCCTCCCCTCAATTAGCTGACATCAACCTTGTGTTTGGTTTCTACTTAGATGAGGGCATCTGATCTTGTTATCTCCCTCACCAAGCACAATATCCTTGTCCAGAGGAGCTTCATAAATGTGATCAATTCATTGCAGAAATACTAAGGAGAGACCCGTCTGTACACCCACAATCCCATAACTCAAGATACTTGCACCCCTACATATCCCATTTGTGCAAATGTGTGTCGGATGATATAAAACTGTATGTACCTATGCAGAGATGTGTGCCACATCCACAGAGGAGCAGCAGGTTTGGAGGAGATCCCAGCCTTAGCTTTAGACATGTTGACTTTGTGGTCCCAGCTGGAGATGCAGGGCTGCAATAAGGAGGGGGTCTTGCTGGAGCCACTCTTCTTCTTCCCCTAACCTAACAACCCACTCATCTTATCCCTTTGAACTTCTAGGGTGTTCACTATCATCGTCATACCCTTTTGCAGTCAGACACACAGTTCTAGTGTCGTTCCCTGTTTCCTCTAAGACTGCAGTCTCCATGGAAGCAAAGAACTGCAGGTATCACAAAGACATGCATTCATTGCCCACCTCAAATACTAACTTGTGGTCACTCTTCCTGAGGCTCAATTTCCTCAGCTGTAAAACAGTTAACAGCCAGGGTTGTGAGGATCAAGGAAGAAAAGGTCAGAAAAAGTGCTTTGTAAGGCTCTCCTTTCAGTAATTATTACCATATTTTTCTATCTTCCACCACATTTAGCATACTAGACACTGAAGAAGCATTTAAAATTTGGGTGAAAGACTCCTGCCTCTGGTGAGAAAGTCCTACCTTGATGTCTCAAGATCTCCCTTCCAGCAAAAGGAACAGGAAATGAGCCTAGGAACCGACAGAGGAAATGAATCCAGCTTATCAAGACTCCCACATTTCCACGAAGTCTTATTTAAAAAATGATCTTCAGAAAGAGATGCCCATTCTTACAGTGGAATGAATTCTTTAAAAGGTTAGAAAGGTGGCACTGCTGACCAAAAATTACTAAAACTGAGTAGTAAGGGGACTCCTTTGCTGCATTCACACCCCCACTCCCCACCCCCATACTTCTGGCCATCTCCAATGGTCCTGATCCAAAGCTGACCATGGATCCAGATGGCTCCAAGGGGAAGTAAGATTGGTGACTTTTCACATCCCTTCACTTTGATTCAATTCACTTGCATCACCTCCTAGAAGTCAGAAGGACAAACAGCAGCCCCAGGAAAGAGAGGGCAAAGGCAAAAGTAATTTCCTTTTCTGTGGCTGTTCACATTTTCTTTTCCTTCCAAACCCCAGCAGGTCATCACAAGATTCCTTGGGAGGCAACTAGAAGTCACTTGCTAACTATGTAACAGGGATCAAAGTGAAGGCAACTGTCCTACCCAAGGATCTCACCCATTCCCTGGGTCCCAACAAGGCAGCAACACAACCAACTGATCTCCTTTCACTGCACATGCCTATTAAAGAGAACTAAGAATGGTGGAAGGGGGAGAGGGGCTGCCTCAAATTAGCAAGAATCTGACTTCTGGATAAGTGAGACCTTTTGAACTAAGCTATAAATATACTGCCTAGTTCCCCCCTTTTTTTGGTAGGTCTTCACTAGTTTTCAAAAAATTTCCAAAAATTTTCAAGTGTTTTTCTCTTGAATTTGAATCACTAGCTCCGAATCTGAAGCAACATTTTGCAATATAGAATGTACAGAATGGCAGGTCTGTGAAAAAATGAGATGGCCATTACAGCAATACCTGGAAATAAACAATCCATTATGATTTCTGGTTCCCACCATTTACCAACAATTGCGTGACTCTTCAATAATCAATAGTCAATGTTCTATAGAGCATTTTAATTCAGTTCAACTAGCATTTATATAAAGTGACAAGAAAGGTATTTTCCAGTTGGGACAATTACTGTTACTATAAAATTGTTTTACTTTTTAAATATGGGAATAATTTATCAGGCTATCTGAGATTGTTAAATTTCAGAATAATTTATTATATTTTAAGGTCTAACTGGAAATGTAACTAACAATCTCTCATCCATATTATAACAATTTTTTTTTAACAATTCTGAGGTCATGAAAAAAGTAGATGGGAGCACCAAACAGAGTGAGAGAAGTTCTTAAGCGCTTATAAGCTGAGAAGAGATATTAAGTGGGTGGGGTGGGGGTGGTTAGAGTCAGAGGCATTTTGGGTTAGGGTCACCTAAAGTCTTATTGCAATGCTTTATCAATAATGCCAGATGACTTCAGAGTGCTCAGAGGCTATGCCTGAGGTGCCACCAAGCTGCAAAGGCTTTGGAAATGAGCCTGGCATGTTTGCTGCCCATGTACCACACTAGCTCAATTCACAATGTCTTTGAACAGCTAGGGGTCCATTATCTAGTGTTACACCTGGAGTCTGGAAGATCAGAGTTTGAATCTGGCCTCAGACACTTATTAGCTGTATAACCCTGGGTAAGTGATTTCCCCAACCATGAAATGGAATAATAGCATCCACCTCCAAGGGGTGGATGAGACAATATCTGAAAAGGACTTAACTGGGTCTGGCATAAACATTGGCTGCTGTTGTCAGTTGGCTGGGTGACTAACTTTTTGGTCAAAGATCATCTGCTGAGTTCCAGAGGAGGAGGACTACAATTTTCAAGTAATAGTAGGGTTGGACACAATTGAAAACTTTTCCTAATAACCCACACTTATCAGCTGGGAATAAAACATATTTCTTAGAATGTTAAAATCACAAAGTGAAACAATTTATTTTGATTGGGGTCCTGGTAATAGCTTTTCCTATTTGATATTTTCCTTAGGGTAGAGAGCTCCTAAAGCAAATCAAGCTATCCTCCAGTTAAGAGACTAGGTAACTTCCAGGATAACAGGGCTTTACCTTTGGGACAATTCCCAGTCTACATTGAAGGCATCCTTCTTCCTCCTATTTTTTGAACAGGACCCCTACCTTCCTTTTTTTTTAATAGTTTTTTTTTGCAAGGCAAATGGAGTTAAGTGGCTTGCCCAAGGCCACACAGCTAGGTAATTAAGTGTCTGAGACCGGATTTGAACCCAGGTATTCCTGACTCCAAGACTGGTGCTTTATCCACTATACCACCTAGCCACTCCTACCTTCCTTTTTCATGACAAAGTCTACACCGTTCTCTCCAGCCTCTCAAAGTTTCGACCCATGCTTCACAGCTACCATCCAAATCAACCTCCAATATCCTTTATCTTGGGACATTTGTTTTTACATTTATCTAATTGTCTCTCCCCCTAAATTAAGCTGCAAGTTCCCTTGAAGAGAGGGGCTATTTCTTAATCATTTATGTTATCCTTAGCATAGTATCTCATATAGAGGAGCTATACAAAGAATTAAGTTCTAATGTATTTAAAAATAATTATTTGTGATATTTAAATATGGCATTAATAAGATTACTAAGGATTGCACTAATGATCAGTAAGATCTATATGGATATTTTAGTAAAATAAAATTTCAAGCAAAACATTTAATATATAAATATTTCTCATTATCCTTTAATAACTCCTCCAAATGTACAAAAAATTGAAGTTAAGATAGGATTTGATGAAGTGACAGACAAGAGCAAATGAAACCAAGGGGCAAATTCCAAAGAGATCACTACTATAAATATAAAGAGACACAGAAATGTCAAAACTGAGAAGAGTCCTATTTCGGATGGGGGTGGAAGGAAGCTTATTCAAATGTAATTTTAGATATTCTCAGACCCATTAGCTGTTGGTTTTTATTGGAAAAAGAAAAAAATAAGATTAATCTCCTAACAATACTTTTCTAAAGGAAATTTTTTAAGATGAAAATAAGAATTTTCACAATTAAGGATTATTAATGATTCTTAATTGAAAAATCAACACATGCTTCTGAGTCACTATAAATAACCTTTGATTAAATTCTCCCTCACTAGGCCCCTTAAGAAACAGAAAAATCAACCGAGAATAGAATTCATTTATTTAGTACAGGCAACCATTTCATTGACATCATGGAAAGAATTCAGAGATCAGAAGAACTGAATTTTCATGTTGGATGAATGAATAGCTGGCTAAGTAACTCTAGATAAATCATCAACCTCTTTGGATTCAGTTGCTCATATTAGAAAACTAAGTATTAGAATAAAGGACAGCTTAACACTCAATTATTCATGGAACCTAAAGGGAATGGTCATCAATTGGAGAATGGTTGAACTAGTAATGGTATATTAATGTAATAGGATATGATTTTGCTATAAGAATTGATGAAGGGAATGGTTTCAGAAAAACCTTAGATGAGCTATATGAACTGATATAAAGTGAATTGAGCAGAACCTAGAACAATCTATACAGGAACAGCAATATTGTAAAAAATAATCAAATGTGAAAAAGGTATGAACAACGATTTACCACTACTGCAAAGGCCTTGTCATATAAAATGTTATTCACCACCTTTCCAGAGAAAGAATTGTTGGCTCTAAAAAGTTCAAATTTAAGCATTTTTTTCCTCTTCTTTTTTTGAACATGGATAATGTGAAATTGTTTTACATGACTTTACATGTATAATGAATATTGTATTTTTGTTTTCTCAATAGGTGAGGGAGAGGATTAGAGAAGAAAATATGAACTGGAATAAAAACCTAAACATTTGATTATTCCATAAGCTTAGCCAGATCTGCCCTAAAGACTTCATGGAGTTTCAAGAAGCCCAAAGAATGTGCAGGCAGGCAAAAACAACATGAGGGATCTGAACTGCTGGAGGGAATACTCAAATCTGTGATGACAGCTCTACTTGAAAATTGAGTAATTAGTCATTTCCTAAACTATGTCCTAATTTATACAGAAAAAAAACAACTTACAGAAAGGCAGTTATTTTTTCCCCCACCTCACCAAAAAGGCTTTTAATATATGTTAACTCTTCTACATGCTATGTAAGAATAAAAAAGATCATCACAATCCTCATCAAACTTAACTGTCTAGCTTATGAAATAAAGCATAACCATATGAAGGAAAAAAATCCAGTAAACTGAAGACAAGTATTTATCTGATTAATGTAAATCACATTAGTCATATAACAGAGAGTGAATGCTACAAAGTATCTTCAAGATTATTAAAATGACAATGAGGTTAACAAATCACCTCATTCCTTCTCTGGCAGATGAAGAAATAGAATCAGAGGGAGGTAAAGTAACAAACTCAAGGTCATACATGAAGTGATAAACAAACCAGGATTCAGACAGAAATTATTCTTCTCATTGAGGTGATGGGCATGTCATTCCAAGGAGGTTGTGAGGACCAAGTGGCAAGGCCAGTCACTGCCACATGCCCACAGTCTCTTGGCCTGGTCTCTCTGATCAGGCCAGCAAGTAGAAACTAAGAAATGGGTTCTGACCACAGACAATAGGCACTCATAGCATGAGATAGGCACTCATATGATTGAGAGATCTTCTCATTGGTTGCAGAGCCAACTGTTATCTCAAAGATTGCTGAGGCAGAACTGAGTAGATGGACAGTAGGAATGACCTGCCCTTACTCACTGGTTTTTTCTTTGTGGTTTTGAATAAAACCTAACAGCTTTGAGTTAATCCTGTCTGGCTTCCCACCTAGCCATAGCAGCTGCCTCTTTGTCCTTATTCTTTCCTGATCTTCATTCATTGAGAGTTTTAAGATGCACGTGTTCAAGCAGCCTCATGAGTTTGGGAGAACCAAAGGTCCAGAAAGAGGAAGAGCTGAATGTGAACAGTGGACATGGCTACCAGAATACTGGAAGTAGCTGTAGTAGGATGAGAAAGACCCTGAGAGAAGTCAGTTTTCGGGAGCAAGGCTAGCTATACCCTAGTTATCTTGAGGGGAAGGGAGCCCAAGAGGAGATACACCTAAGGAGAATTTCACAAGGATGCCACAAGAGTCCTTCAAAACATGTCTTTCTTGGGACCTTAAAGGGTACGAGCAAGAGGAGTGTGGCATGGGCCAGTTTATGAGAGAGATATTCTGAAGCAACCATTCTTTTTGTCTTCCCAGGAAACCCCTTTTTTAAAAGCTAAGATAGAAATGATGGATTGTTCACTACTCACACAGAGCACACTCGTGGGGCCTCGGGAAGCTAAAACACTAAAATCGTCCTTTCAGGATTACTCCTAAGAGCAGAGAGAGAGGAGCAGTTAGTCTACCCTTAGGAAACCCAACCTGTAGGTGCCAGTGCCCATATAGGTATAATCCCAGAGGAGGTACTACAAATACATAAGGCTTTAAGATTTGCAAGTCACTTTACATGTTATCTCATTTTGTCATATTAACCATTATAGTTTAGTATTTTATTAAAATAAAAACCATTAAGCATCTAGGATGAGTGGCAACTCTCCACATTTGACTAAACTATTCTACCTCCAACTCAATTACTATTAATCTGTACTAACGTTTTCTTCAATTACAGCCAAATCAATATAAACACATTTTAATAAACATCCAACCTTTAAAGCAAATATAAGTGAAAACTGATTATGTCTTCAGGAGGCAGTTAGAGGGGGTACTTAAAACCAGTTGTGTATACCTTTCAAGAATCCATAGGCTAGGTAGCATAGTGGATAGAGCATCAGTCCTGGAGTCAGGAGAATTTGAGTTCAAATCCAGTCTCAGTCACTTACTATTTACTTAACTGTATGACCTGGAGCAAGTCACTTAACCCCAATGCCTTGGAAAATTTTGAGGAAAAAAAAGACTCCATAGGCTTAGACAGTAAGCTCAGAAGGAGTTAGTGACAATGGATAGTATATTGCAACTGAGATTAGGAAGTCCAGACTCACACAAGGCTGGAAAGATTGCTTTTATAATGATGTGCAGAGAGGTATTTCATTTAGTTAACCAGGATAGATTTCCTAAGTCACCATCATCTCAGTTGGAGTTCAAGACATACCAACCTTTTACTAATATCTATTCCATAACTTCTATTCTAGGCAAGGTTCAAGTCAGAGAATTGACATTTTCTTTTTTTGCCAGAAAAAGTAAAAAACATTGGTGTTCATTAGATATTCTAAAGGAAAAACAGGTTATATTCATTTGTTGCCCTAAATTTCTCTCCCCCATTCCTAACTAAAACTGCTTTCTCCCAAATTACTAATGGTCTCTTAGGCACCACATTAAAAAGCTTCTTCTCAAATAATATCTTTAATAAAAAAATTTTTTAAAAAAACTGCTTCTGAGTTCTCATCTTTCCTAACACTTCTCTGCAGCATCTGATACCATCCAACACTCCCTCTTCAGCTTTCATGGGAGTATGAGTATCTCTATGAATATAACTCCCAAATACAATTCCTCTAGAATCTACCATTTCAAACCATGTCTATTTCAAACCCAATAATCCAAATTATTGCATTCAAACTCAAGTAAAGTGAGGGTGTGTTTAAAAGACCTGCACACTGAATAAACTTATATTTATTATGCACCAGAAGTCATGGCTTTCCATCTCCTTACCATTCAGGAGCTACTGGGCTACTCAAGGTAGGACAAATATAAATTCCTAGTCATTGAAGTCAGCAATTTTGAGGAAACAGGTTATTAATCATCTCTTGAATACACCAAGTGAAGAAACATAATATGAATTACATGTCTGGGGTAATTGCATAATTTATAGTCAAGAGGAAAAATTTTCTAACATCAATTTGCTATGCTAGCACAAAACTTCCTATCCAAGGTTTTTCTTTTTCAATTTTTATTTATTTAAGTCAATGGGGTTAAGAGACTTGCCTAAAATCACACAGCAAGGCAATTCAGTCTACTCTCTCCACTGTGCCACCTAGTTGTCCCCTCCATAGTTTTTAAAGCAAGGAAGGTTGGTTCAAATTACCCTGCAATAAGGCTGCCAACTTTGCCTTTCTTAAATCCAAGTCAAGTCATCTTTCATCATCCACTCTATTTACCTCAACATTGTGACATTTTTGGTCCACTTTGAAAATGAAGGATGAAAAACTGTGCCAGTTGCTCTTTGTTTTCGATTCACATACCGCTGTGGTGGCATCCTTAAAGTAGCTTCTTCCTAATTGCTTCTCTGCTGTGTTAAAGCCTTGTCAGGCTGTCTTGTGCCTTTATAGCCCTTTAGATACTATGCATTTCTGGGTATTTGGAGAACTAGTGTTCCTAGTGTGACAAACATCAGTCACCAAGGAGTCTGAGATCAGAAGAATAATGTTGCCCAAATTCCCCAAGGTAATGAGACCAACTTCCTCCTGTCCAGTTGCACTCCTATTCAATTGTTCACCTGCAGTCCCTGGCTCTATTCAAAGGCCTCTCATGGTCTCAAGCAGTTATTCTTGAGTCACTTGGGGTTTTTTCCTGTGCAAGTGACCAGACCAAACACTACCCAAAGGCTCTGCAGTGTGTTACAGGGCTTGATACAAATGCATCTGCAATACCAACAGGAGAACCTGAAAGACCTCCAGAGGGAAACTGTGTGGAAGCCAGATTTCTGAGCTGGAGCTCCTCTATATCTGGTGGACTGCAATAGAAATGATCAGAGAACTCTGGGTGACTTTTGGCACATGTGAAGTGGAAAGGCTTAACCAATCAGCCCATTGGGATCTTGTATTCTCTTCATCTTTCGCTCAAATGGGGTCTGCTAGGAAACTTCACCCACGAAAGACTGTCTGTTCTCTTGCAATGATGAGCATCTTACCCAAGTAGATTATTTGTACTATTATGAAAATAGACATGAGTCAATAAGTCACTTCCCACCCCCACCCCCAGATTCTAAGGTCCAGGATTTCTCCCCATTTTGGTATCTCCCTACCTTCAGACATCATCATAATTGATTTCTTAATACTCTCACCTTAGTGTAAGCACCAATTCAAATCTTTCTACATATACTTAACCTAGTCCAGATGCTTTTCTCAATTTGATTTTCTTCTTAATTATTCAGTGCCATTTTTGCTTGTTCAACAACTTCCTTTTGGCCCATGATGTGAAGAGCCCAAATGTGGTGGTGGTCTAATCTCCTTGCTACTGAAAAGGGTTTGTTATTAAAAAAAAACTCTTTACAACTTCTATCAAGAATACAAGCTTGGGGGTGGCTAGGTGGTGCAGTGAATAGAGCACCTGCCCTGGAGTCAAATCCGACCTCAGGCACTTAATAATTACCTAGCTGTGTGACCTTGGGCAAGCCACTTAACCCCACTGCCTTGAAAAATCTAAAAAAAAAACATTCCAAGGTTGGTATGACATTATGAAAATTATAAACAGGTCATTAATCATAAAAACAATAAAAATTAAAATACCAATAGAAAGAACTTTTGGCAAAATAGTAACACTCTTTTGCTTAATATGGCAAAGTAGATCAATCTAAAAACAAGAGTCAAAATTATCTATACAGATAAACTCTAGAAGCTTGTTCAGTTATTTAATATAGTTCTAGAAAAGCTTATCATCAAAAAAGAAAATAACTTGAGAAAATAACAATATAGCCTAGCATTTATAAAAACTTTCAAATTTGCATAGTGTTTTATAAATATGATCTTGTTTTACTCTCACAACAAACCTAGGAGGCAAACACTATTAACATTTACAGTTGAAGAAACTAAAGCAGAGATTAGATTAGGTCTAGAGAGAAAGAGCTAGTAGTGTCTGAGTCAAGATTTGAACTCATTCAAGATTCCTGATTCGAGGTCCAGCACATAATCCACTGAGTCAATTATCTCTCGCATAATCAATTAGGAAACAAAATTAACACATGGAGATGATGTGATGATGTATTCAGGGAATCTTAGTAATATTGGTAAAGTAGCATGACATAAAATAAAGCCAACATTACCAGTTTTTCTTATTACTGACATAACCCCACAGAAGACTCAAAACTAATATGAAATATTCTGGAATCTACCTACCAGACATACTCAAGGCTCACATGAATGTTAAACATTCTTTACCAAAATAAGTTCTTAAATAATTGTGAAATAATCATTGTTCTTGATTGGGTTGTGCCAATGTAATGATACTACTTACCTAAATATAAATAGTTCCATACTAATCAAACTACTAATGGAATACTCTATAGAGCTAGAAAAAAATTCAACAAAATTCAGGTAAGAGTTCAAGAATCTCAAAGGGAATGAAAACAGGAATGAAGTAGAGATGTGCCAATAGCAACTCTCAAACCACAGTACAAAGTAGTAATCATCAAAACCATGTTACCTGTTAAAAATTAAGGGGGGGGGGGGGAGAATGACCAAGGAAACAGATTAGATAAGTAAGATCAAGAAGCAATGTAACCTGGGACAGTGTTTCATAAACCAAAGGACTACAACTACTGGGATAACTCCTTATAATTGTGCAAGTGGCCAGACCAAACACTACCCAAAGGCACCAACGGCTAGGAAAACTAGAAAACAGTCTGATGTACATGCTTTAGACAAACATTCTGCACCAAAGTCTACATAAAGCTCCAAATGGATGCATGACCTCACTTACCTTAGAGTTAATCCATTTGCTCCTTTACTTTAAAATCAGATTATCAATGAATAACCTGATTTAATTCAAAGGGTCTTAGTGAGTTCACAGGATTTCCTACTTCTTTATTTTCCAAACATATTTGTAAATGGTAGCTATTTTCGTGGTCTTATTTTTCCAAATACCCATCACATCATACAAGATCACCAAAAGCTCCATAAAATTTTCCCTTTTGCCTTTGAACATATTAGAAAACTAATTCAATCAAGCTCTTTTCTTTTTCCAAAAAAAGTGTATGAACCATCCTTCCATTTAGTTGTTCTCTCATCCAGTCTTCTGGTTTTCTCAAAGAATGGCAAGGTCACCCTATACTCCAGTAATATGTGGATGATTTCTCTCCCAGGAGAAGATGGAGATAATGACGAGAGATGGGTTCTGAGCCCACTTAACTGCCTTAGTGCACTTCTATTAGCCCTGCAAAAGCAGGAGGATCATATCCTGGGGTGTTCACTTCATGGGTTGCTTGGGTCAAAGAATTAATCCCCAAGTGGCCAGTCTACTGATAATGGAACACTCTGGAATGAGCTCCAGAGAGAGGTACTACTCAGAAAGGAGACTCAAGATTATGCTCAAAGCAGACAAGAGCTTCCAATGACTTTGGGATTACCTTCATACCATAAGGAGGCACTTGAGAAGAGCTCTGTGCAGTGTGCTTATAAATCCACACTAGATATAATTAGGATTTAGTCTGGAGAAACAAAAATCCACATTACAAGGTAATTATGACAGGTGGAACAAAATACTATTTCTCAGAAAGCACCAAGCCTGCTATTAGGACATTATTTCCTCATAATATATAGAACTGTCAAAATTAATGTCATTAGCTATGTTCAAGCTGGATAATATCTAAATCCTGGCATCATATACATGAAACCAATACTTTATATATATAATTTTCCTTTATTCTGAATTTAACATCAAAGAAGACAAGCATTTCCACATACAAAGAAATAAAGAGGACATTTAAAACCACAAATCACTATTCTGCAAGACTTGGTTTCCCTTTTAAATAGCTAACTGAACATGTAACTTTCAAACCTGTCCTGTTTGTTTTCCCTGCTGACCACTGTATTGCCTTCTGTGCATATTTTTAAAAAAACTGCTTCACTGACCCTTCTCTTTTCTTTGACATCCCAACTGTTTATGCCCTTATAAAGCCCACCTCTTCATCAAAGAACCAAACCCTCAAAATAAACTCTCACTCATTCTGTCATGTCAGCAGTAACAGTTTCCCCAGAGATCCTCTGGAGTTACAGTCGGTCACTATATTTCCTTTTAATAAGTTTTATTTATTTAAGGAAATGGGATTAAGTGACTTGCCCAAGGTCACACAGCTAGGCAGTTATTAAGTCTTTGAGACTGGATTTGAACTCAGATCAGTCCTCCTGACTCCAGGGCCAGCTGCCCTGAATTAAGATTTTCAAAAGTCTTTCTGTACAACAGTGTTGTTATTGCACACTGTTTTCCAAGTTCTAATCACTATCAGTACATTCAAGACATCCTAGATTTCTCTGAAACCATCCCATCCCTTTTATTATTCTTATCAACATCTTCTATTACATACATTTACTCAAATTTGTTCAGTCATTTCCCCCAAGTGGCAGGTGCCCCGATTCACAGCTATTTGCTATAACAAAAAACTACTGTTTTTGTGTTTATGGGTCTCTTCTTTCTTCCCCTGATCTCTCTGAGGTATAGACCTACTAATGGTTTTTAATATCTTTCCAAACTGCTGTACAAAATGATTAAGCCAACATTGTGTTAAAAGGTCATTCCTTAGTGTCACCTACAATCTTTATTTTTCTTTTCCATCCTCTCTGCCAATCTGATGGTAACAGATAGAACCTTGGGACTGTTATTCTACATTTCTGACTGATTGGAGCATTTTTTTTTCAGACAAGTTAAATGACTGGCCAGCAATAGCTAATCTGAAGCAAGATTTGAACTCAGATCTCCTCAACTCCAGGTAAAGTACTCAATCTGCTGCACCTCAAAGCTTTCTCACAAGTCTCCACAAGTGCACCCTTCAATCTGCACCACGTTCATCTCTCTTCCTGAAATGGTGATCACCACAACACATCTTCTCTACTGCCAAATCCCAAAGCTAAGCTTTTCTGTTCTCATAACCCTGGGTGACATCTGACCTTCTCTGCTTCTTAGGCATCCCCACTTCTGTATCCCACCAATGCCTCTTCTTCCTCTTTCCCTAGGCAGTCTGTAGGCTTCTATCCTCAAAGTTCTTCTCTCCTCCTGCAATCGAATTCATTCCTAAGGTTTTCAATGATTTTATCTAGGACTGAGCCCACACTTTTCTCCTGAGATCCGGAATTGCATTACCAATCGACTACCTGAGCCCAGCTTTTCCCTCAGCATCAGCTCCTCCTCCTCCTCCTCTCAACAGGACCATCTTCCTGTTTCAATCCAATCAGGATTCCTCTCTCTCCTTTGCCCAATACATTATCTAGTTGGTATTATCTGGTCCCATATTCTCTCTCCACCTCCATGACCAATTCTGCAGCTGTTACCTAAGGGATAGTCTTGCCTCCAAATAGGTATATTACTCTATATCCAGCACCCCAAAGAAGTGGGTTAATTGCTTCCTTGCCCTAAAGCCTTCACCCGCTCCCCACTGCATGTGGAATAAAGGTCCACCCAACTTAGCTTGGAAAGGTATCCCAAGCTTTGATCATCTAGCTCCACTTTTACATTCCCACCAATACATCTTAACTAACAGAGCCAACTTTCAGCCAAGTAAGTCTGTTCTGACTTTCCCATCTCCTGAGCATGGCACATCCCTTGGGAAAGCGTTTCAGCTTTGGGAAACCCTGACCAAGATGTTCTCTCCTTTACAAACTATTCATTCCTTTCATCTTTCTACACCTCTTTATTTCTCTCTCTCTGCATCTCAGGATGGGAGGGACTAGAAGTCATCTTGTAGAGCCCCAAGTTTGATCCAGAAAATCCTCAACAGGAGGAAAAGAAATTCACTACACCTCCAGGAAGCCATTCACTTTTGGATCAATGTTGCTGTTAGGAAAAATCTCTTACATTTTCATTATACTCTAAAGAGGGAATCAGCCAGCCCAGCTTTGCTCCTTAGCACTTGCTCAGATTGACAGTTCATCGATTCAATGAATGGTGGATAGACTGTGTACCACAGCACTCTTGTGCTTCTCTTCAGAGCCAGGACTAATAACTCCAAAGAGTGTGAGCCAGAAAGGGGAGGTGCAGGCCAGAGCTCCGCACGATCAGTCTCTCCCTCTCTTCCCTGGTAGTCTTCAAGTCAGAACTGCTTCCTGTCCGGCTGCCACATATTCCCGAGCACATGATGCCCTTTCTTCTTTTGGATTTATCCTTTCCAGATCTGTCGAAAGTAAATGAATATCCTGAGATGGGAGTTTGGAGATCACTAGTGAGTGGGGGATATCAGAGAGGTCCCACCAGCCGCCTGAGTCAGTGCAGTTTGATATAGTCATGGGCAATGACAAGAAAGCCCCTCCCCCTAGGAAAAGAGCAGCTTCAGGGGTCTTGGCCCTCCCTCAAAAGAGGAAAACTGCTGACTAGCAACTCTAGAAAGGCACAGGATCCACCAGGACCTGAAGAAAGCTATGAGCAGTAAAGTGGCTCAGGGGACAGGACCCCCAGCTTGCAGCCAGGAAGTCTAAAGTTCAAATCCAGCCTCAGGGTAAGCCAATTCCCTGAAATGTAAAATAGGGATCATTAGAGCCCTCTTTTGCGGGGTTGTGGGATAATAATTGTGAGGCGGTTAGCCCAGGACCAGGCACCAGGAGGTGCCATCTCGATATCGGAGAGGTCGGCACCTCCATTCTCTGTATGTGTGGGCCATTCCTGTAAGCTTGGAAGGAATTCAGAGGAGTCAGCAAGCGGTGCCAAGGAAGGAGAGGGGCCCTGGCAGAAGGGGCAGCGCATGGAGGCATCCAGAGTCTTCGGAGGACCTGGGGGGGAGCTGAACTAGAAGGGGCTCGGGCAGGGAGAAGGGGTGAGAGTGCAAGGACAGGAAGGAAGGGGCCTCCGGGTCCGAGGTGCGAATGGGGAAGTTAAGGGCGGATGGTCCGGTGAGAGGCCGCACAGCGGGGACCCCGGAGAGCGCGGCTCCGAGAGCGCGGGCCCCGAGAGTGTGGCCCCGGGGCGGCCCCCGAGACCGCGGGCCCCGAGAGAGAGCGCGGCTCCGAGAGCGCGGGCCCCGAGAGTGTGGCCCCGGGGCGGCCCCCGAGACCGCGGGCCCCGAGAGTGTGTCCCCAAGAGCGCGGCCCCGGAGAGCGCGGGCCCCGAGAGCGCGGGCCCCGAGAGTGTGGCCCCGGGGCGGCCCCCGAGAGTGTGTCCCCAAGAGCGCGGCCCCGGAGAGCGCGGGCCCGGAGAGCGCGGCGGCCCCCGAGAGCGCGTCCCCCGAGAGCGCGGCCCCGGAGAGCGCGGGCCCGGAGAGCCCGGAGAGCGTGACCCCGAGAGCGCGTCCCCCGAGAGCGCGGGCCCGGAGAGCGCGGCCCCGGAGAGCGCGGGCCCGGAGAGCGTGACCCCGAGAGCGCGGCGGACCCCGAGAGCGCGGGCCAGGAGAGCGTGACCCCGAGAGCGCGGCGGACCCCGAGAGCGCGGCCCCCGAGAGCGCGGCCCCGGAGAGCGCGGGCCCGGAGAACGCGGCCCCGCAGAGCGGCGCCAGGGAGCGCAGGGGCCGCCGCGGGGGGCCGCCCCGGGCCCCCGTGCCCACCCCCCACCGCAGGGCCCGGCCCCCCGCACTCACCCCCCGGCGCCGTGCCCCGTCCCGGGCTCCCTCAGCCGGGCGGGCTCGAGGCGGCCCCGCAGCCCCCGGGCCGCGTTCGGGGGCGCATGTCCGCCGCCCGCTGCGCCCGCGCAGCCCGACGCCGTCCGCGACTGTGGCGTCACCGCCCGCCCCGCCCCCACCGCCCCGCGCCGCCCCCCGGGCCCTTACCGCGCCGGCCGGGCGGAGGGGGCGGGGCGGGGCGCCGAGATCTCGCGAGGCCGGGGCGGGCGGGCCCCGCACGCCACCCCGTCGGGCGTCTCCCCGGCTCTCGCGAGAGCCGCGCTCCGAGCCCGCCCCGCCCCGGCCCGCCCCGGCCTCGCGAGATCTCGGCGCCCCGCCCCGCCCCCTGCGCGGCACCATGGTCGCGCAAGAATGTGATCCGGTCCCGCCGGCCGCCATTTTCTTTCTTTCTTAGCAGCGCGCTGGCAGAGCGGCTCGGCGGGCGCGGCGGCTCGGCGGCGGGGCCATGGCAGACTACTCGACGGTCCCTCCTCCGGCCTCGGGCTCGGGCGGCGGCGGCGGCGGCGGCGGCGGCGTCAACGACGCCTTTAAGGACGCGCTGCAGCGAGCGCGGCAGGTAGGGGCGGGCCGGGGGCGTGGGGCGCGGGGCCGCGCGGCCGGGCCGGGCCCGGGGGGCCGGGAGGGGCCGCCGCCCCGAGGCCCGGCCGCGCGCGCCGGCCCCGCTCCCCGCGGCCCGGCCCCCGGCGCCCGCCTCCAAACGGCCCGGGGCCCGGGCCGAGGCCCGGCGGCGGGAGGCGGGCCCGGGGGGCGGGGGGCAGGGCACGTGCTCGAACGGAAGGGGCCCCCGGGCGCGGGGCCCGCGCCCCCCGGCGCTCGTGGCCCGGCCCGGCCGGACCCGGGGAAGGCGGGCCCCGCGAGGCCGGGGCGCCCGCCGGGGCTTTAAAAGGCCGGCGGGCCCCGATCCGGCCCCCGGCCTGGGGGGCTCTGGAACGCGTCGCCCCTCGGCGGCGGCCCGAGCCGAGAAGCCAAAACGGGCCTTTAAAGCCGCCTGGCGCGGCCCCGCGCTCGGGGAGCCTTTGTGCTTCTGGGGAGCCCGGGCTCCAGTGACTTGGCCAAGGTCGCCCGGCCAAGTAAGTAGCAGGCGCCTGGGGCCGAGTTTGAACTCGGGCCCGACCCCCCCCCCCCCCGGGAGAGCCCACTGGGCCGTGAACTTGCCCGGGCTGCCTGGTTCACACTGAGCCTCTGGAAGTGTGCTCTGCCGCGAACTCCAAGCACGCGGGAAGTTCATGCCAGGCACACTGACGTGGGCTGGGAACAAAAGAGCATTTCCCCTACGGGAACATTTCCAAGATGGGGGTAAAAACAGTATTCTAAAAGGCAGTAGAATTGGGATAAGACAAATCTCAAGGGGAAACATTCACATCAAATATCTCCGACAGGGTTCTGAAATTGAACATCTGGAGGAAATCACGTGTAGAAAGCTGTTCCCCAAAAGTTTAAGGGCCCTGAACGAACAATTCCTCCCCCCAGATCTGTATAGCCTATCGTTAATAAAAATGCCCACCTGGCCAACTGAAGCATCCAGCAAATTGACAAATGTGCAAGAGATGGAAACAGGCCTCTTTGAAGTCTCCAGAAAGATCTGGACTGGTCCGGTCATTCTCAAAAACAATTTGGAATTTTGTTCACCCCACAGAAAATGAGCAAATTTTTATTGAGCATTTCTGTGCTGGGCAACGAGGTGGAGTCAGGAAAACTTGAGTTCAAATCCAGCCTCAGACATCTGGGCAAGTCACTTCACCTTATCTGCCCTGGCATCGCCTCTAAAGAAATCCCCAAAAGGGTGGCAAAGAATTGGATTGAGCTGAAATGAGAAATCATTCAAGTGCTAATTGTCTCAAAAGAGGCAAGACAGTTCTGACCCTCAAGTTTACTCCTTAATGAGAGAGAGAGAACTCATTAATCAATACAAAGCAAGCTCAGTTCAGAACAACCAGGAAATCCTTAACAAAGAAAATGAACTGGAATGCAAAGGGCTTGAGGAAGGCTTCCTGTTGAAGGTGGGATTATCATTGAAACTTGAAGGAAGCCAAACCAGAGCCAAGGAAGGACAGCCCTGGCCTTGGATCCCAGGACCTGGAATTTGTGTGTCCCCTCCCCATCAGACGGGGGGAGCAACCATCCTGGCTGTGTCATTTGGTGTGAAAGGGCTCCAGAGAAACAGACGAGGTAGCACGCTTCCCCCCAAGCACTCCAGTCACAAAGATTTGCTTTGAATCACTCAGGAAAACTAGCCAGCACCCCGACAGTGCATGCACAGAGGAAGTGGAGTTTGTGTATAGTATCCTAATTTCCTTCTAGGGGCTTTGCTTAACCTAACCGTTATGATCACAGGAGGTTTGCTTTTTATGAGATACTTCTGTTCTTTGCTTTTTTACATTTTGTCCTCATCGATAGGTTTGTCTTGGCAGGCCTTTCCCTTGGGCTTCTCTCAGTTCATGTTTCTTAATAGCACATGAATATTCCTTTGGCAGTTTGGTTA
Source organism: Macrotis lagotis (assembly GCF_037893015.1). Lineage (NCBI taxonomy): Eukaryota > Metazoa > Chordata > Mammalia > Peramelemorphia > Peramelidae > Macrotis > Macrotis lagotis. Next base: position 629,167 of record NC_133659.1, read on the forward strand.
GCCATCTCCAGTAGAGAAGGCTCACATCACAACTTGGCTTAAAATTTTCTGCTAATAAAAAAGGAATTGTCAACATTTTGGTAGCAGTGTTGCACACAGTTGTTATCTTGCTTGATTTTTCTTCATCTTGAATTTTTTTGATATAGGGCTGACTAACAAGGAAATATATTTTGTAAGTAAAGATGAAGATTTTTTAAAGTGATAAATAGAAAATTTTTATAATTTTCAGTGATTTAAGAAGTTTTGGTAAAACCACAATTGACTGGTGTTGTCCCCCCCCCAGAAGAAGTTAGGTCTTATCTCAAGGTCATATTCTACATCAGTTGTAAATTCCCAAATCTAGAAGGAAATTGAAATTTGTACTTGAAGGGCATAAAGGTAATGAGGTGGCCTGGTCATATAGCAGGAACAGACAGTATTAGCGCTCACAAAGTAATGAGGGAAATCTCTAGAAAATTCTTTTGGAAAGGCATAAACAAAAAGTGGACAAGATGAAAGCTAAGAAAGCCACATGAGAGTAGTCTGCATTGACTGATGGGCAAGAAGTGGACTAGGTGAGTCTAGTCAGTAGGGGAGGGATCAGCTGCCCCTCTGATTCTGAAGAAGACCCAATGAGCCCAGGACTAGGAAGACCATCTGTGTGACCTTCAATGAGGAGCTCATCCTCACTGAGGCCCAGTTCTCTGCCAAGCTGAGATAGGTCCCACTAGTTTGGGCTAGTGACCGATGATTGCAGCTTCAAACAAAGAATTGAGGCAGCAGATCCTGAAGTCCTCCATCTCATTTTCACTTCTTGGTCAGACCAGAAGAGACTCCCAAGTTCTGGTTCTAGGACTCTGTGGCCTCAAGTTATACATCAGTCATGTAGATGTGCCAGATACCTCCACTGCCTCAAATCTGAGAGTCATGTCAAGGAAGAGGAGGAAAATACATGGGGATGGCCCTGGTCCTGGAAGAGAAGGAGCTAGCCTTGGCCAGAACTTCAGAGAAGATGGCTCTGGGGTCTTTGAGAGCAATGTTGAAGTCTCAGGCATGACTCTGCTAGGAGTGGGCCAGTCATTCTGTAAAGCCCTGGACCTAGATTGTTTATATCAAAATACAGGTATTTAAGAAACAAAATTTGCCCAGGTGAAGAACTTTTTCATTAGATAAAACTGGGTTCACAAAGGGGACAATGGAGCAAAGCTGCTTTGAAGATGGGGGGCTGTGCAGGAGCCACTGGATAGTCAGAGGAGCCAAGACCTGATTCACTGAGATTAGCAGAGGCAGCTGACAGCTTTCCAGCGGTGTAGAAAATCAGTTGCTCGCTTGGAGTCCTTTTTTATTTAGCAAGTATGATCCTCTCCAGGATTTCCATGCAAGTCATCTGGGTTTCTTAGGCCTGCAACCAGCCATAGGAAGGAACGTGGTGGTGGAAAAAGCAGAGGGCAAGCAACTCTTCAGCTCTTCTCCTCTTTTCCTTGCCCACACTGTTCCCCTCCACTTCATACTGACCAAGTGAGCTTGGCAGATCCCTTACCCAAATCCCTCTGTAGTCTCCTAATTCAGCAAACCACACTCTAAAACCACTTGGATCAGAAAGTCCTCCAGGAGTCAGCCTCCTTTCCAAGGGCTTCAAGTCAAGGGCCCCCAGGGTCAACACCTTAAGCCCTCTTCTGCCCCTGCTCTGAATCCTTCTCAGGGCCCTCATTCCCTCTGGACTAGGAGTTTCCAAAGTAAAGTCAGCTTAGCCAGGCTGAGAGGAAGTCCTGACATTGATTCACTCATGGGTGAGATGTCCCAAAAATCAAGAACCCCTGGGTGAGGCTTTAGACTGGCAACCAGTTTCCAGCCAGATTGGCCCACCAATACCTTTCATCATTCCCTCAGGTCAGGGCAATCTGGTCTCCTCTCTGTTTTTTTCCCTCACATTCCTTAGAATCCCAGCCCCTTGCAGGGAGTCTGGCCTCCTGTCAGCCCTCCTGCCCTTCTTCGTGGCTGCTGCCCCTTTCTGAATCCCACATTTTGTTGTGGTCCTCCCAGCAACCAGGTTACTTGTCTATCTAGGTGGGGAAATGGTATTTTTTTAAAATAACTGCATGTTTTTTGCTGTTTTTCCTTCTAAAGATTGCAGCCAAAATTGGAGGTGATGCAGGCACATCACTGAATTCAAATGACTATGGTTATGGGGGACAAAAAAGACCTTTGGAGGATGGAGGTATGCTATTACCATTTTCTATATTTGCTGTTTTTCAAGTGCTTCCAAGTTTGCTCAATCACAGAAACCAACCAAATGATTTAATTTCAGAGAGTAAGAAGCTGCAGATGTGACCAGTTATGTTGACTGGGGAGTAAGGGGGGTGGCCCCCTTTCTTACTGAATTTAGGCAAAGTGGGTGACATTGCAGGCAGCAAACAAGTGGAGTCACTTAGTCCAATAGCTGCTCTGAAGCTTATTCTAAAGCTGTTCAGTCAGGAAGCTGTCCTTGATCATTAGGGTCCCAGCCCCATCGCTACTGTTTGATGTCTGTGGGGTTTCTTTTGGTTTAATTTAAAAGTTAGACTGGGTGTTGGTAATCAGAGCATCTCATTGGTGAGAAGCTTGCAAGGTCTAGAAGGCCCCTAATGTGGTTTGCTAGGTTGATATGTGAACTTTGGCAATTTTCTTTTGCATTTTTTTAACTTACCTTTCTTTGTTTTTCTGTTTTTTTTTTTTTGAAGAGGATGGTAACAGCCTACAGAATGTATCCCTAGCCTTTGACCAGGAGTGTTTGTTTCCATACATAACAATGTTTTTTTCCTTAAGAGTGAGGTTTTGAATCTACAGAAATCAAGCTAATGATGCTTCAGATGATATATGTAATGTATTCTTTTTATCTCACGTGTAGATGGCTCTTGGACAAGTCCGAGCAGTACAACACACTGGGAGGGAATGCCCTCTCCTTTTAAAGGCAGGACTTTTTATTTATTACCTGTGTTTAGTGTGTAAACGTGAAACGGGTCCTCAAAATGGACCCCGTAGACATTTCTTGGATTCTGTGTCTTGAGTTTTTGCTGCACATCATTACAATATTTCATCAGCTGAACTTGAATATGGGGTGGGAAGAAACACTGAAGGCTTATTTCCTGGTATCGAATGTCTATTTTAAAATATTCATTGCATTTGTTGCCTAAAGAACTGGAGGAGAAGGAGGGGATTTATATGCTGGTAATATTTGACAGTCCAGACTGAGGCTGCATCGCAATGTGATTTTTTTTTTCTTTGCCTACCTTTGTCATTGTTGGATAGACTGGACTGTAATGTCCGTCTTTTTCCACATTTTAAGAAAGTTTTCTAAATTTTTAGTTCCTACTGTGGAAGCATCATTAGCCCCTTAACACTTCATTCTTTACCTAGCAATTGAGCTAAATACTGTTCTTGAGAACTTAGCAAACATGAAGGTCTGTGATTGAATGTCCATAGATTAAAGTTGGTTTTGGGGTTTGTTTGTTTTTTTTTAATCTTTGTGACTCCTTAAGAACAAAGAAGAAAAAAAATCTAATTTTTCTAGACTACTAACAATTTGGGGTTGGTGGCTTTTTGTGTAGTTTCCCTTTTTTCTTTGTTTTTTTATTTTTAAGTTTTGGTTCAAATGTCAGGCTAAAGTACATCCCTGAAAATTCAATAAAATATGAGCATTGAGGTATGGTGTTTCTTTTTTTAAAAAAAAATGCTCCAGTTAACATGGGACAACCACTAGTTTAAAGCTATCTTGAGCTTCTGGACCAACATTTAAAACTTCTTCATTTTCCAGATCAGCCAGATGCTAAGAAGGTTGCTCCACAGAATGATGGTGAGTATTCTGGTTTCATTTGGGGAGAAAGGATTTGTGATTGTATGCAGCCAAGATGATTTAGATGAGATAGTGGGGACTATTTCTTGCTTCCATCTGCTGTGATTTAGGGCTTTTTCTCTGCACATCCTTCTCAGTTTCTTCCAACACAATTTCCATGGTCATTTCTTCATTTCCAGTCAGTGATAGTCAACAGAAGCTGTTGGGTCTGGCATCAAAATTCTTGGTTAAGATCCCTGTTCATAGGCTTAGGGACCTTAACCAGGCACTAGTCAATTCTGTAGGAGGGCTTCTGGTTTTGGAGTGATGCTCCACAACATGACAGGTCCTTGACTTTTCAGTTACCTCCATCTCAAAGGTCAGCTGTGTGAGGAGGGAGGGAGGTGGTTAAATCATGCATGAGGAGTGAAAATCATTCACTCAGTTCTTAAACTTGAAGTGTTCACCTTTAAAAAAAATGTTCACACATTGATTCTTCTGCCCCACCCCAGACTCCATCACACAGCTGAAAAGACCAGAGAATTGAAAATAAACCTCTTGAGATTATCACCCTCTCACTTTTAACTGACTTTTTGGAATGGGTCATCTTGGCTTTTTTAAGTGAAATGTAATGATCTTAGGAAGACTTAACAGGGAAGTTCAATGTGAAGGTTTATGTGAGAAAAGCCCTGACAGTTGCAAATATTCATTCTTTTCAGCCTTTGGATCCCAGTTACCACCAATGCATCAACAACAAAGGTAGACATGTACAGTTTTCTTTTTGCACATTCTCAATTTAAATATTGGTGGATACATGGTAAAAATGGAAGGTTTGGGGGGAGGGTGCTGAAATGCATTTAAGCTGTGTTGAATATGAGCATGATTTGGGTGTATAGTTGGCCAGCTTAGAGGAAGTTAACAGAAGCATAACTATTGACATGGTTTAGCATATAAGGTAAATCAGTTGATGGGGGGGGTGTGTTTGTTCCTTGGGGTTCGTTTGTTTTTACCTTCTTTAAAAACTTTTCAGTGGAGGTTTTTGTGTGCTTGTAGGAGGGAACTAATTCTCTCCATAAATATACTGAAAGCTCCTGAAGTCATGGGAGTTAATGCCCAGAGCCCAGATGACCTGAGGTCATTTGGAATACTATCTAATCTTTATTTTGCTAGAGAAAAACATAACTTAGCTTCTTTCCTTCCTTCAAACTAGATCAGTCATGACAGAAGAATACAAAGTTCCAGATGGAATGGTTGGATTCAGTAAGTGATGTTAAGAAGTTGGAAGTAGTGAAATAAAACTTTTTGTCCCTTATTTTCCTGGATTCTTCAACCACTGATTTTCTGTTTTTATTAGTAATTGGCAGAGGAGGTGAACAGATCTCACGCATACAACAGGAGTCTGGATGCAAAATACAGATTGCTCCTGGTGAGAGAACTTTCTCTTCCTTTGTTTTTGTTTTTGCTTACTAGTGACTCGCTCTAGCCACTTGGACCGTTTTCATATATGATTCTTGGTTTTTTTTCTCTCTGTTTCAGACAGTGGTGGCCTACCTGAAAGGTCTTGCATGTTAACTGGAACTCCTGAATCTGTTCAGTGAGTATACTAGGGGCTGGCTGGTGGGCCCTTCACTTTGGAAAGAATCGTAGAACTTGGGGATCTCAAAAGGATCCTTCTAGCCACTTTGTCCCCTACCTACACCCCTATCCCCCAGCTTAAATAAAGACTCCTCAAATTATGTTCAGATGTGGTGCTGGAGAGCCAGGGAATTTTCAATCAAGTCTATCTAATAGGTTCTGTTAACCTAAATTTGCCAAATCAAATGCTATTCTTGGAACAGACTTTAAAAGAAAAGAAGAAAACCAGCATTTAGGGAAAAACTACTTTGTGGCAGGCCGACCCTGGACTAACAAATCAGGTTTCATTTGATTCTCCCAAAGAACTTGAGACCAGATGGTTTTAAGTGACTGACCCAGGGTCAAATACCTTCAGGCCCATCCCTGGGCCACCTGGCTACCATGTGTTCCCATGTGTTAAGAATTAGTGGAAACTGCCTTAATCTGTTAGGGGAGAAAAGACTTAGAGCTATGGTGGTAAGCTTTGATGGTCATTGGAAACATTGTGTCTTATTTTCTGGTCATGTGATTTAGCAACTTCTCTCTGGACAGACTTTTGATTGTGTTCCTGCTTTTACCCCCCCCCCCCCCCCCCCCCCCCCAGGTCAGCTAAGCGGTTACTTGACCAGATTGTTGAAAAAGGAAGACCAGCCCCTGGCTTTCATCATGGGGATGGACCGGGCAATGCAGTTCAAGAAATCATGATCCCGGCCAGCAAGGCTGGGTTAGTTATTGGAAAAGGCGGAGAGACTATTAAACAGCTTCAGGTACTGAGACTGGGAAACCTTGACTGTTATGAATCTTTGCTCATTTGCCTTTGTGACATAATACTTTGTGTGACCTAGGAGCGAGCTGGGGTTAAAATGGTGATGATTCAGGATGGCCCCCAAAACACTGGTGCTGACAAGCCTCTGAGGATCACAGGAGATCCTTACAAAGTCCAAGTAGGTGTTACTGTGTTTCTTGGGAGTGGGGAAGGAGTAATGGTTGTGCAATTTGAGCCTTCTTTGACCTATCAAATGGGCATGTTTTATCTTTCTTTTTTAGCAAGCCAAGGAAATGGTCTTGGAATTAATCCGTGATCAAGGTGGTTTCAGAGAGGTGCGCAATGAATATGGGTCAAGAATAGGAGGAAACGAAGGCATAGATGTGAGTATCATTGCTGAGACCACTTGGAAAAAACTTAAGTGTGTCCTGCCCCTCTCTCCCCTCCCTTCACTTTGCAAGGGCAAAGCAAATGAATGGTGAGTGACTGACACAGGTCACAAAGGTTAGAGATAGGACATTGCACCCCAGGTTTTCTAATTCAGAAGCAACTGCTCTTTGCAGGCTTTTTTCTTCAAAGACCTTTTAAAAAGCTGTCTGCCATATTGGGAAAACCTAGGGTTCTGATGGATTTTATTTTCCTGATAAAATAGGAATAAGTTCTTTAATTTACACCTGGAGTCAGACTTTTACTTTCCATTTCGTCACCTCAGGGAGGTTTGGGGGCTGCTGCTCCCCTTTCCTTCAAAAGTGTCTTGACATGTTTTTGTGTTTAAAAAGTTGACTGTTTTTATTCTAAACTCTGTTGCCTCTCACCAGGTCCCCATACCAAGATTTGCTGTGGGAATTGTGATCGGCAGAAATGGTGAGATGATCAAAAAGATACAGAATGATGCTGGTGTTCGGATCCAGTTCAAACCAGGTGAGCACCTACACTTGAATCTTAGATCTCTCCCTCCTATTTGGTGCATTTAAGATGACCCAGGTACCTGCTTTTTGCAGATGATGGGACGACCCCTGATCGAATAGCACAGATCACTGGCCCACCCGACAGATGTCAACACGCAGCAGAGATTATCACTGACCTCCTCCGAAGTGTTCAGGTTGGATTATTCAAAATATTCTGGACATTTTGACAACAAATTTGAATGGAGACTCTTCCATCGTCAGTGTGTTTGTTGGGGTAAATTGAGAGTTTCCAAAGAATGAGCTCTCCTGGGCTTGCTGCTCTCTGCTGTCCCTTGTCATGCTCTCCTTCTGAAGGCTCTATGGATGCTTTGTCTCCATGAACCCAAGGGAGGGGGCTTTCAGACTGGCACTTTGGTACTGGAGTGGGGTTCCAGGGTTTGGGCACTGACTTGTCATTTTTCCTTAGGCTGGTAACCCTGGTGGACCAGGACCTGGTGGTCGAGGCAGAGGCAGAGGCCAAGGCAGCTGGAGCATGGGGCCACCTGGCGGGCTTCAGGAATTTAATTTTATTGTTCCAACTGGGAAAACTGGATTAATCATAGGAAAAGGCAAGATGCTCTGCATTCTCCTAGCCACCAATGAGTAGCCAGAGTCTGTGAGCTGGCCCCCTGGGAGTGAGATCCTTGAGCAGGGTGGGCAAGACATGTGCCAACTTTGTAGAGATGTAGAAATTTGATAGTGTAGTGGTTTTGCCTAAACCTAAAATAGGATGAAACGAATTTCAAGTGTTAAAAATCAGATTGCTTTACTAGAGCACTGAGTTCAAACCAGAAGTTTTCCTGAGTTTTATAGCCTTTCTACCTTAAAAAAAACATTTGAAAATGATCCAATCTGTGGTACTTTTGTGGAGCTTAAGATACATCTCAGATCCCATATTTTATCGCGTTAAGTGGAAAGTGATGTCTGAATACTTGCAAATGACATAAAGAATTGGGAAAGGGTTCTCCCCCACCCCACCACCACCACTACCACAAATGGCCTTTGAAATGAGGAAGAAAACCAGCCAGCCAAGCAATTTGTATTTCAGGTGGAGAAACTATAAAAAGCATAAGCCAACAGTCTGGTGCTAGAATAGAACTTCAGAGAAACCCTCCACCAAATGCAGACCCTAACATGAAGTTATTTACAATACGGGGAACTCCACAGCAGATCGATTATGCACGGCAGCTCATAGAGGAGAAGATTGGTGTGAGTATGCCTGGGGCTACTGTGGGTGAATGGAGAACACTGGGGTTCCACAGCCTGGAGCCCATGCTGATGGAGATGGGAACAGGGTCTTCAGCACTTGTGAATGCCCTAAAGCTTCCTCCTTCTGTCTTGAAATTTGGAGCTTGAGTCAGACTTTGTCATATTCCTGATCTTTATTTTTTTCTTTTTGATTAAAATGGTTTTTTATTAAGATGTCTTAACAAAATGGCACACATCTGGTGGTGGGAGAAAGGGGCAGGGGAAATTCCAAAATACAAGCTTGTTTATGCAGTTTGAAAGGCTTTTGTTTCTACCCCTTCATGCTAATCATAAGCTGAGGTGACAAATCTAATTGATACATTGGATCCTATACATTTCCCCTGCCCTGCTCATCATACTAATGAGCAAAAACAGTTAGATCTTGAGCATGAGCAAAGGAGAAGGTCAAGTCTCCTCCAGGAAAGCAGGTGGGGCAATCTCATCAGTTTTTGATCAGATTTGAGGTCACCTGCCCATAAGGCAACAATAGGCAGAGCTCCATCCCTGTAATGGAAACTTAGAATCCTCCCTTCACATTCTTGTAGAACCCAAACACAGCACATTTTCCTTGAAATTTCCCCCTTGTATAATAAAAATTTGGGTTCGTGATTTCTTTCTTAAATCACAATCCTTGTTACTGACGTAACTACTGACTTTTCTTCTATCAAGATTTTTACTTCCTTGTTATTAGAGACATGGACCCATCCTATTTTCTAGGTTTGTGCGGGAGCACATGTCAACTTTCTGATGTCTTTTGCTACTTGCCTGTTGACATCTATCTTGATACATTCAAATCAACAGATTTGTTGGCATGGCTTAGCAAGTCAGCAAATGGAGGCCCTAGCTGTCTAATTGGTTATTTTTCACTACAGCTTAGAATCTAATCAGAATATAAATTATGGTTCCATAGCTCCAGCTCCCATCCAGACCATTAAGTGTACATCACAGTTTCTTGACCAACCCTTTGGACAATTGGGTGTAGGCAGTAATCCCACAAATCCAGTCCTTGTTTCAAAGATAGTAAATATGTGGATCTCCATAGGCAGGACTCTTCCCAAACCCCAGGGCCAATCCTGTCCCTGCTAAATTTAGTCTTAAAACTGTAACAAGTACCAGTGGTCATTTGAGTGATGACCATTATTTTTACCTGAGGCTCAATTTCTTCCAACCCTATAGATAAGGTGGCCAGTCTCTTCCCCATAGAGATAACAGAGAAAAAAGTCCTCCAACTTGACCAACTGCCTGTAAGCCCCCCTTCTCCTTGGTTTGTGGTCAGAACCTGAAGCATTTGACTGGTTGGTGAGCTGAGTGTACAGAGAGCTCTGCCACAGACATCTTCTTGGGGTGGGAGGGTGTACTCAGTAGCAGTTACTGGAAAGCAGAAAGGTATTAGGCTGTGAGAAGATAGAAAAAGTCTGAAGTTGATTCCCTGACCTTAGGGAGATGCTTCTCTGGGAATCCAATGCCAATCAAGAAACCTCAGAGTGGAAGGTAGAAAAGAGCTGGAAAGGGCCTAGCAACCAGCTATCAACCAAGGTTGGACTTGAACCTTAGCCTCTAAGGATGCTGACCTTTGAGGTTGATCTTGGGGGGGGGTACTTGTGAGGTTTTTATCAATTACTTTTTATAGAGAGTGATTTGGAATAGCCCATAATTGGAGCCATAAAGTTACAGCTTACTCTGTGTGTCTGTTGGGGAGTGACTGCCAGGTGTTTTGTTTTGGACCAGTTAAACAGAAGATGGATTGTTGGGTGGTTGGGCCATGAAACCTTTATAAGTCATTCTTGGGACTTCCTTAACAATTTGTAAAGTTATCAGTTTGTCGGTCTCTTCTAGGTATAAAATTAACACTAGAGGGCGAGATGCATCTGTAGAAAAAAAATATTATTAATTACTTTGAAATAAATACTTTCATTATTTCTTTGTCCTTTATACTCTGCATCAAGTCATATTGCTTGGTCTTTTGGGTGTTAACACTGGTGACCCCCAAGTGGAAATAGGTTAGGACCTCATAGGAAGCTTGGACAGGAAGAACACATCTCCCTTTGGGTGCTACCCACCACCTATACTGACCAGACTGGCCACTTGGAGATCCTGTCAGCACCTGTGGGTTCAGCAAATGTTTTCCAGATTATGCTTCATCTGGATGTCTCAGTATTGTCTCTGTTCTCTTTAACTCATAGACACATTCATTCTCTCACACATACATACAGACACACTCTTGGACATCTTCCCAGTCCTTCAGGCTCACCACAACTAAACTGTCTCTTTCCCCCACTACCCCCATGCCAATGACAGCAACTCTCCTTTCTGCCCCCACCCTGCTGGGGGGGGGGGGGGGGGCCTCTACCTGCCTCTAATCCTTTCTCCATTCTGACAAAAAAAGACCCACTATCAGCTCCAGGAGCTTATACAAAAAGACTCTGCCTAGTGTTAACAGAGCCCTTCATCACCTAGCCCAGCCTCTTCAGATCTCTCCTTTTTCACTTTTTAACATAAGACCATTTACAATTACACAGGCTGTATTTACATTACAATCCAGCTACATTGAGTGTTCTGTTCTCTGCTCCTCACCTCTTGGTTTCCTCCTCCTAGACTTAAGCTTTCCCACTCCCAAAACTCCTTTCCCTCTCAGATTCCCTTCTATAAGAGCTGGTATTGCAGAGTAGTGTTTTCCCTTTGTGTCTGCAGCTCTCAACACCGCATCTGATGCATGGTAGTCACATAATAAGTGTTTGTCTGATAATTGGTTCATTAGTGCTCAGTTTAGTTGGTCTTTTGTCTGTTCTACCTCTTGGGGGATTGAATTGTTATGTTACTTAAAATATGTTCTTTTGTTTCCCAGGGTCCAGTAAATCCTTTGGGTCCACCTGTTCCCCATGGACCTCATGGTGTTCCAGGCCCCCATGGACCTCCAGGACCTCCAGGACCTGGAAATCCAATGGGGCCTTACAATCCTGCACCTTATAATCCAGGACCACCAGGCCCTGCTCCTCAGTGAGTACTGGGCTCTTATTCTGGTGCTTTGACCCTCTTAGGAAGGTGGATTTGATGAGTTACCTTTCGTGTCTTTTTTTTTTTCCTTCTCCAGTGGTCCTCCAGCTCCGTATGCTCCCCAAGGCTGGGGAAATGCCTATCCCCATTGGCAGCAGCAGAACCCACCTGATCCAGGTGAAAGATGTAACAGTACTTCAAGCCTTTATGCTTGTTTTGGGGTGGAAGGGGTCAGGATGCAGTCTCACATCCAAGCACCCCCATGAAATGATAGAAGCTGTGTTTGTCCTTCCTATTGACTCTGCTCATGAGAGGCAGCCTGAGGTAGGAGCATTTGGAAGGTTCTGGGTCTGCCCTGTGGCTGAGGAGGAGTCTTCTTCACAAGGCCTCCAAGTCTTGTGTGTTGCCCAGGTGCTGAGATCTTTTCTAACCCAGGACAATAGGCCTGAAGTTTGACTTCTGTTTGGGCCTGACCACCTTCCTTTAGGGCATCACCTGCCACCTGGAGCCAAGTTGGCGATGATCTGGCACTCTGGAGGGATTCATTGGTCAGATCTGCTTCAGTAGGGAAGCCTTTGGGGAGAGTTTTAGGGTCTGTAGCCCTCCCATAAGAGTCCTTTGGATTCCCTTCTGTGCACATCTCCTTAATGGAGACACAGGTGATCAATAAAGAGCAATTATTGGTCTGGAAGATTTGGGTGTGTTGTGGCACAATGCGAGGCAATGCAACTCTGCTCCATCCAACCCTCCTGTTGCTTCAGCAGCAGCAGTCACATATCAACTGATAGTGAGCCATTGACCATAGGAGCAGCTATGGGGGAGGGTATGATTTCAGTGATTCACAAAATTTGATCATTGGTGTCTTGGACAGGATCAAAGGTTTGCTAGTTTTTCTTGGGTTCCTTAGTTGATCATCTTATGTAATATCTTCCAGTTTTATGAGAGATTTCTATATTTGCTCTTTACACTGGAAATGCATCATGTTTTTTTTTTCATAATTTGCTTTCTTCCCAAATAGTTGCATATTTGTTTCCTTGTGTTTCAGTTTTCAAAAATCTTTTTCCTTACAGTGTGTCAAACAGGGTTCAATCCTCCTGAAAATTCAATCTAGTTGCCTACTGATTTGTTCAGATTAGAGTTTTTCTTAAGCTTTGAGTTTTGAGAACTAGTCAGTACTTGAGGAAAATAAAATCTTAGAAAACTCCTAATTTCCCAGGGACAGCCGACTTGGATTGGGACCAGTTGGAATTGGGAGGGAGTTTTTCGTCAGGGAACCAGTCTCACAGCTCTCTTGTTTTACTTGCCAGGCCTTCTGATCCTCCAAACCAAGGCTTCCCTTCTTGATCCTCTCACCACCTTTAAACCGGCCCCATTTCCATGGGGCATGGGGTGAAGGACCCTCGAGCATTTAGCTTGCCCTTCAGGATCAACTACATAAATGGGCACATTCTCACCTCTGAACAGAGTTAGGGCTTCATATGTGACCAAACCAAAGCAGAGCACCACAGCATTGCCCATTGGCTAGAATTAAAGAGCATAAGAGCAACAAACACAATGACTTGATTGTTCATGAAATGCCATTTTTCACCCTCAGTAACTCTCTCCTCCATGTTGTCTTGGTGGAGCTGCTGGTTTGGGCCCAGCTGGACTCTGGTTATTTCCTAAGAATTGTCTTCAATTTTGTTCGGCCTTCCACCTCAGGAAGAGATCTTGTTGCCCAGTGGTGTCATTCATTCCCTCCAAAGGGTGACTTTGACCCAAGTTGTCAAGAAAATGACTATGGAGTGCGGTGCTGTTGTGGGTGCTCAGTGGCACCTTTCTCCTCCTCACCCCCTCCTCAAGCAGGCTTGAGTCCCATCCTTTCAGGGAAGGCAGTGGCTCTAGTCGGACATGACTTAGTTGTTCCTCCTGTCTCGTGGCGCCAGTTCCCTAGTGGGCTAATGTACAACATGTCATGCAGATCCTTTTCTTCACAGGTGAATCTCAAACTTGTGTTTTGATTCTAGCAAAAACAGGTACAGACCCCAATTCTGCAGCTTGGGCTGCTTATTATGCTCATTATTATCAGCAGCAAGCACAGCCACCCCCTGCAGCTCCAACAGGTGCACCAACTACAACCCAGACTAATGGACAAGGTAACAATTCCTTTATCCAAAGAAAAGCTTTTTTCACTCTAAACCAAAATTTCATGTTTTGAATTCATTTCGTTTTCATTGTGATTGGGTAGTGTGGAGCTCACTTGAAAAGGGTATAGTAGCTTTATTTAACTTTTGTCACTTGGCCTATCAAGCTCCTCTCTAAAATGATGGGGAAATGGGATATATAGACTGAACCGCCAACACAGACCAATCTTGGTTTACCAGTTTTCTGAAAATTATATGGAAACTATAACACTAAAAATATCTTGAACTTGTTTTTTCCAGTCTTTGATTTATATCAAGTATCATTGTATTGGTGTTAAACACATAAAAAAAATTTAGTCTGAATCTTGTTCCCATAGTTTGTTCTATAAACTGTTCTAAATTTACATTAAATCCTTTGTCAACTTATCTATCATTTTCTTGTAATTTTTAAAGTGTAGGAAAAAAATTCCAGTTATTTCAGTTATCTGGTTGTTTGGTTTTCAGACAAACAGGAATTTCTGTTCTGATGTCCTCTTTAGCCAAGACCTGCTGGCCTTCTCTGACTCTAAGAGCTGTAGCAGTCCTGAGGGGAAACCTGTGAATGGCCTAGGACCTCGTCACTCCTGCCTCTTACCATGGGCCACGCACGGGCTGCCAACTCCTACTATTTATATTGATGAGTCTAGTGGAAAAGACATTTTCATTGGGCAGCTAGAGTTAGTAATAGTTGCATGGTATTAAGTGAATCATTTTCATTTACAGTGTACTATCTTTTAAGACAAGTCATTTCTCATAATTTATAAGTGAAAGTATATTTGTGAAATGAAGCTTTTAAAACTGATTTTGAGATATGCTTTATTTTCAAATAAGGAGATCAGCAAAATCCAGCTCCAACTGGACAAGTTGATTATACCAAGGCTTGGGAAGAGTACTACAAGAAAATGGGTATGTTCTACTTTTATTTGTTGAACATCTTCATAGCTCTTCTAACCCCTTTAAGTTCCAGATGAGAGGATTAAGTGACTCTCTGGTCACTCAGCTAATCTCTTGTTCCTAGTCCATTGCTTTGTCTGTCTTTTATTTGTGGTGTGTGAGGGGAGGGCCCAGAGAGCTCTCATTGCATTGCCGCACGTTATGACCACCTCCAGCTGATTTGAAGCTTCCTCTCATGGCTTGTGAATGAGGAGGCAATTGGCTCAGTTGTATTTGGAAAGCAGGACATTCAGCTTTGGTTTTGCTTCTTAACTCTCCTGTCTGCCACATGTTCATAGTAGGGACGTTGTCCAGCCAGCGGTACAGTATCAAGTATCTGTATATGAGTAGGTGTAAAACTGACCCCTAAAAATGCAGAAATGTCTCCACTGTGTCACAAACTAGGTCCTTGGGTAATTTGCATCTATTAGGAGACAAGGAATTAGTTAGAATTTATTGATTTAAAACCTAACATTTTGCTACCAGGTAGTAATTTATTTTGAAGATACATCCTCCATTTTGTTCAGGAGCCCTAGATTCTTTTCTCCCCACCACCACAAGACATACTCAGCTGCATACATCCTCCTTAGGTCCAGAAAGCTCCTCCCCTCTAATCCTGCAAGAATAGGGTGCAAACAAGAAGTTTGCACTTTGAAGAATATGCCTGGGTTTTTTAAGAAGATGAAGGGGCAGTCCAGAAGACCTTCACATCCTTCAAAAAGTGATTTCATATAAATTAATTTATATACAGTCAATCACTAAAGATGAACTTGTGATGAGAAAATCCTCTATGGGAGCCTGTGCTTGAAATAGAGATTTTTTTTTTTGAGCACACATTTAATGGTGCTTTCTGGCTTGTGGCACACACTTGTCTGTACCCTCACCACAAGGTGCTTGGGGGAGGGGTCACCACTCAAGGAAGGATTCTTATTCATGCCAATGGGTCATCCACTGCACCACCACCATCACCCCAGCTTCCTGAAAAGAAAAATTTCATGCCTTCATCACCAAATCACTTGTAAGAGAAATGCCCATTCAAACAAGCCTGAAGACTGAGCCCCTGCTCTTAACCAGGCCAGGTGCCAGGCACGCTATAGTTCTATTCCTAGATCCTCTCCACAATTCTTCAAGGCAGGTGCTCTGGTAAACCCACTGGAACCTGAGGCAGGCAGAAAGGAAAGTCGGTCATAGCTGTGTTGGAACCCTGTGGCCCATGACAAAAGATGGGGGAAGCCTGGATGCATTTGGTGTGACTGGGCCGAATTATTTTGGAAAGCAATTTGAAATTTGGTTGATAGTGATTCAGGCGTCAGCCTGAGATTTCCCTCCACAGAGGTCACTCGTGATCTAGAAGGTCTCCTGGGTGAGTGCCCATCAATTGGGGAACAACTACATGGCAGGTGAGAAGTAGGTGTGGCTGTGATCCTGACATGTGGGGTGACTGGCAGAGGCAAAGAAGAGGAGGCTTTCAAGAATGTAACCAAAGGCATTGTGTCTTCAAGCCTGGTGGTCCCATCCCACACATTTTAGGGACTTGGCCAAGACAAGACCCCTGGATCCCTCATGTTGGAGCTGTTCCTGGAAGCATGTCCCTGCTTCTCATAGAAGAGACCAGCGATGATAACTGGCCTCCCTCCCTCCTCTGTCAGGGACCATCCAACAGCAGACTCAGGACTTGAATCGACCTTGCACAGCAACCCACTCACTCAAAGCACCTCTCTGTCTGCTGAGTTCAAGAGTGGGGAAGGGAAGACAACCCTCTAACTGAAGGAAACTGAGCATTAAGACCTGGCTGGCAGTGTCCTTTTATCCCATCATTGGTGGTGACCCAATCGTGATCCCAGGTTCATGGGATATTGGGGTTGGCAGTCAAACAACAGGTGCTTCGCAATTATTTAGACTTCTTCGGTGATGGATTCTTTTGATTTTTCATACGAAATTGGATTCTTTTTCCTTTGCTTCAGATGTTGCCTGGGTTTTCTTCCTGATTTGTGCTTTAATTAGCTATGCCTGCCTGTATTGTGTTTCACTATTTTCATGTCTTGGCCCCCTTTTGGGGAAGCTTTTGGAGAAGAGGAACAATGACTCTTAATTCTACCCAAGTTCCTAGCCATAGTATCACAGTCCCTGCTGAACATGGGGAATCTTTCAAATGATCCTCTTAAGACAAACTCAGAAGGTCTGTTGGGTCCCACTTTTATTGATTTCATATAAAAAGCTGGCCACAATCTGAATTGTCTATCAAGTCTATCATGCTAATTCTCTGAAGTGATGTTGGGGACTTTGTTATTGATTTTTTTAACCCTCTTCTAGCTTAGGTCTTCAAAATTTCTATTAAATTATTAAGAATTGAATCTGGGTCACCCAAATTTAAATTTCTGGCATCATGAAGAGGGAGACCCTTACTCACTGAGTGATAGAAATGATGAGCTCAGTGTGTACATTCGTGTTTGGGATATTCTAAATTGTAAAAAATAAAAAAGATGGTGACATTTAAGAATAATTGGTGAGCCTTCAAAGCAGCTTCATAAAGCGAAGTTTCTCCTTTGCTTTTCTGTCTTCAATGAACAATGTGTCTCTCAGGCAAATCAGACTTGGCCGTTGTATACTCGGGACTTGAGGTTAGACTTGAGCCTTGCAGAGAGTTATGAAGGGCTTTTCAGCCAGATCCCAAGGGTCCAAGGATTTCCTGAGGAGGTGGACATTGGAAAACTCCAGCTCCTTCAAGAGATGGGAAGGTGGGGTAGATGGGGCTTCTCCCTTTGCCTTTGCTCTGACCCTGTCCTCACAAACATGAGGCACCTGAAGGTACTTTCACCTTTGTGCCAACTTTCACCATATTATCCAACATCCTGGGGTTCCTTTTTAACACTTAAGTACTCTGAGCAAGGGAGGAGTATGCAAGAGCAGACTGAGATGAGATCTGGCCTGCTCAATTTAATCAAGTCATGGTTAAATCTTGATTAATATCCCATTGATCTTTGTCACGAGTAAAAGTGATAACTTTGTCTTCAGTTGCTTTTATATCCAAAAGGATGCCTGGAAAGTGCTACTGAAATGAGACTTCCTAAGGAAGCAAGGAAAATTTAATCTTGTAGAATTAACTTTAATGAGTTTACCCATTTGATATTTGTTTTTTTAGAAGTCACTGTTTCAAACCAGTTGATCTATTGGAGTCCTGGGCTTTCTTAAAGACTTAGGTACTGAGCTGAAGGAGCCAGTTTTGTCTTCTCCACACCTGAAGACACTTAGTTTTGAGATTATGTAATGTCATCTGTTGGGATTATGATCTCAACCTCCCTACCTGCCCCCATTTGCCAAAAGGACAGCAATACCTAGGTGTTACTTATCAGATGGATAGGAAGATCCAGGTTTTTTGCAGAGGGAGAGGATGGTGTATTCACCCTCAAGCTATTCCTCTGGCCCTGAATCCCACTTGAAAAGCCCAGGCCCTTCTCTCCTGTGTGCTTGTCTTTATAACCTGTTCTGACAGTGGATATCGTTCTGTATTAAAATATAGGGGGTTTTTTTTAGGTCAACAAGGGCAGACACAGGATTATTCAAAGGCTTGGGAGGAATATTACAAGAAGCAAGGTATTGTTTTTCTTAGAAACGAGATTCTTTCGCGCGTTTCACTTAGGTTACAGTAACGACGTTTCCCTTTTGTTTGTTCTTAGGTCAAGCCGTTCCTGCTCCGACTGGGGCCCCGCCAGGCGGCCAGCCTGACTACAGTGCAGCCTGGGCAGAATACTACCGGCAGCAGGCCGCGTACTATGCGCAGACCAGCCCCCAAGGGATGCCGCAGCACCCACCAGCCCCACAGGTAGAGTTGGCTCTTTGGTCTGTTTCTACTTCTCTGCATGTCTGCCGCTTGGGTCACTTGGAGTGGATATGCCTCTGGATTTTTTTCCTGGCAAACTTGACCTTTAAATGTAGTAATGTGGCGTGTCTTAGAGCTCTCTCTGGCATCTGAGTGCTGAATCTCTCCACATTCCTTGCCTTTGGATTTAAAAAAAAATTTTCTCCCCCCAGGGTATTGAAATCATGCAGAAGCCACCACCATTTATATTAACCAATTTTTCTTTCTTAAAGGATTCACTCCTGAGTTAACTTGATTTAAAGGATTTTCTTTAACTTTTTGTGTATCTCTTATGTATCTCTTCTGCACAGGGCCAATAATAAGAAGTGGACAAAACAGTATTTGCTTCATTGTGTGGGGGAAAAAAACCTTTGTTAAATGTATGGATGCAGACGCCTTGATGAAGATCTTAATTTTGTTTTGGTTTAAAAAAATAGTGTTTTTTGAAAATGTACAAAATATCTATCACTACTGATAGGAGGTAATATTTCTGTGTAGAAATGAACATTGGTTTGTTTTTAGTACCTTAGTGTAGATGTACACATTCCAGCAAATGTATTTGCAACTATTATGTGGTCAATGCTTTGTGATATAAATGTACTTTTTCAATGTATACTTTCACTTTTAAAATGCCTGTTTTGTGCTTTACAATAAATAATATGAAACCTCCTGTGTCGGTAAGTTGGATATGTGGGTATTTCAAGGATTCGGAATTGCTTAGCAGTGATGGATTAAGATACAGGTACACAAAGAGAAGCTTTCCCCATGAAATCTTAATAGAGCTTTGAAACGGAAGTCACTGGCATGTTCTTTTTTCCCCTTTGCAGTTTAGTGGTAGTTGGAGGATCTTTCCCACTTGGTCTAGATGACTGTTGGGCACAAGTAATCTGGAGATCTCGGTTTTCCTTCTGTTGGACTTTTAAGAATTGCATGTGTAGGATGACCTTCCAGCATTTCCTTTAACCCCTGACCACTGTTTCAGGCCTGGGCCGCTGCTATAAACAACAGTTAACCTTTCTGTTCTTAATCTGATAATGCCTTGGTTACCAAGACTGTTTGAGCTTAAATGATTTTCAACATTTTTCAGAGAGCAGATATGAACTAGCATTTTTCTTTGTAAAGCCTGTCTTCTGAGGATGCCTTGTAGGTAGCATATAACTGCTTCTATCATTGAAACCTGAGGTTAGAGCCATTTTTTTTTTTGAAGTATGGATAAGCTTTGTTTTGTAAATGCACAAGTCCAATCATTGAACCAACTAATATTTTGATGTACTTGAATCCTTTTCTTACTCTTTAACATTTGTGCTGCAATTCTGATATTTGGTTGAAATCCGTTGTTTTGCTCTTTGCATATTTGTTGGCTCTTTGCATATTAATCTATTAGACAACATGCAAATACGGTCTGTCTTGCCATTGTCTGTTGAAGCGCAGGTTTGAACCATCCAGTATAGGACTAGCTCTGTAGGGGTGAGGAGGCCGGGGCTGTCTGTCTGTCATCCTTGATTGTGTTCCTTCAAGGAGCATGGCACTGTAAGTACATGAGTATGACAAATGGCTGTCAAATGTTCCACATAATGCAAATGTCGTACCTTGTGTGATATTATGTTGGAATACAGTGCTGAGAGCTTGGGGGATCCTAACTGCCTCTTTATTGGAAAAGCAGATGCCATAGGCTGTATATCTCTATCTCTAACTATGACTATATATCGATATCATTTTTTTTTAATGTGAGCTTAATGGGTAAGTATTTATGAAATGCTTAGTTGTAGCTAAACAAAACTAATATTGACAAAGTGAATATAGTATTTTCCTCTGGTGCTCCTGAGGTATAGATTGTTTAAGTATGAAAAATGCATATCTTGTATATTAAACTCCAAAAATTGGAAACTGTTTAGCCAGACAGAAATTTTCCGTTTGTTTGCAAATAATAAGCAATATGAATGCTCCTTTGACACCAGCCCTTCACTGGGGAGGGAGGCCCATTGGTGGTTTTGAGACCTATTTGAAAGGAAAGGACAGGATGTAGGGATGTCAGTGCGAGGCTACTCCTCGTTCCATTGGGGTTGCCAGATGAGCAGTGACCGCCCTCCCACCTGCCAGTCCAGACCAGGAAGACAGACTGACAGTTGTAGTTGAGATCCTTGTCCCGAGTTAGGGAGCTCATGGCTGCAGAGAGGGATCACGACCCTGTCTGCTAGCGAGAGCAGTGGCGGTACATTGGTTTATCAGTCCTAAGTCACAAAATGGAGGCTGTTGATTTTGATTCATTTAAAGTTTAAAATCGTTCTTAATTGCAAACAGTGCAATTATTTATACTTCACAGTGCCTTCCCAGACCTTCCACCTTAGGTTCTGCTCCAAAAAGCAACAGGTAAGCACAACCTAAGGAAATCTATAAATAAATATTTCAGTACATTAATGTTGTCCCTGTGAGATTTTTGTGGTTGTGTATTCAAAAGCAATCTGCTGCTGCTTTCCCACAATGTATTTCTGTTATTCATGGTTCCATTTCAGTGGAAAAGTTTGTAAGTTCAAACAACCGTTGACATTTCTGGGTAAATGTTTTTTGTTTCTTTTTTTTTTTGTTTGATTTTAATTTTAATTTTAAGATGAGTGGATTGCTACAATAATCGAGTTATAGCCAAATCATTTTATTAACCTTTTCCTTGAATATAGAAGATTGTTACCATTAAGAGAGCACAGTTAAATTTTTCAAGATGCAGGAAATAATATTTGGTCAGAAACTTCAACAGCCTTCACATGTTTATAATGATAATTGACAGGACATTTTCCCTGCCTTCCAAAGTTAATATTGATCCTTTGTTTCTAACTATTGAAGCTTAATAATTCAGTAAAAAGTTATAATGGGTCAGAATTTTAGTGTGATTTTAGATCATTTAGTTGCCATAATTATACACAGAGAAATGATTTCATTTATATAATACTGGCAGTGTGTTTTTTTAATAATAGGCATATATATATGCATCATTGAAATGTTAACTGTATAGCAAATATCCTTTCATAATCTGTATAGAAATCAGTAATTTTCTGATCTGTAATAATTTGATGCTGCATTTTTAAATATATATAATTTTGAGTGGGTTTTTTTGTTTTTTCATTGTTTTGGTTTGGGGTTTTTTTCCTTGCCACTCTAAAAATGTTTGTGTGTTTTTAATAGATAAATTTTAACTGGTACAAAGTCTGTGGGGTTTTTGTTTTTTGTTTTTTGTTTGTTTGGTGTTTTTTGGTTCTTTTTTAAGTTAAGTTCTAAGTAGAAAAGCAGCATCATATCAAGTTTTTGTTTCTTCATTTTCTAAAATGTGCTGATCCTTTTCAAAAGTCCTGCTTCTCTCTCCATTTAAGATATATATTCAAAAGTACTGCCTTCATGTTCACACACAGTGCTGAAGATCCGCGAGTACCCAACCATAGCTCATAGACAAGGGCCCTGAGGTAGTTACTGCCCCAGAGAGGAAGGAGCTCTTGGGCTGTAGGCCAATGGCGAGCCGATGAGCATGGACCATAGAAGGGCTCGAGGTAGAAGGTAAAATGGGCAAAAACATGTATTCCCAGACAGAATGGAACCACTTGAATTTGCTATTCACTTGATCATAAATGTTCTATGAACTGTTAAATTTCTTGAATTATGTAGCTATTGCACCACCTTCTGTTTCCATTTGTTCTTTCTATTAGCAACCAAGGTCAGGTGTGTTAAGTTTTATAATATAAGAATTTCTTTAAAACTTGTGAGTCATCACATTTTACAAACTTTTAGCTTGAAATTTTATAGAAGAAAATAGACATAATGTTGATAGATATGCTCTTAGATGATGTGTTATATAGGGGCATTGTTTCTATGTCTTGAGAATTTTTTAAAATTCATGACCATAAGCTTTCACTGCTCTTACCAGCCAATATTTTTTAACAGTGATATAAATGGAAAGCAGAAAAGGTGAGCCAGCCTATTTGACTACAGTGGTGGCTAGAAGGTTTGAGGATAGGATGCTTAACCTAGAGTTGGAAACTTTATAGTATTTACCCCAAATATATACAGGGAATCTGTTTATTTTATTTTTCTCTTGGGTTACTTAGTGTAGCAGTACTTCAGTATTCTTTTAGAAATGAAAAGATAAGTAAATTTTATTGCTCAATGAAGTTTATGTTTAGAGATTGTAAACATCATGAAATTATTACTTAAGGGTTTTTTATGCTTAATTGGGAAGATTTGTGGTGGGGAATGACTCGGGAAAGTACATAGAAAAATTACAGAAGTCTTGTACAATTATTGATAACATTTGGTCTCTTTGGCAAGGATGCCAAAGAAATTGTGTTACTGAGGGGAAAATAGTAATATAGAGTTCTGATAGGTTATTTCATTATTATTTGCTGCCAATTCTCACTTTAATATGCTTTTTTTTTTCGAGGACTTCATTGAGTGCTTTAAAAAGCACTTGTTTTATATATTGTTAGAGTTTTCTTTCCACACTATATATAATTGTTCTGGGGGAGGTTGGGAATTGGGTGTGGGGACAAGGATTTATATATCAGCTTTCAAAAGGAAATCCGTTTTTAAGATTTTATATTATTTAGTTATCCCTATGAAACTCTTATATGTATTTCCGCATATATATATATATATATTTTTCTTATGCATGCTCGATGCATTTTCGTCCTGAGAAAAGTGTTCTCTACAGAAACTACCCGTGTGTTTACAGAAGATTGGCTTTAAAAGACTACTGTGATGGGAACAGTGTCTTAGGGAGATGCAGCTTGGACTTGGAGGTAAATTGAATGCTTTACAAAATGTGGTTTAGAGCTTGCTATCATGACATTTGTATGTAAGAAGGGTACACCATTACTGGAATTTTGTATCATTTATGGTTTTCTCAATAAATGTAACTGAGTGGACATGCTACAGCAGTGTTGGGTCTCTTTTTTTCTTTGAACATTTAATTCCCCAAATTTAGAGGTACTTTTGTACATTCTAGAGGGTTTGAACATAAATAATTAAGAAGGCTAAGTATGTTCAAGTCTCCACCTTTATCTTTGGTCTTCATCTGTTGATGTCATTTGTCATTTATTAAAAGTTTCCTCATTATAAAGAGGGAGTAAATCAAAAGGAGTTTATCCTCAAAATGTAAAAACTCCAAGAACTTATGTCTTCTAGCATATTATTACTTGAGAAAAAGCAGAGTTGTTTTAATAATACAGAATTCACTTTATTGTTATTTTTACATTGGAAAATAAAATTCTATCTTCCAAAAGGTTAAAATAAGAAAAGTTTGAATAAAGAATTATGAGTTAAAATTATTTACAAACTCATTCCAAAAGACCACAATCTAACCTACAAGTTTAACTTGAGATGTTTAAAGTTTGTTAAATAAAATTTCTCCTCTTTCCTCATCATGCCCAGAGCTTCTAAGGCTTTGGTTTACTCACTTTTACAGGCATTAGGGCTGTCTTTTTTAATCATTAAGTTATATTAACTGGTTGAAATGAACTTAGCAAATTTTCAGAAGCTTTTGTGGAATTATGGCGCCAATTTAGTATAATTTATTTGGATAAGATTAAGTTCTTTGTCTTAACTCGTTAATACTCAAAAGCCTCAGAATTTTATGATAGCAGTCAGTTTTACATTTAGGATTTGTAGTGTGCCCCTTTTTTATTTAAAAGGTTTTTGCCAAAATGTCTCCTACTGAAGGTCCTCAGAAACAGTTTGAATTTAATATTGTTGAAGAACGGTATCATAATCTTAAATCTGTTAACCTTCAAAGTTTTAAACCCTTAGTAGTAAGGCATAGCTGAATTATTCTAGTTTGGTGAGAAAGTTAACCTGCCATCCAGTGCTTTTTTTAATATACCTTGAGGCTTTATAAATAAGAGCATGTTCTCTGGTATTTTTTTTTCACTCCACTTTTGCTTCCATTTTGAATAGGCAAATAAAGTTTAATGTCAGTTCATCCTGCATAAAAAATAAGCATGACTTCTAGATCAGAAGGGTTCCATGTTGAAATTGGAAAATCTGAGTTTTGGATGCTTAGTGAAAGTTTTTTCCCCTCATTTTATTCAATCTTAACAGGTTTCCATGTTAAGCCTTTAAATAGCTTTAGGTAATAATTTTGAACAATATCTAGAATAGGTATGAGCCTGATAGCTTCTGGTTTCCTGTACTTGGCCCCTCCATAGAAAGAGATGGAAGCAGTAGGAAAGTTGAGGAGAAGGAAGGTTCCAGAAAAAGTAAAGCTAATAGTCATCAGCTAGAAGAGAAGAGAAGACCATTAGTGATTTGTTTGCTAAAAGAAAGGGAAAGAGCTCAGGAGCTTGGAGAGGGGGACAGAGTTAGCTCTTACTTTCAATGGTGAGGATACAGGTGCTGGCTGCAGTGCCCCTGCCGTTGGCTGCATGACACATGTACTCCCCTTCATCTTCAGGGAAGGTTTCTGGGAGATAAAGGCAGTACGTCTCTCCTCTCTCAATGTATTGGTAATCCTCCCCATCCTGTAGCCGTTCTCCTTCAAACCACCACGTGACTTCAGGCTTGGGGTCTCCAGTCACCTTCACTGTGAATCGCACTGGTTCACCATCTACAACAGTTGTGTTCTTTAGAGGCTTTTTAAACCATGGTGCTCCAGACCGAGCTTGTTCTCCATCTTCAAGTGTGGAGCCATTCATGGTGCCTCCTTCCTCATCCTCTTCCTCTTCTTTTTTCTGTTGTAAAATAGAGACACAAGGTAGGCTGGTGTTATTAAAAATACTATATCACAAAGATAGATATAGGAACCATTCACTTGGACCAATGGCTATAAAGCCAGATTAAGAGCTGATGTAATGAGAGAAGGGAACCCAGCACCATGAGACTTAATAGCCAGATAGCACATCTAGAAAATTTGCTGAACCATGTGCACATGAACTTGTGTTTCAGTGGCAATTCGTGGCCCTCACTTTTAAATTTTACAGGACTGGCTGGGGGTGTGATGAGTGAGGATGAAGGCCTTCCATCATACCAACCTTTTGGAGTGCTGCATCAATCTCCTTCTGCTCAAACTGCATGCGTAGCAGCTTCTGCTGCTCAATTCTTCTCTGTTCCTCCTCTTCTCTGGCCTTTGCCATCTGTTCAAATCTGGCTTTCATATTAACTTTGTGAGTGAAAGGGGCCTCACATTTTTGGGCAGGTTTCACATCAACATCATCTTCCTTGCAATTTGAGGGATTTTTAAAAATAAGAACAGAGGAAGTTTGAATTAGATTCATTAATAACTGAAGTCTTTTTGATGCATTACTGTGAAGATAAGTTAGATCTTTATGTTCCTCTGGAACATAAATTCTGTCAGTTTTTAATTAAGGGCAATTGATTTGCCCACCTTGAAGATTCCTGGGGCCTTAGAGGAGATGATGCTAAGGGGTTGCTGGTACGATCCTAGAACTCTTCCTTAGCAGAAGGTCCTCCATGTCAAGTGAAAGATGACCACTCAGAGGCAGTCCCTGCACCTGCTCTTAACCAGAAACACACCCCTAGCCTGTCCTGGCTCTTGTCTGCACTTTTAATCTGCTACACAAACTAAATTGAAATGGGGCACCAGCAGCACCAGATCAGAAAAGTGACACCATGAGAAGTACATGAATTGGATTTGAGTGATGGGGTGGGGGGGGCATGCTAAGTTACCAACCTCTCTCCAGAGCTAATCAAGGTTAAGTGATTTGCCCAAGGGCACATAAGTAGCAAGTGACTGAGGCTGGATTCGAACTACTGTCCTGACTCATCCAGTGCCTAGCTGCCCCAGCAAAACACTACTAGAAATTTATTGTAGCATGAAGGCATAATTACTACTATACAAAGACTATTAAGTCAAATAATTCCAAAGTGGAATTTTTCATGTTAACAGTCTGAAGTTCATGTTACTCTGATTTCAAGTCTTGAAACCTCAAAGACATAAAAAGCATATGTAGTAGTTTCTTCCCTAAAGCATTTCACAACCTTGTTGAAATTTTAAGAATTACATCCAAAGTATAAGTAAGATGTGACCTTTCATCAGGTCACAGATTCAGACTCATTTTAGAGAAGAATGGAAGTCCTCAGAGTTTCCAAAAAGGTCATAAGATTCAGTGGCGGAGACAAGATTCAAACCTGTATGTGTCCCATTCTCATGTAAAAATGTTTCCCACTTTGTATACCAAAAGACCATAGAGTCAATGAAATCTCGGTTTGTGCCTTAACAATTCATAGCTGGCTTCAAAGCTCAACTCAGGTAGACATCTACATTATTCCTAGTTCTTTCATTGTCTACTGGGAGCAAGGATGAGATTTAGATGCACAGGACCTGGGTTTGAGTCCCAGATATTTTGCTAACTATTAACTTTTTTGGGTGTCTGTTTTCTCCATTGCAAAATAAGGGACTTAGGACCTATTTCTAGAAAGTATAGCAGCCCCTCATATTCTTTTGCTTACTCTACCAAGTCTTAGAGCAGGTACACAGCCTCAGAAGACCATCCCTAGTCATCCTGATTTCTATCTGGCCACTGACCACAGGTAGCTCTGAAGGAGAAAGTGAGGCTGGGGACTTAGCACAGCCCCCTCACTCATCCAGTTCACATGCATGTCATAGCATCACTTTTCTGTTGACATGATCCTCTTTGGAAACAGGACAAACAGTATACTCCAGGATAAACATTCACAATGTTTTAAAATCAATCCTTACATACTATATACTGTTGACTTCATCCATCTGCTTGCCGCTGTCTGATTATCATTAGCCTTCCTGAAAAAACTGAACTTGTTACACTAGATGAGTTCTAGCCAAAGCAGAATCAAACAGGTCTAGAACCTCCCTCAGCTTTTAGTGAACACCTTAAGATCACAAGGCTGTTCTTAGCTCCTACTTATGAAAGTTGAAATTCATTCAATGTTCTAGGTTTTTCAAGTGAATTGTGATCCTGACATATAGATCCTATGATTCCAATTTTATTCTAGAAGAAACTTCAAAAACTTTAGTTTTTGTAAAAAAAATTTCCCTGCCACTCTTCTCAAAAAGCATGACCTAGGTTTTTGGAGAGTTTTTGCTTACTCTGAAGATGAAAGTAAGAAGTAGCAAGGGGAACTTGGAAAAACTTGGCACTTCTCTTAGTCTCTGAAGATAGAAGATTTAGAAGGGGAAGGATTCATTTAATTGAATCCCTGCATTTTACAGAGGAAGAAAATGACAGCCATATCAGCTTTCTGGAGGACTTCATATATTGTGATGTAGGATGTCCAACATTGATTCAAAATGCTGTAAGCACCTCCCAACAACCTTGCCAGGTGAGTATTATCCCCATTTTGCAGTTGATGCAGTTGACTCAGTGACTTGCCTAGATTTAACACCCAACCAGTAAATGTTTGAGGCTGTTCTCTCTACAGGTGGTAACTGAGATTTTAACTTGGCTTTATAGGCCCTCTTTCCTACACTGAACTCCCCAGAACTTTTACTCCTTGGTGAAGAACTTATGCCAGTCTGTTGGATAGGAAAACTTACCTCATGAAAATGCTCTGCTTCTCGCTCTTTAATCTCCAGGTCAATCGCTCTTCTTCTAGCTCGCTCCTCTTCTATCTTTTTCTGTATTTCCTTTTCAGACAGTTGTCCAATTTTTTCAAACTTGCTCTTTAAATTCTTAGCTTGAATAGAACCACTCCTTTTTAATTTAATTAACTCTTCATATTCCCTGCTAAGCTCAAAGGTTTCCGTTTCCTCCTCCTCCTTAAAAAGTTAAACTCTTATGAGATAATTGTAAACAATATCACCCAAGTAAGTTCAAACAACAGAATTATTTTTAAGCTACCAAAAAACCTTAAAGTAACTTCATTTTTAACCAGAATTGAATACTTCACTAAAAAAGAACACCCATTATGTATTTGTGAAAAGTTTTATTGTTTCTTCTTTTATTCTGCAGTCATTTCCTGTGAAATCTCACTACCATATTCCCTTTTAAAAGCAGTAGTTGCATCAGTGCAAGAGGACAAAAGCACCTGGGTCTTAGAAAATTGTTGTGCGGATCAAAGGGGATAGATAGATTATAAAAGTCTCTGCAAGAGGTTCTAGAAGTGTGCATTATTTCTGCCAGGAATTAGAACTTTGAGTGTGATTGGGTTTTTCTACTCCATTTAAGATGTAGTTTTTACAGTTTTTCAAAATTTGTTTTAAAAAATGCAGCTAACATTGACATATTCAAATATGCAATGAAAACATGCATAACATTAAAAGTATGCATAAACACATCTGAAGTACATTTATTTTCTCAAAAGTAGAATTTTCCCAGTATTCATGGAATTTGAGTGAAAGAGCCTGATGGTGCCCATGGATAGGACCCTGACTAAACAAACTAGTATGAGAAATGCACGGAGAGATCTCTGAACTGATGCAGAGGACAGAGAAAGAAAACAGCAGGCACAACTGCTCCATCAATATCCATGGAGAGGACATCTACATGCCAAAACTCCAAAGTGAATCAAGACCAAGTGGAACTCACAGGATTAAAGATAAGAAGACACTTCTAATCCACCTTGCCATGGAAGTAGGTCCATAGGGTTACACACTGCACATGTTTTCAGATTTTTCTGATATTTTCATCAGTTGTACTGATTTTTTCCCCATCCCATCAAAATTTACTCTGCTATATGGGATAGCTCTCAGAGAGGAGAGATACTGGGCATAAATGGTGACATAAAACAAGAGACATAATAAAAATGGAGAAAAAGAGCACAATCTAATTCATCTAGTCCAAAGTCCTTGTTTCATGGGGACTTTGGATACTGAGTCTCCAAGATAATAAGTGACTTGCCCAAAGCCACACAAGAAATGGTGAATCCAGGTCGTTGGCTGCAAAAGTCAATGCTCTGTACAACTTTAAACAGGTTTTCATTAAGTCACTTTTCACAGCTTGGTCCTACCTTCCCTAGTTGGTAAAATTGATAAGACCTCAAGTCTCTGGTGTGATTATCTGTTGCTAATACCTCAGGTGACTGATCAAGCAAGTAGTTCAACCTAGTCATCCTAGTCCATCTCTATGGCAATTTCCTAAACATCCTGCATTCTCAGTTTGCAAAAGAGGATAGAGAAGCAAGGCTCTAATTCTTTATAACTTAATCTTTTGGGTGAATCCTTAAACATTTTTGACTACGGACATCCAATCCCATCAGCTTCATATGGTACAGAGACAGCCCCTGGATTCTTAACCTTTTTTACTGAGCTGGACAACTTTCAAATGTCTTTCCAATCATACTTCATATCCATTCTATTCACTCCATACATTTGGTCCACACAATTCTGAGACCGCTCACTTAACCTGTTCCTGATAGGTGACATTCCATCTCCCACCTTTGCACAAGTGCTTTGAAAAATGTATGAATTATACCAAGCCTTCCTACAAAGCACAGCCTAGTTGCTGCTGCCTCCTCAAATCCTCTCCTGACCTCACTCCCACTCCATCAACTCTCTCTCCCACTTCAAGTTACTTGTGTATATATATTGCACCCTTGCCTTCTCTCCCCCAAAATGTGAGCTCCTTGACAGGAGAGACAGCTTCTTGTCTTTGTATCACCTACACCTATCACAGTGTCTCACAGGTGACCTGCACCTAACCTTTGTTGAGTAGACGGGAATAAAGGCTTAAATGTCATCTTAATTAAATTTGCATATGGCACAAAAAATGTGAGAGATAGCCAACATTGGAAAATAGGATCCAAAAAAATCTTGACAAACTAAAATCAAGCATGACAAGTGCAGAGAAAAATCCCTATAGATATCCAACAAATTTGCTCCAATAGAGAAGCAGTCACAACCCACTAAACTCACCAGAGATAATCGAGGAGGTTGAAAAGAAGAAATGCACAAAGCATAATCAACAATCAAGAAATGAAAAAGCAAAATGACCTCAGAGGTCTCCTGGAGACTGAATAGCTCTTTAAGGGCTTATAACCCAAAAGGGGATAGTGAGGAAGATGAGAGCCAGAAAAGAGGAGGAAACAAATCAATTGAGTAAATCTCAGTGAAGGCAGAAATGGAAGCAATTTTAACCATTGGAGCACTTGGGCAAAAAGAAAGAAAATGAATTTGGGGGAATGAATCAAAAGTCAGCAATAGAGAAGCTCATGATACTGTACCAAGGTAGGACCAGCTATCTGGACATCGATTGGAACTTTAGCTTTTCTGCTTTTTTTAAACTGCCTTCATGATAATTTATCTTTCAAAAATTAGAGGAATACAAATAGCTTATTTATTCAATGTCCCAAAGATCTGTCACCTGTTCTTCACCTATATAGTGTCCCTTTGGCCCTCTCTGTTCCTCCTTTTCCTCCTAGGAACAGAAGTCCTCAATATGCAACAACGCCCATTTAAGTTTCTCATCTCAAAATACTGGGGACACCAGTCACCAGAATCACGACTTTTCTGACAATTGTGCATGGCTTTGGCTCATATCTTCCCCTAAGTTCCTCAAGGAGGGTCCCCCCCAATGGGGGCCTTCCTGACTTTCTCTAGGGGAATTCAAGGAGAGGAATGCGTTCATGCCTCCCCTCATTTTGCTTCTCCCCTCCTCTAGATATCTTGTGTTAGCCTGTTTGGGGTCCCCACAATTCCTTATATATCACACACCACACTTAAATAAATGCATGTTAGGTGACTGACCACAGACCTCTTTACCTTTCCTTCTTACTCCAAAGAGATCTCACCCTCCTCAAGGCTTTCCTTTGACATGTCTTTCATATTTGACCCTTTCTTCCCTGATTCATAGTTATTGGTATACATTCTTATCCTTCTTTAGTGAAGTCTAAACTTACTGAAATTTGTCTCATTCCTCTGCACTTGATGATGATGATGATGATGATGATAATAATTGTCCTTCATTTTCTTGAAGACTGTACATCAGGGAAGTGATGCTATGACAAGCACATGAATTGGAATGAGGGGCTCTTTGCTAAGTCACCAACCTCACTTTCACCTCCAGAGCCATCTCAGTTAGTGTCCCCAATCACTAGACCCAGATGGCTCTGAAGAAAGTGAGGCTGGGGACTGAGCACAGCACCCCTTCACTCCAATTCATGTGCTTGTCATGGCATCACCTCCCTGATGTACAGTCTTCAAGAATGAAACATTGTCATCATCATCACTTAAGTGCTTTAGGATCTTTGGGGGGCACTTTCTAAATCTCATTTGAGCGTAAGAGTTGTTGAATGACAGATTAAATGAGTTGGTACCCTTGCCCACTGTTGATTAGAATGTTGAGCCAGGCTCTTCCCAAGCACTCTCCCGGCAACCCCACCAAGGCTCTTCCCTATCATACATGTTCAGCATTCATGGTGTTGTTTGTCCATCGCAAGGTAGATATTTTCCCCATGAAGGAATCAAGGCATGGAGGAGTGGTGACTACTTAAGGGTCACACAGCAAGTGCTGGGCATGTCAGAGAAAGGACTTGAATCCTGACTCAACTACAATCCTGCTGCCTCCTACTTATGTGACTGACACAGAATTAGAACACAGTCTTGTTTTTCTGTTTTTTTTTTCTTTTACAAGGCAATGGGATTAAGCAACCTGACCAAGGTTACACAGCTAGGTAATCATTAAGTGTCTGAGACCAGATTATGAACTCAGGTCCTCCTGACTCCAGTGTTCTATTCACTACACCACCCAGCTGCCCCAGAACAGTCTTGTTTCAAAAAATGCTGACTTAACACCAAATGCTTACCTGCCCCATTTCTTGTCTCAGTTGTTCAAATTCCTGCTTCTCCATCTCAAGTTTATGCTTCCGTTCCTCCTCAGTCCGTCTCTTTTCTTCTTCCATTTTTTGTTTCAATAACTCCTCAAAGTTAATTTCTAGTTTCCCTGGTATAAGGGATTCTTGTGAGACTGTTTTGTAGATATCTGGAGAATCGCTGTCTAGAACCTGTTGAAAAAATTATCACCATTTTTGTAGATCAGTCAAAAAGGGGAAAACTTAATTATGATAGTACACATTGGGTTTTTTGTGATTAAGAGAGCCAGGGAGTAACTGAAAGCCAGGAAGTCTGATCTAGCTATGTGACCCAGGATGAGTCACCTAATATGCAGGGCACCTTGTCTTCCTCATCTCTAAAATGAATTCAACAATGTTTTCACTGCCTACCTGAGGACAAGGAAAAATCACAGGATCAGAGTTTTTAAGGTGGAAAGGGCCAAAAGTGGGTGGAACCATTTAGAAAAGTATAAATCCATAATGCGAAAAATCATAGAGATCATTCACACACAGGTGTTGTGGTAGTAAAGCCAACCTTGGGGCACAACTTCCACATTCTACAGGTAAGTGATTTCTCCTGATACTCCTCCCTGTCTGCCCACCATACTCCAAGAAAGACAATTAGAGAAGATGGCAAGACCTTTAGTTTCTGAATTCACATTCCTGGGAGCTTTCTAGGATGACTGCAGAGAGATGGGGTGGCAAGAATTGCACTGCCCTAAAGATGGGGGGGGGGGACTAATAAATTTGAGTTGTTGGATTAGAAATAAAGGGATTTCTTTATATTAAAGATTTTCAAAATTGAATTTTTAAAAGAATATGCCTCTTCTGGAAGTCTGTAAAAGGGAATTGTCAGAGACAGGAAACTTGTACCATGGATGGCCCTCACAATGCCTTCCAATTCTACAACATAAAAAAACTTGAAGACACATCAATTGGACTCATGAGGCTCTACAGTCAGAGCAGACAATCTTGGGATGGTGATGCCAGCCCCTTAGAGCTAACTTCTTCCCATGAGTCATAGCTGTTCACCAGCTCCAATCCAAAGATCCCTAAACTTTTTTTTTTTAACATTCTGTGTTTCAAACCTTCTTGAACACATTTTTAGATGGAAATGTTGGCACGGTGAAGTTTGCAGACCATCCCATCCCACCCCACTCCCCCCACATACAGATCCCAAAGCTACCTCCTGAACTGAGAAGGTAGCACCTGGAGGATTCACCCTCTTTGCCCAAGCCAAGAGGATCTTCAGACCCTTGGTAAGTACTGAAAGGGGCTGGGCTCTGCCTAGAGACCATTGCTCTCTGGACTTCTCTCTTGTGTCTTGTCTCTCAGAAGTCCACCCCTTTCTGGTGATCCCCTTCGCTCACCATGCTCTTCCTCGCTTCTGCAAAAGCTCTCTTCTCTTCTTCTATTCGTTTCCTGGCTTCTTCTTCAGCTTTCTTCTTCTCCTCTTCTCTTCTTTGTCTTTCCATGTCTTCAAAGCTGAGCTTGAGTTTGCCAGGGCGATGAGACTCTTGAAAAGAATTTTCCATTTCATGATTGTCCTCTTCTTCATTGACCTGCCCAGGGCAAAGATCTA
This sequence comes from Macrotis lagotis, assembly GCF_037893015.1. NCBI lineage: Eukaryota > Metazoa > Chordata > Mammalia > Peramelemorphia > Peramelidae > Macrotis > Macrotis lagotis. The sequence continues at coordinate 662,802 of NC_133659.1, forward strand.
TATTGAAAAGTTGGGATTAAATATGAAGGAACTCTGATCTCCTTTACGAGAATATGCTGGGGGTGAGGGGGAAGGTTAGAGGTGGCATGGATCTTTGACCTGTGATTTGAGGAATATGGAAACTCCCTCCATTGATGCCAAGTGAGAGTCACCTGGGGGCACTGAGAGATTTGATTTGTACAACCAGATGTGTCATGGTGGAAATCAACCCAGCTGACTCCAAGGCCAGCTTCCACTGTTTCCCAGAATTTACAAAATCGCTAAATTAGATTATTCACCTTACAAAAAACTCTGAAGGGAGAGTTCTCTCCCTCCTATTCACCCCAGGGCAATTTCCAGAAGCCAAGGCCTCCCTCCCATGATGAGACCCTGAAGCAGCCTTTGGTGTGACCCTAAGGCTCTCTTATTGGGACTGTCCTCAGAGGAGCAGCTGAGAGGTTCATCTTGAGAAGGTGTAACTGTCTGAGGAGAGCTCTCAAAGATTCAGGGGTTCAGAAGGTTGGAGTACTTCCTTTAGAAGCTAGGCCAAAAGAAGGGTTAGGGCTTTGCCTGAGTTCTCTCTTCTTCTGTACCATTCCCCCCTACCCTTCAGTAGTCCCTCCACAGAAAAACAAAGTCAATGTTACTGTTTGAAGAGTTAGAAATACCACAGGATGGGGGCGGCTAGGTGGAATAGTGGATAAAGCACCAGCCCTGGAGTCAGGAGTACCAGGGTTCAAATCTGGTCTCAGACAATGATTACCTAGCTATATGGCCTTAGGCAAGCCACTTAACCCCATTTGCCTTGCAAAAACCTAAAAAAAAAAAATACCATAGGACAATGTGGGAAAAGGGGAGCAGGACTAATGGCTGAGACAGAGAAAAAGCAAGAAAACTTTTTTAAGAATCAAAGCTAGTTAACTGTCAAGATTCAGAAGAGACGCCAGGTGCCCTCCCCAAAGTTGCCCAGAATTTCTTCATTGCCAAACCCAGTGGCCTGGCTACAATCATCCTCCTTCCAGACCTCCCTGCAGTCTCTCTCTAGGTGGTCATGACCCTCCTCCATCCTGGTTCTCCCTCTCCCTCTCTGACCTCAGTTTCCTTTGATGGTGTTTCTTGCAAACTCCACCCTCCAGTTGTGAGTGTTCTGTAAAGCTCTCTCCTGGACCCTGTTCTTTGTGTTGTTTCCCTGGGTAGTCCCATCAACTCCCATGGATTCTATGAGCATCTATATGCAGTGATTCTCAAGTCTACCTCTCCAGCCCTAGCATCTCCCATCTCTAACTACCTTTCAGACATCTTGAACTGGACATCCAGTAAACATCTCACCACTCCACATGTTCAAAACTGATCTCCTTATCTTCTCCCACAAACTATCCTCTTCCTAACTTTCTAATTACTGTGGAAGGGGGGGCAGCCCCATGTCCCCCCCCACCAGATTCACAGCATCAGTGTCATCCCCACATCCTCATCTCTCAGTTTCCCCTTTATAACCTTTCCAGTTTTCTTACACCAGACCCCCCTGTTCTCTGTGGCTTCCTTGGACCCTGCTTCTTGACTCCTCTCCCAATAGTTCTAACTGTCCCCCCAGGCCTGGAGTTCAAGTTCCAGTGAGAATCCTTCTCCAGGAAACCTTAATGCTGAGCCTTCCCTCTGGTACCTCTTTGTCCCACCTCAAGCTTGGTTTTGCCTTGTTGCTTGCAGGGGGCTTCTTTCATTGGATTGTGAGCTCCCACAGAGAAACAAGGCTGTTTTTTTGCCCCTTTTAGGGCAGTGCCTGGCACCCAGTGGGCACTTTCAAAGTATTTCTTGACCGACTAAGAGAACTGAGAAATTTAAATGTTGTCCTGTCTGTGGAGAAGACTTCAGGGTGGTTGCTAGTGAGTGGTAATTCTGCTGTGACCTCTCACAGTTGACATATTGTTGAATTGGGAAATAATTTTGCATTATAAAAATATTAATAACTTTTATATAGTCAGGCACACAAGCTTTTCTATACTTATGAAACAGAGACTTTCTACTAATAGAGAAACAAAAATTTGTGGGAAAAGACATTTCTCCTGTTTTTATAAATCATGGTGGAGACCCTGAGCACACTGCTTAATGAAGGTGATGTTTTCTTTTTAATTACTTATGAGTAAATATCAGAATATCCCCCTGGATTGCTTTAGAACCTGGGACAAAGATAAATAAGGAAACAATTCAGTAGCAGGTAGGAAAAAAGCTACTATTTTGTTTTAAAAAAAATTAAAAAATAAAATAAAAGCTACCAATACAAGGCCTATCCAAAAGAAATCATAAAAAAATGGGAAAAGTCTCACATCTTCAAAAACATTTCTAGCAGCTCTTGTTGTAGTGGCAAAAAATTGGAAATACAGGGTATGTCTATCAATTGGGTAAGGGTTGAACAAATTGTGGTCTATGAATGTGATTTCTATCAGAAATCCTGAGTGGTCGGAAATTAGAGAAGCATAGAAAGAATTACATGACCTGAGGCTGAGTGATGAAGGGAGCAGAGCCAAGACAACATGGTGCACATTAACAACAACATTGTGAGATGATCAATTGTGATGGATGCTGCTCCTTTCAGCAGCTCAGAGAGCTAGGACTTCCCTGAGAGACCTGCCATGGGCACTGTTATCCACATCCAGAGGGGAAAAAACATCAGAATCTTCATGCATTGTTCACTTTTTTAAAGCTTCTCCTATGTTTTTCCTTCCTATCTCATGACTTTCTTTCCTTCTCCTTGGTTTACATTCCTCTTACACAAAATGATTAATGTGTAAATAAGCTAGGCACAACTGTACAACTTTTACCAGACTGCCGCCATGGGGAGGGGAGGAAGGAAGAGCAGGCAGTAGAAAAATATGTAACTCATAAGTTTGCAAATGGATGAATGTTGAAGAACTACCATAGCATGTCATTGGAAAAAAATAGCTTATATCTCTTGGGCAACATGATCCTTTAGAGCTAGGAATTCAGAAGGTTAACAATCTTTTCATTTAGGTCAGTTTATAATCCTGATATTGAGGCTTAAAAATGTTCATTTGATCTCCACTGAATATTGTTACATTAAGTTTAAACCATGTTCTGTGCTGAGATCTTTCCCCATAGAAATGTCTTTCCTATAGGCCACTTTTGACCTTTGGAGGCCAGGAGACCCCTTTACCATTTGCTGCCGGGCTTCTTCGAAGGCCCGCCTCTCCTCCTGCAGGCGCAGTCGAGCCTCCTCGGCAGCTTGCCTCTTCCTCTTTTCTTGTCTCTCTTTCTCCAGTTCCTCAAAAGTGAGCTTCAGTTTTCCAGGAGAAAGAGAGTCCTTTGTGCCTCGGTTCTCTGCCTCCTCCTCGTCCTAAGAAAAAGGAGGGAAAGAGGCACAGTTAGCCTGGTGGAGACAACAACCATGGGTGGTCCTCCTAGAACACAGGCTCACCATCACAAGGGAGAGGCATTTGGCTTCCTTGAGGGACCGCCTTTGTTCCTCATAGCGGATTCTCTTTTCCTCTTCTAGTCGGCTCCTTTCCTGTTCCTCACGTTCTCTTTCCAGGTCCTCAAAGCTCTTCTGCATTTTTCCTGGTGATTTGTGGGATTTTACAGGCACCACTGTCACAAGCAGTGAATCATCTCCTTCCTAGTGCATAAGGTTGGTTATTAGAATGCTTCTTCCTACCAAAAATCCGAGTTTCACGGAGACTTACCACTTGCTGATCGATCGGTTACCCCTGGTTCTACCAAACAGAGGAACAGGGAGAAAAAGAAGATTTTTCCCTCCCCAGTTCTCAATAGTTGCTACACCCAAACTCTAAGCTTTGTGTGGAGATTGTTTTTATCCCCTTGAAATCCACTTTCAGGTGTTTATCAGACTTGCCAAGGAACAGAGATATGGCTGACAGGGTGACCAAGAAGCCATCAAGAGCTTCAAGAAAAGAGCTGTGCATGCAGGCATCTGTGGCCCAAAAAATATTGTCCTCGTAGTGAAGGAGCTTGGAACCAATTTGATGGTGAGTTGGAGAGTTTAAATAAATATGTCCTTAATGCAATAGTATTATCTCTGTGAGGCACAAGTTTTGAAACATTTCATAAATAATTGTTTTTCCTATGAAGAGTCATAAAATGTTTCCAAATGATTTGCTATGAATCTATAACCCATGCTCCTTAAAATTAGATTTTTTAAATGGTTTTCCTTTCAAGTCAACCAAATTAATTCCTTCCATACCCTCTGTTTTTACCCTGATTTTTTAAAAAAAAAAATATGTAATACAGGGTGATGGGTGGCCCAAATTCATACCCTTAACACAAAGCTTCCTAGGTCTGTGCCTCTACAGTCTTGGGAACACCATCAAATTGTTTGTTAGAATGTTTAGTTTTTGTATTCAATGGAAAGAAATTGTTCTCAAATTCTGTATAGGTGGTGAACTTCCACTGTGAGAGATGCAAACACACAGGGTTGTTTCACAGTCCAGAACTGGAGGGCCAAGTCACCTCTCTCTAGAGCATGCTGCAAAGAGGGAGTGAAGGATCAAAGAGAAACTGATAGCTTTAAAATATTCAACTTGAAATCATCTAAACTGGAGCAGGTCATGGCTCATGAGCAAGACACTTTTTTGGGGAAGCATACTTCAAACCAAGGTTCTTAAAGGACGCACTTAGAATCGATACCAACTGATACCAGTTTTAGATGTAGCCACGAAAGGAAAAAAAATTACTTTTCCATCAACATAAGTTTTGGCTATGGATTTAACTCTATGGTCTTACTTGGTGAAGTATCTCATCAACAAAAGTGCCCTTATCTGATTTTCTTTCACTAAAAAAGACAGAGAATTCATGAATCAGATAGTTTTAGGTGAATGTTTCATTGAAAGAAATGTGTGTTTACCTCCGGTGCTGATTCAGTTCCCGTATTGTTTATGTCCTCAATCTAGTGAATGAGAATTTCATATCATTACATTCTGCTGGTGCTTTCAGAAATACAATGGAAAAATAATCAGATCAGATCAAAGACTTGAAGTAAATTTTCAGATGTGAGATTTAGGAAATGTTTTTTCTATTCATCCAATAGACTGATGAGCTGCCGTTCAAACTACTGACTAGCAAGTTGGTACTTTTCCCTTGGATAATAATATTAGATTTAGCCATGCAATTCCCAAAAACCTTTTTTACCAATCTCATTTTTCCTGTTATTAGCTTTAACAGGGACCAACATTTTGAGATAGCATCAATGTCCACCTTTAGAGAGTTCTGGAAATGAAACAGTGCAGCTAACTCTCATAACCAACTGCCCAAGGGCCTTAAAGGTAGGAATGAACAATTTTGCCAGTTTAAATGGAGGTGACAGACATAACAACTATCATGTAACTCCTCTTGACCTTCCAGGAGAAAAGGCTAACCAGTCTGGGAAGAGCTTTAATGCTGGAAATAGTTTCATGACCAAATTGTTCTCAGTGGGGACTCTTTCAAAGAATTCCTTTAAAGGGGGGGGGGGGAAAGGTAACCTGTCGCAACTTGAATTCCAGGCCCCTGCCACATTTACGATCCAAATACGGTGAACAATGAATTTGGCATGGGGAGGGGTAGATTCGCACCTGCCTCCCAGAAGGCATAATCCATGATAAGATCAACCCCTATTCAATTGGAAGTGAGGAAAATGGCAAAAGTGCCTTAAACAATACAGCAATGCAGACAATGAAGAGACAGGGAAGCTGAGATAGGCAAAGAGATTTGTGGGGAGGAAGAGTTTGGTATTTTATTTTATAAAATAATAATTCAGAACCAATCTGTTCCCTCGACAGCAGATGGGGTAGTTATCCACTACTTCAGCTCTTACCAGGCATTCAACTAAGTCATTTATTAAGCCCTTAGGGATTCCTCTGTCACAGACTCATGGAATCAGAAGGAACCCCAAAGGTCATGTGGTTTGGTCAGTACCTGCTCAATGAGCCCCGTCTACAGTCTCCCTGACCAGTAGTCTTCCAGACCTCCAGTGAAGGGACAACTGCTGCCCCCCCCAGAAAGCCCATTCTCTTTGGGGCTCACTAATTAATTATGGGGATTTCTTCCTCTCATCCAAACTCTATCGCTCCTTGGGACTTTCACTCTTTGGGTCCCCTGGGGTCCTAGTTCTGGCAACATATAGCCGCTCCCTGCTCCCCACTCCACTCCACAACCCTGTGCAACCTTGGCCACTGGGATAGTTCACAGCTCTGGCCTCTTGTTCCCAACTCTCCCTTGACAACCCAAAGGAGGGATGTTTAATGAGGGCCAGGTAATGAGCCACTTCCTGAACAGAGTCCCGGAGTTTTTACCAACAAACGTAGGCCTCTTTGGCTGATCTGACCCAGAATGTGGTGGTTCAGCTGCTTTGGGGGATGGAAAAAGACACCTTAGACAGAGGGGGGGACTCCTCCCTCCCAAGTAGCCACCTCTTCACTTCCTTCCCTTTCCTTGCCCTTGACTCTTCTTCCAACCCACTCTTCCAGAAGCCTATCTCCTCCAGTTAATCCTAAGATTGGTGGCTTGTATAAAGTCAGTTTGGTTGGTCTTTGAGTCCAGAGTCCAGAGACCAGACCATCTAGTGATGGACCACCATGGCATTCTCCTCCCCTCTGAGAGCAGAGCTGTGTGGCTACTTGGGCATGCATACATGTTTTACAAACTCAAATACATATTGCACAGTTATTATCATGCTCTGTCTTATGCATGATACTAAATGATTTGAAATGGAATAGAAAAATCATTTCCAAATGAAATCTTAAAACTTGACTTTTAATATTTATTTAATTTACAAAATATAATTATTTTTGCTTCACCTTTCATTTTCATGCAAAAGAAAGAGTTCTTTCTATATTTGAAATTAAGGAATCTGAATTCAAACCCTTGGGGCCCTCAATACATGCAAGTCCTCCTCAACAAAATGGGGGGGGGGGTTGACCTGCTCTAGAGTGCCCAGGCTGCAGTGTGACCCTATTCTGCGCCTTGGAGATGGGTAGATCCCCAAATCTATGATCATGCTTTCCCACTTGGGAGGCTACAGTGCATCCTGGCTGGGCACTCTCGAGCTCTATCATCCCCCATCCTCATTTGTTTTGTTCTTTTGATGAGCCTCATGCCAGCAATGAGTGCCACCCTGAATCATTCTTCTTCTCTCTGCCACCCCCTATCCATGTTCACCTGAACATGTGCTTCTTTAAGTCCTTGAACCACAGGGCATTGCTGTATCTCTTTTCAGAGCCAAGAGACCTCAGATTAGGAAAGAGGCCGCCTTCCTCCCACCTTCCCACGCTTCGCCTCTGAGTCATTCCAAGTCCTGCCAGCCCATCCAGAGCCCTGTCTATCCCCAGGGATCCCAACCTTCAGTCTTGACTCAAAAACCCTTCGTGGGCCTGAAGCCAGAGGGGACCTTGAGACCCTCAAGCCCAATGTGTACAAAAAAGCCCCCGAACACAAGTGATTGGCCACCCAGCCTTTGCCACAAGGCTGCCCCTGGAGCCAAACACCACCAGTCCAGCCCTTTCCATGCTGGGCAGAGCCTGTCCTATCCCTCTGAATCATGCCTCAGTTTCCTTGTCTGTTACCAGAAGCCTCTCAGAAGTGGGTAGACCTGGGGCAGCTAGGTGGCGCAGTGGATAAAGCACCGGCCCTGGAGTCAGGAGTACCTGGGTTCAAATCCTTTCTCAGACACTTAATAATTAACTAGCCATGTGGCCTTGGGCAAGCCACTTAACTCCATTTGCCTTGCAAAAAACCTAAAAAAAAAAAAAGAAGTGGGTAGACCTTCTGGCAGTGGAAGCATGGCCCCATCAGCAGCTGAGGACAGTTCTGACCAGGCTTCCATCCACCAAGGAGCCACAAAATTACCCAGATGAAGGAAGCTGTCCCTCTTTCCTGGTCTCTGCCAGACACCCTCCCTCAAAAGCACAGCAAGGGCAGGCCCAGAGAGATAAGCTTCTGCCATTCTCCTACTTGGACATGTCATCAGGCCGATGGTGTCTAGAGCTAATGTCTAGGTCTCCAGAGACCTTCCTCGATGGTCAGAGGGAGGGAAAGGAAATGAGACTTGGCAGGGGTGCCAGTTGTCTTCCTTCATCCTCAGGGATTTGTGGGCTATACTTTGGGACTTGGGGATCTTGGCACAAGAAACAACTCACATTTCAATAGCCATCTCAGGTACCCCCCACAAAGTAAGGGGCACAACTATTATTACTATTCCCATCTTAATGATGCAGAAATTAGGGCTTCAGGGGAAGGGTCACAATGTATCTGAACCTGAAGACAAAGCTAGTATCAAAGCTGGAGAGCAAATCCAGATCCCCCAGTTCCCTATCCAATGAACCTTCAGGAAGACTCTTTGTAACTCAGGGCTGGAAGGACCCAAGAAAATGAGGCTGATCCCCTGATCTGACTGAAGGGGAGGCCCCAAGAATTAAATAATTTTAAGGGTTCCCTGATAAAAGGAAATTTCTTTTGATCTCTTTCCCTTTCTTTTCCCAAGATCAATTATATATTGCTTCATTCCTAATCTAAAAAATCTGAGGATTTCTGAATATGCAAGGACCTGCCATGCACTATGGCCCATAGACACAACAATGACAAGTTTCCTAGTGTCTACCCCAAGGAGCTTAGCATCAGACAGGATGTTAACCCATGAAAAAGTTAACTACAATAAATGCTATAATTTAATAAATAAGCTCATGAAACACATTTCAAGGGTTACAATGGGCCAGGAGAAGTGAAATAGAGAAGGATGAAAGATGGGAGGAGCCTCGAAAGAACATCAAAGAATAGAGCTGCTGACACACAGAGGCTGCACCTGGCAGGGAAAAAGGAAGGAATAGAGCATCAAAGATTCATGGCTTGAAGGGACCTTTGACATCATCCAGACCATATCATCATTTTAGGTCCTTTAAAGGTGACTTGCCCATTCGAACTTGGGACCTGATTTAATTCCAGCCCTCTTGCCCCAAACCAGTGCCCCAAAGCAAGTTGCATAAAGTAAAACTGGAGAAGCAGAGGCGTGGCTGAGGCTCTTTCCATCCTGAAGTAACCCAGAGCACGTGGACTGACCATCATGACTTATCTTGGAAGGACGATGTGAGGAAAACAAAGACCAGAGCAACAAGCACCTTCTACGAGTCCTACAGAAAAGACCCTGGATGGGCTGGAGGTCCCAATTCCAAACCTCCTGCCTTCCCACACCAATAAAACCAAGAAAAGCCTTTGCCCCCCAAGCAAAGAAGAACCCGATGAGAATTCTCTCCTTGGGGTGAGGCAGCCTGGCAGAGAACATGAATTGAAATGTGAATATTTGCACACACCTGAGGAGAGAGAAACTTGTACGTGGAATCCCTAAGTCATCCAGGGCTGTTTTTGAGGCCAGAACAAAATCAACACACGTTTGCTTCTGGCATTCTCAACTTTCTTCTCTAAACTCGTGAGAATGTCCCTGACCTTCTTTTATTTAGGGGGCAGAGGCTGCTCCTCCCTTAAAAAAAATACCTTCCCCTGCCACAAGTGAGCAATCAAGAAAAACCAATCCACCCATTCATCTCCCTGGCTGCGAGGGGTCCCCCACATCTCTCTAGGGGGTGAGGCACAGGCAGCATTTCCTTCCTCTGGAATCATGGTGGGACATTAATTTGCTCATTTGAATATGGTCTAATTATGGGCTGGCACTTATGATTTCAATCAGTAGTTATCCCCTGGGCATCATCACTGTGTTGAGGGCTATCTTCCATCCTTGAAGACACCCAGAGGAGAAGCAGCTCACAGACCCCTTGTCTAAGCATTTGATGGTTTTTGAATGCCCCCCCAACTAAGCCCAGAGAAAATATGGGGCCCACCTCCCAGCTATCAGGAGAGCCCTGAGCATCCTGCCTCTCTCTGGAGTATGGCTGTTGCCCAGGGGGTTGGTGCCACTGGGAAAGCCCAGGTGCCCAGGGGCGCCACCAATGCACCCAGACCCACGTTAGCTTTTCCTCCTCCCCCACCCCCAAGCCCCAGGTCCTAGAACCCACGGACCTGCTCAGCACGCTTGGCTAATTCTCGCTGGATTTTCCTCTTTTCTAAGAGATCTTGTTCGATTCTTCGTTTTCTTTCCTCCTCAGTTCTTTTCCTTTGCTCCTCTTGTCTTTGTTTTTCCATTTCTGCAAATTTTCCTTTAACAGTTCCTATGAAGAGGATAATTTTAAAAAATTTTTAAAAATCTTTTTGCCTCTTCATTTTTCAGTTCTCTTCCCAAGTGATTCTTTCATCCCTTACCTATTAGCTTTGGGACATAGGCCTTTTCTCCCTTAGCTGTCTCCTCCTCATCCTCGGAGGCAAGCATTTCTTTCATCTAGATGGTAAATAGAGGACATTGGAAGGAGCACCCCAAAGACACAACATTGAACAAAATTTATCATGACATTTATGATGCAAAAATTAGCTTTTAAATTAAGCATGTTGCAAGAAACAAGGTTTGAAACAGGAACAAGTTTTTGTATTAGAGTGTTAAAAACCCAAACCAACAGCAAACACAACCACCTCCTGCTTTCTCCTGTTCCACTCTCTCTCCCTAAGAAATTGTTCTTTTCTTCGTTGCTTCTCATCTCTAGATCTCCTCTGTGTTCTTTCTTCCCTTGCCTTTTGCATGGCTTCAAATTGCTCCTTGACATCACCCTTGCCAAGTCTGGGCACATAGGTTTTGGGGACAGGTTTAGATGCAGAAAGCAGAATCTTTGTGAGATGAAGAGAAAGAAAAGAAAGTTTAAAAAAAAAGATGGAAAGAAATGAAGAACAGATTAGATTAGACCGATTGTAAGAAAAACGTTTTAAAACAGAAAATATGGATGAGTCTGGAAGCTCACTTTCCTCTGGTAGTGACTGATCTTGTGCCTCCTAATGAGCAGACAGAAAAACAAAATGGAAACCCAAGTCACTGTAAATTCTGGCGAGAATAAAATCAGATCGAAAACTGTGTGTCAGTTCCTCGACAGATGGAATCAATGCAGGCAAAGCCACTAAAACCCAGAAAGGAGAGGTCTTACTTGCTTCATTTCTTGAACCAGCATGAGAGGCATGACCTCTAGGGTGGGGGGTCGGAACCCTGGACCTACCAATCCTTTGGCCATGGAGAAATTTCTGGAGTCCGTGAATGTGGTATGCTTTTCTAATCTTTTGATAACTGTATTTCAGCAGAACTGACATTTCCTATGTCTTTTACTTTTTAAAAACATCATTCTGAGGTGGCTGTAGGCTCCACCAGCCTGCCAAAGGGTCCATGACACAAGAGAGACTAGGAATGTCTGCATAATCACATGAGGAGTGATCCCCCACTTTGAATTTTATTTATCCACTTGTATTTCAAGGTTTGTGTATAGACATGGAAAAGGAATTGAACATTTAATTTGTTGTTATTGTTTAAAATTCTCCTAATTTCGCTTCGTTTTTATGCCAGTAACTGCATCCTTTCCCCCTCTAGATTCCCCAAAGCTATGGTCACTGCTATGGCTCCCCAAAGGGGAAGCACTACCATGTGAGAATGAAGTATCCCACTGTGGCATAAAACTTAGTGTCTTTACAGAAAATTCAGGTCAACTTATATCCCGGTTCAATTTATATTCCAGAATTTATAACATGACTTGTGTTATCCTTAGCATTCTTCTGCATTTAATCAGAAATACCCAATTAACTGAAACAAACCATTTCTAAAGTTTATGAACCCATTTTTTTATTCTACTAGTATCCTTGGAAATCCTGGCCATCCCATCCAAGCTGACATCCCCTATGGAGCTCTTTTATCATTAAAGTTGTCAATCAAGGCACCAATTTTAGGACCAGATTCTGATAAACCCCACTCCAAAGGGCCAGAGTTGATCCTTATTTGGCCAAGCTTCTCATGAGGAGTCTGTCTATTCTTAGGCAAGCTTATTCCCGGTTCGTTATTGGATCAGTCTATGAAGCATTTGCAAACTGAGGAGACCTATAACCATTTGTCCTTTGATGACCTTGAGAACAAAGGGACACATCCCAGGCTGGATGCAAGGATGGATTCTGTGCTTACCAATGCAATTCAATGAGCAGAAGCTTAAGCAAGTACATCAGGACTATGGGGTTCCAATGAGCTGTGCTAATCCAACTGTATCAGACTCAATCATGCCCCGGTCCTAGGAGACCAATGAAGGCCGCTCGTATACCCTCTCCCCCCTTTCTAACCTGAGACTTACCTCAGCCTTTTGGGAAATGTCATTCATATTTGCAGGAGTTGGCTCAGGCAACAATTATGGAGAGAGGATAGGATTTGGCACCTGAAAGAAGTTTTCCTTTTTAGTATTTGAGTCAGGAACTCTGACTAGCCTACTCACCCCCACACAAGCGGGGAGTCCCCTGAGTTCCAGAATAGGAACTTCAGTGATCATAGAATCCACTCCCCAGCCATGGCCATCCTGACCCTCCTCCTTCAGGACCTCCAGGGTGGGGAACTTACTACCTTCAAAGATGACCCAGTCCCCTTTTAAACAGTTTTAATGGTGGAAAAGTTCTTCCTCATGTCCAGTGGAAGTCTGACACTTTTTGCTTTGGGAAAACGTAGTCAAAGTTTAACCCTTCTCCCATCCAACAGCCTTTGAAATACTGAATCACATAACCACAGGACTCCAAAGTTGGAAGGACCCACACATCCATCACATCCATTCCTACTTGACTAGAAACTAAGTTCAGAGTCAGCCAGCCAGGCCCCTGCAAACTACCATCATTGTTTCACCACTATTCCTGGGCAATCCCAATACCCCTTGCACCAAGTCTGGCCCACCAAGGGCAAGTCACTAACTTAACCAGGAGTCAGGAATTCTTTTCCACATTTGAGTGAAAGCAAAATGCCCAATATGTGTGTCAAGGCCAAATTACCTGGAATCCATATGAGACGACCACTCTCACACTGATATTCCCCTAAAAATGAGAAACACCAGGCAGCCAGAGAGGTCTGAAGTCAGGAAGACCAGAGTTGAAATCTAGCCTCAGATACTTAATGTCTATGGGAACCCTATTTGCCTCAGTGTTCTCAATTGTAAAATGGGGACAATTAATGGGCACCTACCTCAAAGAGGTGTGAGGATCAAGTAAGAAAATATGTGTTAAATGCTGGGGGGGGGCACCACATATCTGGCACAAAGTAGCAGCTTCCCAACCACCTAGTCTCTGTCCCTTTACAGGATGGGAATGAAGTAAAAAAAATGACTATGGTTACATTATCTCTTCTTCCAAAGTTCTCCTCTGGAGAGGAGCCTGGCCCCTCCCAGAACAGGGCTGAATTTGGGGTTTCTGTCCATAGTTGGGGTCATTGTGCAGATGCTCCCTGGAGTCTGTTCACTAGGCAGCATGAGGCATTGGAAGGAAGCAAGCCAGGGAATAAATGTCTGCTCCAGGGAAGCCCTCAATGAGCCTGCACCCACCTCAGTGAAATGAGGGGGTCAGGGGAAAAACAAGGAAAGGCTAGGAAACATCAGAACTGAGCAGCCCCTAGAGTTTAAACAATTATTATAGGTCAAAATATTGAATTTCAAGAGGAAAGGAAGGGGTTTAAAAACTACCCCAAATGGGAAGTGAAAGCACCCAACACACCATACCCTCAGGAGACTACATACCAGACAGAAAAAGAAGAGCCTGCAGTCACAAAGCACCCAAAGATGGATTTGGACCCAGAAAAAAATCATAAAAGCCTACTCCAGCTCTGGTTCCCAAGAAGGAATGTCAGGGGTACAGTCACTCACCTAGGGCAGGACTCAATAAATATCATCAACAAAAAATTCTTTCCACCATAAAAAGAAGTTAGGGCTAGACTAATTAGCTTCAAAGATTTAGAGTAAGGGTCTTCAATCTCTGAACCTCTGAAATGGTGGAGGGGGTGGCAGGGGAAGCAGCAGCACTGCTACCACCAAGGCTACCTCCACCACCACCACCTCTCATGGCAGGAAAGGGATCAAGGGGCTTGGATTCAAGATTTGCCTTTATCACTTACTGTCCAAATGACCTTGAATAAGTCACTTCTCTCAGGCCTGTTTTCTCATCTGTAAAAACAGAGTCTGCCCAAGTGGTAGCTGAAGTCTTCATCATCATTTCTGCCGACGTCTAACATGACCTTACCTACTACAATTGCTGCAGCTGTTATCCACTCTATGTGCACGCACTTTTTTGGTTTTTGTTTTGGGATCTTTCTGTGTGTATGTACTGCTCCAATACTGCTGCTATAAACACTTTGACCTTTCTTCCTATTCTTTCTCTCCTAGGGGGCAGGTCCCAGAATGAGATCCTCAAACTAGATTCAATCCCTTATCTAGTGTAGTTCCTAAATACTGATCAAAAATCAGTTGTCTGCTCCAACAGTAATTTCCCTGGGATCCTGCCTTTCCACAGCCCCTCCACCAAGGGAGCATCTTTTATCATCTTCTTTAGACCCCCTTCTTAGGCTGGTTCCTTAATGACCGTTACACCTGGCAACCTGCCAATAGGTAGACAATTATCACATGATCTTGGATGCCAAAACCAGGCAGTGTTGAGCCTGGCTCCAGCCCTTGCCTTCCTGTGTCTGACCCAAGACCAGCTGTAGAGTGGGGGCAAAGCATTCACCCCACCTACTTCCCTGCAGATGTCCTAAGGAAAGTGCTTTGTAAAGCGCACCACGGGATACTGCTATTAAGAGAACCTGTTCTTCGAAAGCCAATTCATGGTAACCCAGATCCCATTGGGAATCATCCTTGCCATCCTATTTCAGCAGAGCCCTGGAAAACCCTCATCAATAGCACTCGATTAAGTTTCCCACTCTTGCTTGGTGGGCAGAGCCATGATCATGCTTCTTTGATTTTTGTAAAATAGCTCTGATTTTTGTTTAAAAAAAAAAAAAAGCCCACTTTATAATAGTAAAAATGCAGTCCTGGCAAAAATGGTGCAGTCATCAGGTGGGGAGGGCTCTGAGGAGTCTGTGTGAGAGGGAAGTGGTAGGATTCCAATTATAGATGTTACATGGATTGTTGAATTTAGGGGAATTAATTGGTCACAGAAAACATTAATGAGGCTCTAAAAGATCTGATATGATGAGCAGAGATATTTGACAGTGAAAAATGAGCCTGTCAGGGATAGTCCTAAAAAATAAAGCAGCTAGAGGAAAAAGGGAAAACAATCAATCAATGTTGGAGAGGTTGTGGGAGGCCTGGAACACTGAGGCATTGCTGGCGGAGTTGTGAATGGATCCAACCTTTCTGGAGAGTAATATGGAACTATGTCCAAAGAGCAATAAAATTGTTCATACCCTTTGACCCAGCAACTTCAATTCTAGGATATATGTTCCAAAATATTCATAACAGCTTTTTTTTTTTAATAGTGGCAAAGAATCGGAAATGGAGGGGACACCCATCAATTGGGGAATGACTAAACAAGTCATAGCATGTAAATGTTCTGGAGTGCTATTGTTCTATAAGAAACTATAAATGGGGGGGGGCAGAGCTAAAATGGCATCATGAGGACAGGCTTTCCCAGGAGCTCTCCAAATTATTTCAAAAACCTTAAAATTGTGACTCTAACTAAATTTTTGAGAGACAGAACCCATAGAAAGATCCAGTGAGACAATTCTGTAGTCCAAGGTGACCTGGAAGATCATGGGAAGGCTCTATTCCACAGGGTTGGAGCGGGGTAGCAACACAGCTAGGATCACCACACCAGAGTGAGGGAGCTCCAGCCTTCCGGGAACAGCCCACGGGATGCCTGGGTCCCTGGGAGCCCTGGCTCCTGGCAGCCAAAGCAGTTTCCTGACTTGCCAACCAGGGAACACCAAGCACAATTTGGAAGATCAGCTGGGAAACCTCTGCCATAGTGAGAGGGGCCCAAGCCAGCATGGACCTCCTCAGAACAGCCAGGCCATCAGCGCAGCCAGGATCCCAGGAAACAGAAGCAGGCCCACAGAGCCACCTAGAAGGGAGCTGCCCGGCAGCTGCTCCCAGAGTGCTCAGCCTGCAGAAGGTAAGGGAGTTAGGGAGACAGGACTCTGGTACTTTGTCCATATTCAGACCTGGTCACAGCCTGGGCCCCCACAGTGTCCTAGAGCAGGGACCCTCCTCACAGCCCAGGGGCAGAGGGGAGCGCTTATAGTTATCCACAAACCAGAGCAGAGAGACCTTGAAGGAACTGAGGTCCTTGCAGGGGTGCCCCAATAACAACTCAAAAGTTCAGGAAGCACCCAAAACCAGAGCACAGGCTAGAGAAATGAGTAAACAGAAAAAAAAAAGAACGTGACCATAGACAATTACTATGGTCTCATAGAGGAGCAAAACACACACTCAGAAGATGATAAAGTCCAAGTTTCTGTATCCAAATCCTCCAAGAAAAATAGGAATTGGGCTCAGGCTATGGATGAGCTAAAAAAAGATTTTGAAAATCAAGTAAGGGAGGTAGAAGAAAAATTGGGAATAGAAATGAGAGAGATGCAGGAAAAACATGAAAAAGAAGTCAGCAGCTTAATCGAGGAGATCTAAAAAAATGATGAAAATAACATGTTAAAAACCAGTTTAACTCAAATGGAAAAAGCAATCCAAAAAAATTAATGAGGAGAAGAATGTCTTAAAAAGCAGAATTGGCCAGATGGAAAAGGAGATAAGAAATTCTCTGAAGAAAGCAAATCCTTCAAATGTAGAATGGAGCAAAAGGAAGCTGATGACATTACAAGGAATCAAGAAACCATAAATGATCAGACTCTAGAGAAGCATGGAAAGAATTATAGGATCTGATGCTGAGCAGAAGGGAGCAGAACCACAAGAAGAATGTACACATTTACAACAACACTGAGATAATCATCCTTGATAGAAGCAACTCCTCTTGGCAATTCAGAGAGCCAGGACAACCATATTAGACCAGCTGCAGACAATGCTATCTCCATCCAGAAGAAGAAAAATGAAATAAAACAAATAAAACCAAAAAATTCTTCAGAATCTGAATGAACACTACATTCACTTTTTTAAAAATGTATCTTATGCATTTCTTTCCTATCTCACAGTTTTCTTTTTTTCCCTTATTCCTAACTCCTCTTTCCAAAATTGACTAATCTGTAAACATGTTAAACACAAATGTGTATGTACAACATTCATCTGACTGTTCACCACCAAGGAGAGGGGGAAGAGAAGGGAGGGTGGAAGGAAATTATGTAACTTAAAAATATGCAAATGCACATGGATGAATGCTGAAAAACTTTCATAGCATGTAATTGAAAAATAAAACATCAATTAAAAAAAGAATAAAGTATCTACCCAAAGTGTTCCCTTCTCTTTAAATGTAAAACTTCTCAAAAGAAGAGCATGAATTATTTGTAGTCAAGATAAAACTAAGATGGTGAAAATTGGTGAAAATTAAACTTTTTTAAATGAATTTTTCTCAGAATCAATAGGCATTTAAGTGCCTACTATGTGCCAATGAAATACAGAGTTAGTAATCATAACTGTGAATAGAAATGGGATTAACTTTCCCATAAAACAGACAGGGATAGCAGAGTGATTAAAAACCAGAATTCTACAATATGTTGTTCACAAAAAAAAAATACATTTGAAGCAGAGAGATACACAGAAAAGGTAAAAGATTGAAGTAGAATATATTATGCTTCAGCCAAAGTAAAAAAATCAGCAGTAGTGATCCTGATCCCAAAGAAAAAGCAAAAATAGATCTCATTTAATAGGATAAGCCAGGAAACTACATCCTCCTGAAAGATACCATAGACAATGAAGTAATTTCAATCCTAAACATATATGCACTAAGTGATACAACAACCAAATTCTTGGAGAAGTGAAATGAGTAACAGGAAGACATAGACAGCAAAATTATACTAGTGAGGGATCTTAGCCTCCGTCTCTCAGGACTAGCTAAATCTAACCACAAAATAAACAAGAAGAAAGTTGCGGTGAATAGAATGTTAGAAAAGTTAGATATGATAGACCTCTGGAGAAAAATGAATGGATTTACAAAGGAATATACCTTCTTCTCTGCAGTCCATGGTACCTACACCAAAACTGACCTTGTATTAGGGCATTAAAACTTCACAATCAAATGCAGAAAAGTAGAAGTTTTAAGTTCATCCTTTTCAGATCATGATGCAATGAAAGTTATGTATAATAAAGAGCCATGGAGAGATGAACTAAAAACTAATTGGAAACTCAGGCAATGAACCTGAGAATACTAAGTATAGAGAGATAGATATATACAGATATAGGTACAGAAAGGAGGGAAATTTTTTTTAAAAAAAAGAGAAGGGAAGAAGGGAGGGGAGGAAAGGAGAGAGAGAAGAAAGGATGGAAGGATAGAAGGATGGAAGACAGGAATGTGGGAAGGATGGAGCAAAGAAAGGAAGGAAGGAAAGAAAGAAGGTTGGTTGGAAGGAAGGAAGGAAGGAAGAGAAATCTGCTGAAGGAGGGAAGAGAGGAGAGAGAGGACTTCATAAGATCATAGAGCTCAGAGTTGGAAGGGACTTTCATGAGCATATGGTCCAACCTACTCATTTTACAGAAGAGGAAACTGAGATCCAGTTTGGGGAATGGCTTTCCCATGGCTACACAGGGAGAGGCAGACTTAGATTCAGCCTTAAAAGTCAACAAGAACTTTAATATTTCTATCTTTACAAAAGAAATCTTGGCTGACAAACTTCTCTGACATTTGGAGAGTAAGAAATGAAAACTAATCAATGACCATTTTCAGAATATTTCCTTAGCTTTCTTCAACTTTCTAATCACCATTTTTAAAGCTGTAGGCATTGCTGATGGAGAACTAAGAAGCAAAATCTAGGGATCACCCTCATCCCCATCAGCAACAGGAACAAAAATAATGGGAGTGATTTTTGTCTCTGTTGAAGATGCCTGGGAGCCCCAGGAGCAGGTATGATTTCTTGTCTTTCTTTGTATACCCCAGGCTTAACCTAGGACCAAGGCCCATAGTGGGTACTTAACACATTCATGTATTTGACTTGTTGACTTGGAAAGGGTCCTGCTTTCAGAGTCAGGGACCTGATTTTGAAAGCCACTTCTACTACACTACTACTACCAGGACCAAATCCCTAACTCACCTGCCTCTCTCAGATGTATGTAAACCCTTTGGGTTGTTTGGAGGCTGAGTCTCTCCTGCTCAGGTCAGAAGGCCATATCCAGTGGGGCTTGGCATGGGAAGTATGACTGGTTCTGCTTCCTGATCTCAGGCAGCCTGGCGCTGCCATTTTGGAGCAGGATGGAACTGGTCAGTTTAAATTCCCAGCTGCCTCAGCCTCCCTGGCAGCAAGGATTTTAGGTCTGGGCCACCATACCCACCTGTCCTTCATTCATAAAATTAAAGGCTAAGCTAGAGGATCTCAATTTCCTTGCTTCTGCCATTTCATGTGTGAAAGCAATAGTAATTTAACATAACTATATAATGAAAGAAGATGAATTCCCTTTAGAGAACACTAGGCTGCAGATCAGGACACTTGCCTTACTAGTTAGAAATTAAGCCCCCAGTGGGTTAATCACATCAACTAAGAGAACAATGCTTAGGAATGTAAGGTGACCACCCTCCCAGGAAGAAGGAGAGAAGTCAGGGAGAGATACAAAAATGAGAATCTTGAGATCAGTTTTGATTAGAGATATTGAGCAAATTCCCATGCATTGACCATTAAGGAGGTTCAGGATTTTTTGCATTTCCCAACTGATGTAAGAATTCACTCGCTCTCCTAAGATCTTTGTGACCATCATGGATGATCTCCAGCTAGATTTTGGTTGTTCAATCTCAGAGAATAAAACTTCATGTTTCATCTATGTTTTTGTTATGTTTGTTTAATTCTATGTTTTTGAGGTTCTTCTAATTTTAGGGGTCACACATGGAAAGGAGTCATTGGTCAATAAGAGACAGCAGGAGTAGATTTTGCCCCCAGTGACTTCAAAGAAAGTAGAGAGGGGAGGGAAGTCACATTCACAGCTGAGGAAACTGGGGATGTCTAGCACTAGTTATAAAATGTTTTGTAATTTTTAATAGATTCATATTATTTAGAGAAAGAAAGGTCTTTAGATATAATTTGATAAAAATCCAGAATTTCTTGTTCTGGGATCCAAGAACCTTTTTTTTTAAAAAAAATAATTTGAGCAAGAGGATCTGAATTAAAGAACTGAATTTGGAAACTTACCCGTTATCTCCTTCCTTAGAATGTACTCTTCTTGAGAGCAGAGACCCCTATTCTTGGGGTTTGTTTTGGGGGTTGGGGATGAGAAGTGAGGCTGCAGGCCTGGAGGGTCAGAAACTTTCTTTGTCATTCTCACGACAAGGATTGGGGCCTGCCACAGGTTGAGTAAACACTCAATGTTTGTAGACTAACTACCGGCCTGCCTTGTAGCCCCCAGCCCAGCTAGTCTAAAACCCCAGGCAAGACCAAATTGCAAACCAGCTTTCATGTCCATGTCAGTAAATCTCATTCAGAGCCGCTCCAAAGTGCATGGGGGAGAGGCAGAGGGAAGGGGCTCTCCCTGCCTGGCAGTGGCCTAGGCAAGGTTGGGTGGGGACACTGCAGGAGATTCTTGAGGACTTTGTAGAGGGCACAGTTGGTCAGAGGACCGTTGAGCTCTGAGCTCCCTGGCTCGGCTGCCTCCTCTCAGAGCAGCCCTGGTCTCAGGAGGGGTCTTTATGACTGTGGAGAGCTCCTGAGCAGAAGGATGCTCAGGCCTCTAAAACTGGCAGAATTAAAGATTAATTAAAGATTAAATGTTTCTCTTTAGAGAAGATGGAAAGATGCTTCCTGGGCCAGGGTACTTCACCCAAGCCCTCCTCCCCTGCAGGCCCATAGAAGTTCATCCTTTGTGGGATGGGATGGGGTGGGCTTGGGAGAATGGGACTCTCATCCCTGCCCCTCTCCTTCTGGTCCAGCCCAGGGGTCTGACCCCCCAAAGTCCTCAGGAAGCTTCCCTTCCTTTGACTTGAGCCTCTTCATTGATAGACAAATACAAGTCAGTTCCAATTTCCTTATCACATCAACTACTTTAGAATTGATTGTGCAGCATGGGAGACCCTGGCCCAGGGTCACCCAGCACGGCATGCCCTCTTTCAGTAAGGGGGCTGCACTCATGGGGAAGGCAGAATGGAAGCAGCTCAAAGGAAACGTGACATCTGGAAGTTTGGAGTCCCTAACCCACGTGTTTACCTAGACTATTTGTGCCCAACATGTGGCAGAGCTCCTATTGGTCTGACCAGCCACAGTCGGACACACTGTCATTTGTCTCTAACGTAGTGATGTCATTTTGGTCTTCTTAGATAACAAAGGACAAGAACCAACCAAATCACATCAACTGAATGATCACCACCTTGGGTTGATTGATCCCACAGCTGGGCTGGCCCTCCTCCCCACCTTGATTGTTGCCTAATTGGTAGGTTCAGTAAAAGGATTGGAGAAAGGCATCTGGGTGAGTGACATTAATGGGGATGGAGGTGTATGTGATGCCCACCTTTCATTTAAAGTAGGATCATGGGATCATTGATTTAGAGCAGAGAAAGCAACATGGAAGTCATAAGATCCAACCTATTTAAGATGAGAAAGTTTATCCTGTTCAATGACTGCCAGCCAGGGGCCCCCAGCTAACAAATATCCCAGGCAGGATTGGAGCATGGGGCTTCCTGACCTCCACTGTCCTGTCCACTCTGCCATGAAAACCCAAAGGAAAACAAAGGTTGGGTGCTCACTCTGCCAGGGACTGACCTTCACCCTAGTGATGGGGAAACAGGCTTAGCATCTAAAAGAGAAGACAAGAAAGGGGAACTAGATGGCAGAGGCCATCTGAGGTGAGTGGCGGAGTCCCACTGGGAGCAAGATGTGTGTGGGGGGTCCATTGAGACATGGGGATTTAGCCAAAGACCTCCCAGCAGGCCTCAGGACTTGTCAAAGTCATTCCCAGAGTGTGCCCCTTCTCTGTCACTTAGAGAACTAAGAGGACTTAGAGAACTAAGAGGGGGTGACCTGCCCAGGGTCTCCATGCCTTGGGGCCTTGGACCCTCACTTTCCTGGCTTCCAGGTGGACTATCTGGAGAGCTAACAACCTTCCCCAGCTTCTTTATAGAGAAAGAATGTCCATGGAGCCCTAAATACAGGATCTATTTTCTCTCTCTCTCTCTCTCTCTCTCTTTCTCTCTCTCTCTCTCTCTCTCTCTGTTTTAGGTTTTTGCAAGGCAATGGGGTTAAGTGGCTTGCCCAAGGCCACACAGCTAGGTAATTATTAAGTGTCTGAGACCGGATTTGAACCCAGGTACTCTTGACTCCAGGGCTGGTGCTTTATCCACTACGCCACCTAGCCGCCCTGATCTATTCTCTTTCAATGCAGAACTCTCCGACTAACCCTGACTTCTTCCATGTGACAGGAATCAGCCAACATGTCTTCAAAGTCATGGCAGCCTTCTCCAACTTGTCAAAAAAGACTCAGTGGGACGCACCACCTCAGGGGTCCACGCCGGCCTGGCCTGAGCACTCCTGACCCAGGACAGTGTCTTCTGGGCTCACACAAACTTGTTCCTTGTGTGCTTCTGGGCAAGTCACTTCACAGGACCCCCCCCCCCCCCCTTCAGTGGACAAGGTTCATGGAGGCCTGTGGAGTAATGAAGCCTGGCTGTTCTCTCTCCTTTTAGAGTCGCTGGGGCCTTGCATGGGTCACAGCTCCATTGGGAATGTTCCACAACCTTCCTACTCCTCCAGGTGTTTCTCAATCACTCTTTGAGTCACCTGAAATTTAGATTCCTCTGAGATCATTCTGCCCCAGGAGTCACCACCAGAGAGTCTGATGGAGAGTCTGATGGTCAGAGAGGGAGGTCTGTGAGCAGCCTCACACTGTGGAGGACTAGGCAAACCAGCCCACTCTCCTCTTCTCACTCCATTCTGCCTCCACCTAAGTGTCCATCTACAGTCTTATCAAGATACAAAGAGAGGCAGCATGGGAGAATAAAGCAGCCCTGAGGGGGCACTTCTCAGAGGGGCAATAAGACAAAAAAAGATGGAGGGGATGGGGAGAAACTGGGACACTAATGTATAGTTGGTGGAGTTGGGCACCCTATGTGCATAGCTGGCCTGACCCTTCACACCCACCTCGGGGCAACTCACTGTCCCTAAACCCAGTATTGCATGTGACCCCCTCATGCTCAGATCACCTTCCCTCTTCATGTCAGCTCCCTCCTACAGGAAAGCCTCCCTGATTCCCTGCCCCTTTCCCTCTCTAGGGAATTCTCCATCAAATTACACGTGTTTACTTGGGAGGGTCAGATTGTGGCTAAAGAATGCCTTGAAGGCAGACTAGTCTTGTCCAAGGTCTTCCTCAGGGTTGCAGAGACAATGAGTGGCAAAGCTCAGCTCTTCTGCCCTTCCCATGTCTGCCACCTGGAGACCCCCACCATACCTTGCAGTTCTGTCTCAAGAGCACCAGGCCCATGGCACCTACTAATGTTTTGAACTGGATGTTCCTTAGCTACTTTAATCTCAGCATATTTGAATAGAAGTGTTATCTCTCCCCCAAAGCCATGCCTCTTTTCCTGACTCTTTTGCCAGGAGTTCCCAAGCCTGCAGTAATCCTCCTCCTCCTCCTCCTCACTTTCCCTGTCTAGTCAGCTTTCAAGTCTCTCTCCCCCTGGCCTTCCTCTGCTCTCTCCCTCCTCACCTCTCCCCTCGACTGTGCCAATGGTCTCCCTGACTCCATTCCTTTAAGAATCCAACATTGGCTCTTCAGAGTGGCTCCCCAGCTTCCCCCCACTTTGCAAGGGCTGGCCCCAGGTTGGACTGTGCTCCTTTCTCTCCTCCCCCTCAAAGGCTCCCTGGTTTATTCAAGGCTTGGCCCAGGGCCATCTTCTTCTACAAGGAACCTTCTCTGATCTTTCCTCCAAAGTTATATCCACACTGTGTCCAGGACATTTGGTCTCCATTCACATTTCTGGCACATGATGATAAGAAGTTTTTGTTGATGGGTGGATCCTCACCTTTTGCAGTTCTCCTTCCTCCCCTCTCATCAAGTATCTCTAAGGACTATGAAATGCCTTGGAGACCTCCTCCTTATACAGCCAGAGTCCTCCCAGACTTTCATCCTTTTTCTTATTCCCTCCCCTCCCCCCCAAAATCACCTTTTCTAATCATGTTTATTGTCCAATTCCTCAGGTCATTTCTTATGCTCAAGTTATTGCTGGAGACATGAGGCTGCTGCCACATGCCCCCCCCCCCACATGTCTCTCCATTTCTTTGTGGATCCCCTACAACCTTGATTCTTCAGAGACTTGGTGGGTCCAGGAGCTACAGTCATACAACATACCCAGAAGACAGTTTTGTTTTGGGATTGTTGAAAATACTCCAGTTTCCCAAAATACAGTCTCTTTGTTTCTGACAGAGGTCTCTGCCTAATTCACAGCTATCATCACTGCTATCTAAGACACAGGCATTTTCCCTTCAGCTGGACACTTGTCAAACCCACTGGTATCTTTCATCCTTTTAGTTTTCCTGTGTGGATTGTTGGGCTGATCTCGTGGGAGGCCACAGACCTCCTGGTGAAGTCCCTGGTGTAGTCCCTGGTGTGTTCTGAAAGCAGCCAACATGATGACATCTACACACGGGAACCCAAGAGAAGCCCATTTCATCTCCCAAAACCCTGGTGAATGCCTTTGGCTAGTACCCATCACCGGATTTTGCTAATCAGAGAGGATCCATGAACAACTTCTCTGGACATCTGCATGGCAGACTCCCTATGAGAGGAGAACTTTCTCTGGTCAGATACTTTTTGTTCATCTTATAGTTTTGGTATCTTTTGTTTTTACAACATCCCCATTTCCAACTACATTCTTCCTCCACTTCCTTCTCCTTAGAGACAGACATTCCTTATAACAAAGATTTTAAAAGAAAGAGAAAAATCAGATTAGCAAAACTGACCAACCCACTGCCAATGTCTGCCCATGTCCTCAACATTCCACATCTGTGGTCCCCCTCCTCAGCAGGGATGGCACAATTTCTTCCAATTCTTCTCTAGCCTGTTCATTAGAAACCATAAAGCGAATCTTCCCCAGAATTACATGGCGGTGCTTTTCTCCTATTTTCATCCAGGACTCCCTCAAGAAATACACAGTGACCACTGAATCTAAAGTCTAGCAAGAAGTACAAAATGTTTAGCAATTTTTTTGTGCAAATAATTTAGTGCAGGAAAGGCCTTTAGAGACAATTCTGGGATGGTACAGAATTTATTTTTAAGACTTTGATAATTGTTTCAACACAATTGGTTTCTGTTGCTTTGTTTTACACACTTGAAACCATTATTCTGAGAAGGTGTCTCTAGATTTCACCATGTGGCCAAAGGACCCAGATGCAGAAAGGTGAAGAACTCTCATCCTCTGGAAGAGGACACATAGGTCCAAAGAGACCCAGGAACTCACCCAGCACCACACAGTAAAAGTTGCCCACCTGGGATCCAAATCGTTCAGACACTGTAAAATGAGCAACTTGGCCTTCCTCCTTTTGTCCCTCTGGGTTATCTGCACCAGCAATACAAACCAAAAGAGGCCCACTGATTTGAAGTATTTTTTACTGGCAAAAATGATGACCTCAATAAGATAAAAATCCTAAATCCCAAAATATCACTGTCACACTCATGCAAAGCCTAAAAATCTTACACAAGGTCTGATTTCATCTCATTATATTCAAGATAGTGAAGCTTCCCCATTCATTTCTAGGCCATTAAATGCCTCCTAATTGATATCTCCCACAGTTCAACTTTCTGCCTGCCTTAAAAATGATTCTGGAATAATCCTCACGGAGAGAGTGGGTGTCTATTACTCACTGGAGAAGTCTGGCTATGAAACAATGAATAGGACAGTAATTATTTCACAAATATTTCTTAAATGGAAACTACCTACCAGGCACTGTGTTTGACTAAGAATATAAAACCAAAATGAAACTGCCTCTGCACTCAAGGAGTTTATAATCTAGTGGGCAGATTAAAACATTACTCCCTTCCCAGTTTATTGAATTTATCTGCAAAAAGGAACAACTAATCAACTAAGAAATGCTTTTATTGGCCACCTAACATGGGACAAGACAGGAGGCCTGTGGATGGACCGCCTTCTGCTTGGTTCAGTCTTTCCCTCGAGGTGACTGGTAAATGGGAGAGTCTCCTTACTGATCTCAGGCTCCTCCCCCCCCCCCATTTCTTAACACCTCCTTGTGGAGGCACAAGTGACCCATGACTTCAAGGGAAGCCTACAAAAATGCTTCCTGAGAAAATCAGCTTGGGCTAGTCAACTTCTGAACTTGCCTATTGCTTTTCTTCTTTTCCTTTTTTGGCAAGACAATGGGGTTAAGTGACTTGCCCAAGGTCACACAGCTAGGTAATGATTGATTAAGTGTCTGAGGTCCGATTTGAACTCGGTCCTCCTGACTCCGGGATCGGTGCTCCATCCACTGCACCACCTAGCTGCCCCTCCTACCTAGCTGCCCCTCCTATTGCTTTTCTACACAGGTCTAGGGTCATATGTGATTCTCTTAGCCAACAACAAATTCCTTCAAGGATGGCATTACTTGCTTTTTTAATCAGTGCCCAGAGTTCTCTGACCTTCAAATGGATCAAGGATTTATGATGACTAAAAGTAAAAGTCCTTGAAACTGAACTTATACTTTGAACCCATTGATTTAATTAAGTTGTTTGGGCCTTCATGATTACATTAATGAAGATGGGTGATTCAAACACTCCCTTCAAATGGGATCATCTTAATTGCTGGACAAACATCATATGTGCCCTGCTCCAGTCCCCTTGTTTTACAAATGAGACCCCACCAAATTGGTAACAAGTGGCATAAGAGGGATCCTATGCAGATCACTTGCCTAGTGCTGGGCTTTTTCTTCCAGGAAAAAGTTACAACAAGATGCCAAGAAGAGGATGTCCAGGTCAGCACAAAGCCTAGCTGGGGATGACACGGGGGCCATCTTTTAGTCTGTATAAAGAAACAAGCTGGCTCTGTTGCTCCAGTCTTCACATGGGTGACTAAGTTTCCCAAGCAGAGTTTTCTGGAATCCATCAGGTCCAAAATGTGTAGAGTCTCAATGGTCATGAATGGCCTTGAGACCAGGAGATGGGGAAGGGGCCTGAAGCCTACTGGGAACCCTCATTTTACAAAGAAAGAAGATGAGGAGATTCTCAACATAGACTGAGAATTCTAAACCTCAAATTATAATTTTCTGCCCAACTTGCTAATCCATAAACAAATAGAGAATCCCAGGTGAATGAACCAGACTTGATTAGAACCCCTTTTTATAAAAGCCCGGCTAAGTGCTCGCCCCTTCCCTTGAAGGGCTTCCCTGGAAGCCATGGGGCTCTCCCTCTCTCTTGAGGCAACCAAATTGGTAGGAACTTCTTCCTGCCATCAAATAGGAAAAGGACTTTCTACAAATTCTATTCATTACTTCTTATGAGGCTTCCATTTTAATAGGGAAGACAGTATGGCTACCCATGGGTGGAAGGAACACGCGTTCAAAGCAGACAGGGGAGGCACGACCAGCTGGGCAGGAGGGAGGTTCGGTGGGAGACACTGGCAGGACCATGGAGAGCGTAATGGGGATGGGAGATGGAGGAAGGTGGTCTGGCGGAGATGGCGACCAAGCAGGAGAAGTAATGGGGCTCCTGCAGCAGTTTGTGAAGTAGGATTCTAGAAGGACCCCACCAGACCTATGACTGAAGAAAATCACTTAGGTGATGGATTGCAGGAGAGATTGGCTTGAGGCAGCAGACGAAAGAGGGGCTATTGCAGGAGGTATGGAGAAAGCGGATGGGGCCTGACCCACTGTGAAAGCCTGTGAGTGAAGAAAAGGAAGGGTTGGTGAGAAGACCCGTGGATCTGTAAATAAGGAAAGCTGAATGAGAGTTAGCTCTGGAGGTCTATCACAGCCACTGCAGTCCTAAGAAAGGTTAGAAGAAGGCTAGGAGGGGAGAGAGTTCACTGAGTCTGAGAGGCTACTTTAGGGGGGCATCCAGTTCATCACACCCAATGGGCTTGAGGTAAGCTGCATTAACAGGAATTTGGAAAAAGATGATCACCCAATAAGGGGGAGGGTGAAGAGAGAAGAAGCATCAAGAAAGGAAATACCAGGCAATAATGTTTGTCCATTTTCGAAGAAGACCATGACATCAGGGAGGTGATGCCATGCTAAGCACATGGATTGATTTTGAGTGCGGGGGGGGGGGGGGGGCTGTGCTGAGTCATCAGCCTCACTTTCTCCTCTGGGTCCTGATAGGAATCGGGATGACTGGAGACGATCCTGGATATGAGGCAGTCGGGATGAAGAGACTTCAACAAGGTCACACAGCTAGTTAGAGAGAGGGGTCTGTGGCCAGATTCGAACTCCCATCCTCCTGAAGCCAAGGCCAGTACTCAGTCTGCCAGGTAAGAGAAGAGGAGGGAGAGGAGAGGGGAGGAGAGGGGAGGGGAGGGGAGGAGGAGGGGAGGGGAGGAGAGGGGAGGGGAGGGGAGGAGGAGGGGGAGGAGAGGGGAGGGGAGGAGAGGGGAGAGCACTTTGCCCCAGGAAGGGGAAAGGGTCATCAAAGGCAGAAGGGGTGAGAAAAAGCCATCAAGTTTGGCAAGTCTGGAAAAGAAAGCTTCCATTAAAGGATGAGATCAGGGGCAGACAGGCTGAAGTATCACCGTCTTCTCCGGGAGTCTGGCTGAGGACACAGTGTGGTGGCCAGTGAAGGGGGTCAGGAGGGTGGACACTTGGAATGAATCCCTAGATAAGGAGATGCTGAAGACAAGATGGGGGATTGATGCTGGAGAAGAGGGGCCCTGGGGTTAGAAACTGGAATAAAGGAGATACCTGTGAGGAGATGGCAGCTACCGGCGATTCTCCTAAATCTTGGCATTCACCTGCACCCCATGCCTCACTCACCTCTAATAACTGACCTTTCTATCCTTGCTAGACCTTACACTGTGTGTGTGTGTGTGTGTGTGTGTGTGTGTGTGTGTGTGTGTAGGGGGTAAGGTTTTATGGGATTGTGACTTGCCCAAGGTCACATACTATCAAGTGTCTGAGGCTGGATTTGAACTCAATTCCTCCTGACTCCAGGGCTGAAGCTCCTACCCACTGCCTTACCTGGATGCCCCACTAGACATTACTCACACAACTGTTCACATGAATTCATTCAAGGCTCAGCTCCATTTGGGTTTTCCTGGCCCCTCCAGATGCTCATATTCTTCCCCCAAAATGACCTCATCTCTAGTCTGTTTTCTTGGCTAAACTGTAAATACAAATACAAAATGTTTGTTGACTGGCTTGTTAACTGGGTCCGAGGGACTGGTTTCCTCTACAAGTCTGACAGCAGCCCCTTGGGTGCAAGGACATGGCAGCCCTGGGAAAATGGAGAAAAGAAGGAAAAAGGCTCCTCCTCTCTCCTTCTCACAGGATCTTAAGTCTTTGTTTCTCTCCCCTTTCTGTGCTTAGGGTCTGAGGGAAAAATCCCAGAATCCCAGGCCTCAGGGGAAGCTTAACCAATCAGCAAGCCTTTATTGGGTCCCTTCTGTGAGTCTTTGCTTTGCCAAGGTTGATCCATTTTGTCCTAGAGCCTATCCCCTCTCTTCCCCAAGTGTCTGTCTGTCTCTCTCTCTCTCTCTCTCTCTCTCTCTCTCTCTCTCTCTCCCCCTCCATTCCTCCAAATCCACTGCCTATATCTGTGTACACTTCCCCTGTCCAAAAGAACCAAATCAAAACCATCTCCTCAAAACTGTTCTGAAAGCATTCTTTCCAGAGAGGAGCTTCACAAAGGGGCTGATGAGGGGAAGCCCAGGACCTGGCCCACAGCAGGAACTTCATGGTTAGTTCTTGTCCTTCCTTATTGATGTATTGAGTGCAGTCCCCTTGGAGAAGCTTAGAGCAGCTTTTGGGAGACAGGGGCTAAGAAGAGGATGGCCAAGCAGCCACAATGATCCAAAGGAGGCTCCTCTGAATTCCCCATGGGCCAGGGTGATACAAGCCATGTTATGAACTATTATCCCATTTGCATTATAAATGTACTTGTTACATTCTCCCCCAAGCCCCTGGGCAGACTCTGCTGCTCAGTCTTCACATGGGTTCGTGGACAGAGCTTCCATGGACATGAACAATCTTGAGACCAGATGTCAAACTATGGGCCTACAGATGCAAAGGCTCCTCCTCATTCTGTGGGAGGCTCTCTAGACCTGCTCCTCTCTGACTTCTCCGTCCCCATTCTGGACCCTCTTCTTTCTCCCTGGAGAGGACAGCCATCCCTTACCCTCTTCTCCTCCCTTCTCCCTCGGTTGGTTGGTCATGACGGGGAGGTGGGGGGGTAAGGGGTCAAAGATGACTTATAGGGTGTGAACCTGGGGGAATGGAAGGATGATGATGCTCTCTACAGTCATAGGGATTTTAGAAAGGGAAAGGTTGGGGGAAAGATGAATTCCATTTTGGACATGTTGAGTTTCAGATGGTCAATAGGCAATTGGTGATTAAGGATAGAGATTAGGAGAGAAGTGAAGAATGGACAAATATAGCTGAGAATCTTCTGACTAGAGGTGACAGTTGCAAAATATTAAAAAAGAGAAGAGGGCCCAGGACAGAGTCCTAGGAGACACCCACAGTTAGAGTGTGACCTGAAGGAGGATCCAGCAAAGGAGACAGAGAGGGATTGGTCAGAGAGGTAGGAGAATCAGGAGAGAAGGGGGGAGGTATCCCAAAAGCCCAGAGAGAAGACATTTCCAGGAGAAGATGGTAATTTTCAGTGCACAAGGCTGCAGAAGAGTCAAAGAATGGGGAGTAAGTGGTCATTCGGGGATCACTGTTAACTTTGGGGAGAGTCATCTCAGTGAAAGCATGACATTAGAAGCCACATTGGAAACAAAGGCCTCAATTGTAGACAGTTGATAAAAGAGAAGAGATGATAGGCGACAGCTGGCTGGGACAGAGAGGCTGTGGGACCCCCAGACATGTAGGCATTGGGGAGAATGCAGAACAAGATCCCTGAGACAGAAAGTGGGGTTAGCCTTGGCCAAGAGGAGAGTCACCTCCTCCTGAGGAGGCATCTCAGGAGTGGGAGATGAGGAGGGAGGAACCACTCTGGGGAGGGGGATCAAACAGGGAGCTATAAAAGTATTTCCTTACAGCATTGAGGGCCCATGAAGCTAGGCAGCATGCTTTTGTGATTGTCTCCATCTTCTTTCAGAGCCATATGAGCAGAAGCAAGGCTTTTGGGAGGGAAAGGGTTCAAGAAAAGGCTGAAGGGTCCAACTTGTTCACCAAGGGGTCAAGATGGGGAAGGAAAGGGAGGTCAGTGCAGGGGTGATGATCAGGGAAGAACTGGGCCGGGGGGAGAAATTGTAGAGTGCAGTAAGGAGAACAGTCAGAGGGAAGGTCAGAACCGCAACAGAGTGTAACCAGACAAAGAGTCCTGAGAGTTCATTTGTGGGTGATGGAAGTGAAGTGGGGCAGAGAAATCAGTTATGGGGGAATCGGTTAAGTTGAGGAAGCAGGAAGTTAGAATGTTTGAGGGAATATCAATATGTAGGTCTGAGGCCCCCACATGGGAGCTGAGGAAGTTGGGAAGTGAGCCAGCACTGATCTAGGAAGGAAGGAAGGAAGGAAGGAAGGAAGGAAGGAAGGAAGGAAGGAAGGAAGGAAGGGAGGGAGGAAGGAAGGGAGGGAGGGAGGGAGGAAGGGAGGAAGGAAGGGAGGAAGGAAGGAAGGGAGGGAGGGAGGAAGGGAGGAAGGAGGGAGGGAGAGAGGGAGGGAGGGAGGAAGAAGAGAAGGAAGGAAGGAAGGGAGGAAGAAGAGAAGGAAGGAAGGAAGGAAGGAAGGAAGGGAGGGAGGGAGGGAGGAGGGAGGGAGGGAGGGAGGAGGGAGGGAGGGAGGAGGGAGGAAGGAAGGAAGGAAGGGAGGGAGGGAGGAGGGAGGAGAGAAGGAAGGAAGGAAGGAAGGAAGGGAGGGAGGGAGGAGGGAGGAAGAAGAGAAGGAAGGAAGGAAGGAAGGGAGGGAGGGAGGGAGGAGGGAGGGAGGGAGGGAGGGAGGGAGAGAGGAAAGGAGGGAGGGAGAGAGGGAGGGAGGAGGGAGGAAGGAAGGGAGGAAGGGAGGGAGGGAGGGAGGGAGGAGGGAGGGAGGGAGGGAGGAAGAAGAGAAGGAAGGGAGGGAGGGAGGGAGGGAGGGAGGAGGGAGGAAGAAGAGAAGGAAGGAAGGAAGGAAGGGAGGGAGGGAGGGAGGAGGGAGGAAGGAAGGGAGGGAGGGAGGAAGGAAGGAAGGAAGGAAGGGAGGGAGGGAGGAGGAAGGAAGGAAGGAAGGGAGGGAGGGAGGGAGGGAGGGAGAGAGGAAGGGAGAGAGGGAGGGAGGGAGGGAGGAAGGAAGGGAGGAGGGAGGGAGGGAGAGAGGGAGGAAGGGAGGAGGGAGGAAGGAAGGGAGGGAAGGAAGGGAGGGAGGAGGGAGAGAGGGAGAGAGGGAGGAAGGGAGGGAAGGAGGAAAGGAAGGAAGGGAGGGAGGGAGGAGGGAGGGAGGGAGAGAGGAAGGGAGAGAGGGAGGGAGGAGGGAGGAAGGAAGGAAGGAAGGGAGGGAGGAAGGGAGGAAGGAAGGAAGGAAGGAAGGAAGGAAGGGAGGGAGGGAGGAAGGAAGGAAGGAAGGAAGGAAGGAAGGAGGAAGGAAGGAAGGAAGGAAGGAAGGGAGGAGGGAGGAAGGAAGGAAGGAGGGAGGAGGGAGGGAGAGAGGAAGGGAGGGAGTGTGTCTTGGAGATTGGGTGAGAACTACGGCTGGAAGGAACCTCAGAGAGACGTTATCCAGTGATAGTGGCAGAGTGAGCCTGGAAGGATGAGTCCAACTCCCCAGAGTATGAGTGAAAGGGCAGTCAGACTCAGGAGGGAGTCAGGAAGATGGAGGGCGCAAGAAAGCCGATGTAGGTGAAAGCCACTTCGTTAGCTATGGAGCGAGCATAGTAGGGAGCACACCATCTGCTGCCATCTTGTCCCTGTCTTTTCTCTCAGGTGCTTCTCCCTCCCCCCATCCCAGCGTTACAACCATTTGAACTCTTTTTTTAGAGGATCTAAGGGGTTTTGTTTATTTGTTCTTGAGAATGTGTCATTGAGGGTCACAGTCACTGACGTCACGGGGGGGGGGGGGCTGAGCTCCATTCTCTCCTCCAACAGAGCAGGCAGCTCACCTAGCCTTGAACCTGGGCTCTTACCCTAGTTTTCTTCCTTCAGATATTCCTGTTGAGTTCCCGTTGAGTTCCCAGATGCAGCCCTAACCTGAATACTTCAAGGGAAGTTTCTGGAGAGGCCAGGAGTGGGAGAATGCCTGCTCCTCTCCCTGCTGCCGAACATTCTTTCACTGATGCTAAAGATGGCATGTGACACACATTCTAACAATGATGGGGCTTAGACAGCAGGAGCTGGGGTTTGGGTTGGTTTTTTTTTAATAGCACAGGTTTCAGTTTCATGGGAGCAGTGAAAAGGAGGCTTCGTTTTCTTTCAGAATTAAAGAGGTTTAAAACCCTGGGGTGAGGACAGGACGCAGATCCCAGCAGCCACCTTATGTGGCTTTGAATGGGACCAGAAACTTTTCCTGACGTCATGGAGGCAGCTGTCGATGCCTGGCATCAGGAAACTGAATTCAAATCCTGCCCCACCAACTGGGTGATCCCTGGTCAAGCCCCTTAACTTTGATCTACCTCAGTTTACCCACCTGTAAAAGGAGGATCATAATCGCACCCAGCTCTCAGGGTTGTAGTGAGGGGCAGAAGAGGTATTTTTTGTAAAGCTCAGGCCCTTGGCTGGCACAGAATCCCTTCTTATTGCCCTTCTTCTATCTGATGAAATGCCAGCTCCACGAGGCCTTGAGACCGAGATGTTCTGGCAGAGGGAGCTTTTTGTTTTGTTTTGCTGTGATTGGGGCGGGGGCAGAGGTGATTGCTACAGAAGACACCAACGTCACTGGCCTTCCTAGAAGTCAGACTCCTTTCCTAATAAGCAAGGTCCTGGGAAAGCTCGCTGTGAGCCACCTTCTCCCACTCCCCCGCCCCATTCCTTGGGTCTCCCATTGGAGGCATTTCACCAATCCTGGAAAACCCAAGTACTGGCCCCTCACCAGGCTTTACTCTGTTGTTAACAATGCTCATGGAGTGCTTGAGGTGGGAGAGCCTGGCACTGGCAATGGGCAGAAAGAGGTGGCCCACCCCCACCCCACCGCTGACACCAATGAGGGAAAGGCAGCGATAGCTAGAACTAGCCAGGGAGGCTCTGCCCAGGGTCCCTCATTTCACCCACTAGAATGCACGAGTTCGCTTGGCCCAGGGGAAGGCGGGGGGTAAAGCTGGAGCCCCATCTGCTCCTTGCCTCCCTCCCCCCGAGACCCCAGGGTGGAGAAGTGGGCAAGTCAGGTGCCCGGTCCAGCTAGCCAAGCCCAGCCAGCCAGCCCTGGCCACGTGGGGCCGCGCCCCTGGCAGAGAGGGCAGTGACCTTCCCCGAGAAATCAGAGATGCCCGCCTTATGGTGAGAAATGATCCTCCCGAGAGTCATCAGGTAAAAACGTCCTGGGTGGCCTGCCCAGCCGGTTCTTGAAGGGGCTCCCTGAGACACATTTGGCCTTTGACTCCAAGGGGTCAAGTCCCCTCCAGGGACTTATTAAAGGCGGTCAGCCCCGAGTTCAGGTACACAAGCAATAGAGGCGACTCCCCCCCCCCCCCCCCCCCGGTGGCTGGGCAGGGCTGAGCTCTCCCTGAGCCTCACTTTCCCCGACAGGGCCTTTCCCAAGGGCAGCCCGGGGGGGCCGTCTCCCCACTGCGTCTGCTCTGTCCTGTCCCCCAGAGGGTTCCCTGCCTTGGGAGTCTCGGGACGGCTGAAGCCAAGGCGGGGCTGGGGGGGCCGGGGCCCCGGGGCCCGGGGGGGTCACTCACTGAGCTCTGGCCCCCCATGGCGTCCGAGCGCCCTCATCATCACGTCCAGGGGCCAGGTCACCGGAGGAGCCCGAGGCCAGCAGCCCTGGGGTGCTTTCCTTACCCCCCCAGTGGGAGAGGAAGCCTCTGGAGGCCCCTGTTGGGGGGGGGGGGGCTGGAAGCTTCAGAGACTTCTGCCGGCCCGCACCCCCCCCCGGACTAAAATCATTTAGAAAGAAATAAAGGGGGGCTGCAGCCCCCCACCTCCTGTGACTTCTCCCCGGCCCGGGTTGTTGCCCCCGCGGCCGGCCGGCCAGTCCGGGGGTGCGCTTCGGCAGGACCCCAAGCGGGGGGGAGGGCTGCAGCCCCCCTTCTCTCCCAGTCCCGGCCAAAGAAAAGGGGGGCCCGGGGGGCCCGCGCTCTTACCTGCCGGGGAGCGGCCGAGAAGCGAGCCCCGCGCCGCGCGTGCTGCCGAAAGTGGGGGGCCCGGGCGGCCGCCGCTGCCGCCGCCGCTGCTGCCACTCCCGCCGCCGCCGCTCCTCCCTCTGCCCCCCGGGCCCCGGCCCCCCGCCCCCCGCCGGCCCAGCGCAAGTTTCCATAAAAGTCCCGGAGCGCGGCCGGGCGCATTCCAGGCGGGCCTGCAGCTGTTCCCGGCCAGGCGCCGGCCGGGGGCGGCCCCCCCGGGGCCGGGCCGGGCCGGGGCGGGGGCCCGCTGGGGACCCCCAGCTGGGCAGGTCTCCTCCCCCCCCCCCCCGGGACCCCCCGGCCTCCCCCAGCTGGGCAGGTCTCCTCCCCCCCCCCCCCCGGGGCCCCCCGGCCTCCCCCAGCTGGGCAGGTCTCCTCCCCCCCCCCCCGGGACCCCCGGCCTCCCCCAGCTGGGCAGGTCTCCTCCCCCCCCCCCCGGGGCCCCCGGCCTCCCCCAGCTGGGCAGGTCTCCTCCCCCCCCCCCCCGGGACCCCCGGCCTCCCCCAGCTGGGCAGGTCCTCCTCCCCCCCCGGGGCCTCCGCGGGGGGCGGGGGGAAGTGGCGGGGGGAGAAAGGCCTGGGCCACTGGGCACCCCTCTGGTCCGGACGAGGGTCGGGGGTCGGAGCCAGGGGCTTCAGGACTTGACCCTTCAAGCCTCGGCTTTTGGGCCTAAAAGAAAGCCCAGAGGACTGCACAGGCCAGGAGTGACAGCGAAAACAAGGTGCCTTGGTCAGGGCCCCCACTAGATGGTCCTTAATACCGAACTGGCCCAACTCCCTCACATTTTCCATCCTGCCTCCAATGGGCAAGGCCGAGGCTCCCCGGGCCTCCCCCACTCCCACTAGGCTTCCAGAGAGGCCTTATTGGCTGGATACTTATATCGGAACTGGAACCTAGAACCAGCCCAGGCAAGAGGCAGCCAGTACACACTTAGGAAGCGCCTGCTGTTTGCCAGGCACTGTGTCAGTGCTAGGGATACAACAAGAACCCTGAGGAAGGGCTCAGTTTGCAAAGTGTATTCAAAACAAAGCAGAAATAATGGAGAGAGGGAAGACACCAGAATGAAGAGGGGTTAAGGGGGGTGTCCGGTAAAAGATGGGGCTTTAGCTGGGATTGGAAGAAAGCCAGGAAAAACATTAGCCAGAGAGGAAGGAAAGCATTCCAAGCTGGAGGGACAGTCCGAGAGCAGGTCCAGGGCCTGGAGTGCAGGGGCTCCTTCCTGGACCCGCTAGGCTGATGGCAGTAGAATGAAGGGCGGGAGGTATGAGGAGGGGGTCCCGTTAGGAAGGGCGTGGAAGGCCAAGCAGAGGAGTTTCTATTTGATCCTGGCAGTTTATTGAGAGACAGGATCAGACTTATGCTTTAGGCCAATCACTTTAGTAGCCAACTGCAGGATGACCGGGAGTGGAGAAGAGACTTGAGGCATCTAAAGACCTACCTCAGTAGCTATTGAATCCAGGTGGAAGGAGAGAAGGATGGGTCCCAGTGGGCAGGTAGCATGAGAGGAGAGAGGGGGACGGATGTCAGAGATGAAATCACAGATGCCTTTACAGCACCATCTTGGACCTGGGGGATGAGAGGGAGGAGTCCAAGCTGACTCCCAGGTTGGGAGCCTGAGGGATTAGGAGGAGGGTGGGCAGGAGTGAGGAACCTTCCGTCCAAAGCATTGGTGGGGTCTTGCCCAGGCAAGTGCCGGTGAGACTTGAAATGTAATAAATTTAGCAGTTTTTTAGGGATGAATTAATTGAATGTTTGACCAATAGTCCCAAATGATTTTATAAAGATCCAAATGGCCTTTGAAAAAAGTTTCCCTACTCCCATTCTACAGTAATAGGGAAGAGATGGACATCCTTGAACTCCCACAGAATGATAAACCCCTCATGCCATCAAAAACTGGAAAATGGATTGTTCTGTGCCAATCACAGGGGTGCTTCACTTTTAGTCATTGCTGGTAAGCTTTTTTTTTTAGGTTTTTTTTTTTACAAGTGATGGGGTTAAGTGACACAGCTAGATAATTGTCTGATCTCACATTTGAACTCAGGTCCTCCTGACCCTAGAGCCCTAGTGGTAAGATTCTTGCCAGAGTCCTTCCTGAGAGCCAGTGTAGCTTCAGAAATGGTTGAGGAACAGTCCATATGGTATTAACTGCCCAACAACTCCAGGAAAAATGCCAGAAATAGAACAGAGGTCTGTATAATACAACATCTGTAGATCTGACCAAAGCCTTTGATACCATCAGTTGTGAGGATTTATGGGATGTGATATCCAAATTTGGTTGTTTGGAGAACTCATCAGTATTACACATCAATCACATGACAGTAGGCATGTCCGGGTTTTGGATAGTGGTCAATGCTCTCAAGATTTCTGCATCAATAATGGGGTGAAACAAGGATGAGTCCTTGCTCCCATATTTTTAGCATGATGTTTTCAGCCATGTTATCAAAGCCTTCAATGAGGATGAACATGGCCTCAAGGTCAGCTCTGGCCCTTATGGCAACTTCTTCCATTTGAAAAGGCTACAAGCCAAGATCAAAGTGGAGGGAGGGTTAGTGCATGGTCTGTTTGCAGGGGATTGCACATCAATGAAGCCTCTGAGTGTGGGCCAATTCTTTGCTGTTTACACTCACTTTGGCCTAACAATGAATGCCAAGAAAACAGCACCATGCCAACCACATGTGGAACCATCAGTTACAGCAAATGGAGAAGTTCTGAGGTCTGTGGACAAGTTTATCTTGGCAGTGTCCTTTCCAAGGAGGTTCACATGGACAATGAGGTTGACATTTGCATTGCCAGACTGAAGGTCGACAGAGCTGGTGTGCTGACCTCATTGCTATATGCCTGTGAAACCTGGAGAGTCTACCAACACCATGACAGGAAACTCAATCATTTCCATTCCAATTGTTTAGGAAGATTCTGAAGATCACCCAGCAGGAGAAGATCCCAGACACTGAGGTCCTTTCTCGAGTTAAACTGGCAAGCATTCAAAGGTTGCCACTGAGAGGGCAACTAGGATGAGCTGGCCATAGGTCTGAACGTCAAATGTATACTTACCAAAAAGACTATTTCATGGTGACGTCACACAGGACAAATACAGGTGGGGGAGGGGCCAAAAAACCAATCCAAACACAGTCAGAAAGTCTCCCTTTTGAGAACTTTGGAATTGCTGGGGCAGCATGGGAGACCCTGGCTCAGGTCCACCCAGCATGCCGTGACCTCGTCAGAGAGGGGGCTGCACTCTATGAGGAAGACAGAATGGAAGCTGCTCAAAGGAAATGTCAGATGCCTAAGTTTAGAGGACCCACCAGGTTGTTCACATGGAGTATTCGTACCTGTCCTGTGGCAGAGAATTCTGACCTGGAATTGTTCTGATCAGTCACAGTCAGACACTAACTCATCTCTAACCCAGAGATGTCATTTGGGTCTTCTTAAGGAAGGACAAGAACCAACAACCAACCTGTAGGGAAGATAGGAATGGGGGTGGATTTAGGGGAAAGATGAGAGAGAAAAAGAGTATCCAAGAGGAGAGAGGTCAAGGAGAATGAGGTCTGAGAAAAGGTCTTATAAGACAACTAATAGATCATTAATAACTTTGGAGAGCACAAATTTGATGGAATGATGAGGTCAGATTGAAAGGGGCTAAGAATAGAGTGAGGAGAGAAAGTGGAGGGGACGATGCAGCTGGCCTTTCTGAGTCTAGCTATAAAGGGCAGAAGAGATACAGGATGGGGGATGCAAGGATGGGGGAGTCCATTGAGTGCTTTTCTGAGAAAGGGGAGACAGGACTAAATTTGCAGGCAGAGACTGAAAACAAGTGATAGGATGGGGATGGCAGTGGGCTGTTGGAGGAGACAGGATAGAATGGGACCTCTCCTTGGGTCAGGAGTAAGACCAGGGTGAAGAAGGAGAGAGGAGTAGATGGTGGGGGCTATGACAAATTGCCCAGAGGTCCGAGAGAAGGCAATGGAGAGGTGAACTTGCCCCCCAAGAGGTCAGAAAATACACTTGTTCCTGGAGAGGAGAGTCTCTTTTTTTGCCATCTGGACCCTGGGCTGCTGGGAGTCCACAGTTCCTTGGAGCCAGTTTGCATTTTCTTTCTTCTGTAAACATCTGCTTTAAGTCTGACAGAAAAAAGTTAGACTTTATTTTTTTTGACATGTCCCTGCCCCAGACATCATGAGGGTCTCAGACTTCTCATCATTTTATTTCTCTGTGTGTAAAATCTGAGCAGGGTGGCTTAGGTGGCGCAGTGGATAGAGCACCAGTCCCGGAGTCAGGAGTCCCTGAGTTCAAATCTGGCTTCAGACACTTAATAATTACCTAGCTGTTTGGCCTTGGGAAAGTCACTTTAACCCCACTGCCTTGCAAAAAAAAAACCTAAAATAAATAAAATAAAAAATAAAGTTCAAGGACCAGACTAGAAGTCCTCAGAGGGCCCTTCTAGCCCTAATCACTGACCCTGGGCCTTCAGAGAAGAGCTAAGTCATCAATTGGACAAATGGGTGGCACAGCTACAGGTTCCTCCAAGGCAGATTCCAGCCCTACACATGATCTGAAGACCCCTTGCTCTCCACCCCTCCAAAAAAATTCTCCAGTTGCTCAGCAATGTTTGTGTTTCTTTTAATAGAAGCCAGAGCCCTTCACTTCACAATCAGAGATAAGATTCTAAAATAACTGTCCTTGGGAGTGAGGGGCAGCAGCCAATTGGACTCTGTGAAGGTGCATGTACTGCTTCTTGGGAGCAACTGCTGCTAAGTAGGAACAGGCTGGATCCCCAAGCCTGGCCCCCTAAGGGAGGGGGGATGTCATTTGGATGCTTTCTCTTAGTGAAAAAAAATGTTACTTTTCTACTCATCGGAGAAGCAAAATTAAGGAAGCTCTCAGGATGTTAGTTCCCAAAGCTCTTCAGGAAGACTACATGCAGATGGGCCTAATGGAATAACATTCTACAAAAATGTATATGCAGAAAGACCACAAAAACATCTGACAAATTGTTGAGTTCCCTCACCCTAATTCTGATTGTTTTGTGAACTTAAAAGTTATTTCCAGGAGAACTGGTTTCCAAAATTACAAGGAGCCTTGCCTCCAACCTAGCTGTCTTCTCCACAAACCTTCTTTACTGCAATCACAAGCTCCCTACCTGAGAATCAAACATCAAATTTATTTAAAAATCTCTATGAAATGAAAATTTTTCCAAGGTCTATCTAACGCAAAAAACTACTGTTTGTTTAAAAAAGACACTAGAAATAAGGTATTATTGTAAAAATCACCTTGATAGAAGTCAGACACACACACACATTCATTGGCATCTCGATGCAGACCATTCTCCCATCTCTACATTCAGCTCTTTTGCAATCAAGGTGTCCCTTCTCTTTGTTTGTGTCATTTATCTGTGTCAGGCCAGTGTTCATCCTTCCTACAGCTCCTTTTGCTGATGGGAAAGCAGAGAATGCTTCTACAGATCCCTTTCCCAGAGTACAGAGCTAGTAAGGGCCAGGGTGGCCTGCTGACTCCGCAAGGAAAGAAACTGGACGCTACTCTGGAGTGTGCTGGCCTAGCCCTGGGGCCCATCCATATCTCCCTGCCTTTGGGCTTCACTTACAATATGTGTGATGTGCGTTTGCAAGCAGCAAGTCGATAAGGCCCCTGGAGGAGCTCAGGACACATGGAGGGGAGGCAGGGTCAGTCAGTGAGTAGGAAACAGAGAAAGGAATTTCAAGGAGTGTTAGAGGGAATGCAGAAAGGCCAAGGAGGAACTAGCCTGGAAACTGCTCTGGAGGAGAAGATGCCTTCTGGGAGACAGAGGCTGAAAGTTGTACACCAGGAACAGCCAGGAAACCAATGGACCGGGAACAGAATAGAACAAAGAGGAGGGATAGGATGGAAAAAAAAAAGAAAGGGAGGTGAGAAAAGCAGATTGTGTGTGATGCTAGACATGACAGGGAGCCACTGAGGGTTTCTGCAGGGAGGCGGGGTGTTTCTAGAATATAAATTGGGCAGTGGTGGGGAAGATGGATTGCAGAGGAGAGTCGGCAATTGGGAGAGAATTTGGAGGCTGATGTAATAGAGCTGCAGGCAATGAGGACCTGAACCAAGGTCAGGGCTATGAGTAGCAAGGAGGAAATGGATGACTGGATGGACAGATGGACAGTTAGATGAATGGATGGGTAGATGGGAGGGATGGCTGGACAGCTCAGTGGGGGAGGTAGATGGATGGATGAAGATGGGATACATGGGAGGCACTGGAGGGATGGGTAATGGGTGGGTGGGTCGGTGGATGGCCAGATAGATGGGATAGAATGCAAAGAAGGGATTGGAGGGATGGCTGGATGAGAGGGAAGGATGAATGGATCGATGGGTGGGTGGATAGATGAGAGGGATGGATGGATGGGTGGATAGGATGCATGGGAGGGAGGGGTGAATGGATGGTGAGGTGGATGGATGAGTGGAGAGATACATAAATTACAAACAATGGTGGGAGGGAGGCACATTCCAAGTGAGTCTGGATGATTCAAACAAGCACCAAATCTTTGTCTATGCCTGTAGCTTTCATCATTCATAGGGTGAGAGTTTGGGAGAGGGATGGGTTCCAGTGGCAGCACATCAAGGGTGGAGAGATTTACCAGGCAGTTCAGAGCTCAAGAGATAGAAGGGTAGGCCACCAACCTGGAAAGGACCATTGCAGGCATCCCAGAGCAATGCACTTCTGATGCTTTGGGTACATAGTTTAGTAGCCTCTCTGGGCCTTTGAAGCAGGTTCTTAGGAATCACCCGGGCCCAAAAATGGTTTCAAAATTGTGCTGGACTGGTCCTTGGCATTCATGGTCTTCAAGGGGAGCTTGTGCCCCATCACAAATGCCAATGAGAACTCAAGGTTGCCAGACTATGGATGGGGCATTGGAGATGACTATTAAGGGAGTCCAGGCATCACCCAATGACTTGAAGCCCTGCCCCTATCACTAGTGACTGGGTGACCTGGGCTTAGGGACTGTGCCTTGATTTCATCCTCTGTAATACGAAAAGGATTGGACTTGATGACCACTTAAGTGTTCTCTAAGTTTGTCCCTTGGGTTTTCTAGCTAAACAAACATTAATACAATATGATAAAAGAAGGCTATAAAATAACCCAATTGTTATATTTTAATGCTGACCTAAAATTCTTACCTAGTTCAAATCATGTGTTGAGGGAATGGCCTTTGG
Organism: Macrotis lagotis; assembly: GCF_037893015.1. NCBI lineage: Eukaryota > Metazoa > Chordata > Mammalia > Peramelemorphia > Peramelidae > Macrotis > Macrotis lagotis. Next base: position 705,311 of record NC_133659.1, read on the forward strand.
TAGTTTCAACTCTTGTTTTAAAACAAGACCCAAAGTTTACTTCTACCTCAGGACAAAGTGCTTTTTGGAGAGTGTCCCTCTTCTAAGGGAACATGCAAAGGCAGATTCTATTAGGTGCTCTGCTGATGATGCTCAGGATACTGCTTGCTGCAAGGAAGTGAGCCAGTAGAGATGAGTGTAAAGTAGAAGCAAAAGATACTTGGTGTGGAAAATAAGGTAGAATTCTTCAGCAACAAAAATAGTATTTCTGAAGATGCGGTTCTTCTGCTGACTGCAAAGAAAACAAAGAAAGTTGCCCCCAGAATTGCTGCTCAGGTACTCTCACCTTATTCAAAATGTCTAGAGGGCACAAGAAATCCTTGGGTTTGTTCTGTGGAATCACAGAATCTCCCAAATGGAAACATCCAATCCTTAAAGCAGTTTGACCTAACAGTGATAAGCAGAATGTCTGGCACACAGAAACCACTTAATAAATGCTCATTTTCAGCCTTAGCCCTTCTCAAGGGTCAGACTAAGGGGTCTGGATTTTTTTAGACTCATTGACCCCCCTCCATCTGAAAAATCTTCACATACTTAGGAATGACATAGCTCATGTCCAGGTTGCCCTAACTGGGATCAAAAGAGGTTCCTAGCTCCCTCACAAGCACCTAAAGGACCAGATACACATTGGATTTAGAACAGCTTTTATTGCACACCACAGAAATGCAAAAGATAATGAGAAGTCACAAAAATTACTGAACAGAAACAGAGTCCATCAGATCCCCCCTAAAATATGGAGCTGCCCCCTGTGAAATCTGCTTCTTCTCCATAGGGTCACCTACAATCCTCTGTCCTCCTTTGCCCTGCCAAGACCCCCAGGTAGTAAATGCACTTTCAAAGCTGCTATACAGCAAGGAATTCCAAGGAGGGACCATGTAGATTTTCTTCCTTCTTGAAGGCCAATATTTGCATCAGGACATTCCCTTCTCTGGATTCAGCTGGAGAAATCTAACTCCAGACTGAAGGGGTTAAGCATATACCTGCCTTTGCCATGCGCTTCTGCCCTGGCAATTACCAAATCTCCTCCAAAGTCTCTAGTCTCTGAAATGTGCTGGGGGGGGGGGGGAGGAAGAGGAGGGGAGAAGCAAAAGAGTCAGCTCTGCTTCCTTCCTCTCAGATGCTTGCCCATTTCTGTCAAGCCTCCTGGGAACAAGTGTCTCCCATCTCGTGGACACTGGCAGCAGTGTGACTTCCCCTTTGCAAAACTCATGCACTCTTTGGTACATACATGATGCTGACACTAGATTTTCAGAGTTCTCTCATGTTGATTAGTTTCTGCCACTTCTAAGTAGACCATGTGTGTATGGCGTTCGTTTTGTCAGTATTTGTTAACAGATCAAACAACCTGCAATATACAAGTCCACAGTCCTTTATTTGGCAGTAATCGAAACACATTCATATCTATTACAGGTTGGGGCTGGGGGCTAGAGGGGAGAGCCAGTGCTATTTTTCTGCTAAGGTTCTATTTAATAGTATTTGATTGTTATATGGAGAATGAGTGTGGTACTGTACATTTAGGCAAGAAAAAGAAACACCTCTTGGCATTGGCGAATTTCAGTTAATACATAGTTTCCATCAAACAAAACAAATAATTTTAACAAGAGTACACCATTAAGGACAAATAAAGGATGACATTATTACCAGCCATGCTCATCTATAATGCTAGTTCCACACTGGTCAAAAAACCCCCCACAAAAAAAACCTTTTTTCCAGATTTTGCCAAGTCATGTTGTGGCTCCAAAGTCTACACTTAAAAACTTTCCTGATGTTTTTGTACAGTCAAAATCCAAAGCCAAATGGGAGATTCATGCAAATTTTGACTTCTATGTGTGTGACAAGCTATGGAGAAGTCCATTTAAATTTCTATTTGACATTCCTTCTTCCTAGGCTTAAAGGAATGTTGGGTCCTTTGGAGCTGTTCATAGGGTATATGCCTGGAAAAATCTACTAGGAGAGTTTTAGATCTTTCTTGGTAACAATAGTAACACACAAAAATGTTATCCTCAAAGAAAAGGATTGGCCTTTCAAGTTAATGGGAAATATATGTGGCTAACCATGGTGGGGAATGGAAAGAGAGGCTGGGAAATCAACATGGACTTCTTTCATTTTTTAAAAACTGCAAAAATGCTATTGTCATATACAGAATACTCCCTAAAGAGCCTCTGATGACTGATGTGACTGATAAGAGATCACATATGTTCTCTCTGTAATCCACACCACAAATAATGAGTTAGATAGACAGGCTTTGATCATTTAATATTTTAAAAGACTTTCTTTGTATTAATAATCCAGTTTTAAGGCAAATGGAAAATGGTATGCATGACCCTAGAGTTCCTCTTCTGTTGTAAACATTCTTTTTCAGAAAGATCTTCTCAATAATAGGCCAAAATAAGTGCTCTACTAAAGAGAGACCTTTCCCATATGGAAATCCCTGAAATTCTATTTGGTCACTCTTGTCCTTTTAATTGAAGGCCACACAAAAAACCTTAGGTTGTAAAGGCAGCTGGTGGGCTGACCAACTTCCTTCCACAGCAACTACACATGAATGAAGAGGACAATTCAACCACTTGCATAACAAACCAGATACTTGCATATAACTATTTTTTCAGAGTAAAAATTCTATTCGGGAGAAAACATATATTATGCTTTTGGGGAACATAAATTTGCATCTGCTGGAAATGAAATCATCTTTATCACATTAAATAGTGCAATTTTTCAGAACTAATTTCTAAACTAATCTTTTGTCAAATGTAAAATATGATACAAATTTTCCTCCATAGTTCGGTTTCTAGAACCAAAGACAATGGCAACAATAATAATCACAGAAAATCATTTCAAAGCATTCAATCAGAAAGTAGGTGCATTGGTATAAAGTACAGCTCAATTCTGCCTGAGTTGTAAGGAAAAATAAAAATCAAACTTCATGGCAGAGGATAGAAAGCTCCCAATACATAGGAGACTTCAATTCAGAAAATAAAACCTGAGGGAAGCTTCCATCTTGTCTCTTGGATAACTTCAGTCCTGTGCAAACACAAGTTCAAATCATCAACAGCTTGTAGCATCTGACTGTTCAGTTCCACATCCATCACTTTAGGCCATCGCTGTGCAGATCTTCGTTTAAAACAATGATTATGACTTTCCTGCTTCATAGTGGCATCTCAATGAAGAGAAACCAGGCACTTTCATCTAAAATGCTGTTTTAAAAACCACTGCAGGTCACCTAAGAGAATTCCTTATGATGAAGGGGCCTCTTGCCCATCGCCCACCCAACTGTACTTAAGAAGCTGACGCACAGGTGAAAGAGCAGTGCATTGGTCTATGCATCTATCACACGGGATCCTTTGGGGTTAAATTTGGAGGGAAAAGCCATGTTAAAAAGAAATCTACCTAAGAGCCAGTAAGTTCTCCCCACACGAATCTTGCCAGAACCTATCATAGGCCAGGGTAGGGGAAACAGCACACACGTATCAATCTGTAACTCCTGTGACTCACCCTGCAGCTGAGCTCATTGGGGCTTCTTTCAAGGCAAGAGGAGAAGAGCAAAAAGCCCTCAAAGTCCCCTCTGCCAGAGAATCAGAGGGTCTTTGCCCTCTTGATTGTAGTCTACAGAATCAGGAGCAGTGGTCTGACTGAGAACTCTTCCATTATGAGCCCAAAGGGTTGGATCACACTGACACTCAGGAGCCACAGCAATTTCTTTGATTAAATGACATAAGTAATGACACCAGCAGCACACCCTGGACATCGCTACTCCTAAATGGTGATGATTTCTATTTCCCACATCATTTAACTGGGCTTCGACACAAAAGGAGACAGCAATATGTACAGATGCAATTTCAAGGCAAAGTGAAATATGTTGTCACTGAGAAGTAACTTAATAAATGGAGGGTATGGCACATGGGAAAAACAGGGAAGCTGGGTGCATGCACCCTTGGCCAAGCAGGGACTTTCTGGGTGCCATGAGCCAAGACGAGACTTTTGAAAATGTTTCCCAAATAGTTTACAGCAGAGTCCTCAAAGAGTAAACCGATTGTCTCCACAGACCAAGGATGGATTTTGATCACAAGCAACAATTCTGGAAAATGTCCATTCAGAAAAAAAGAACATTTTCTAGGGATGATGGCCCTCTTGAAGGTCTGTCCAGTCTAATCACCCTTCATCTGCCTGCCCATCTGCTCATCCCTCAATACTTTACCCCCATGGCCCAGTTGCACACATGTCCCCCTCCCCCTCACTGGACTCTGGCTTCCACCAGACTGCTGGACATGGCATGGCTATGGCTGCTCACACAGCTGTTCGTATGTCTCAGGGAATCTGTGCCCAGATATGCCATCAAAAGCTCAGTGCGGCGCATCAACAACTGCATGAGGTCTTCAGCAAGTGTTTCCATGCTGGAATAGCGGACCTTCTCCAAATCGAAGATGTCTTTGAGAAAATAGAGGACTTGGTCCTGGTGACAAAACAAGCAAGTGTTTATGCAGAGGGTCTACACCACCACCTGCTTAAGCCCAGAGAGCCTACCCATTTTGAATGATCACAAATCACAATGGCAAACAGTAGAGGCAAAAATTTGGAGAGACCCAAAAACAAATGGAGAGTTTGTGTTAATAAACAAGTTGTCCCAATAGTTTCAGCAGCAGCCTATTTAAACTACAATTAAAAACCATGAACTTGGCCTTTAAGGCTGAGCTCAGGTACAGTGCAAGCAGGCAGTGAGATACCAGCAGAGTCCATGGGGAAAGTAGAATCTTGGCATCTCTCTTTAGGATGGGCCCTCCAAGATGGCCTGGAACAGCCTCCTTGAGACCTCTGTGTCCCTCATTTGATGAATCAGATGGGAACCAACGATAGGATTAGGAGGATGAACCAAACCCTGGGAGGGATGGCCTCTGCCTGAGGGTCCTTCCCCTACCCACAGTGTGAGCACCTCCTACTGTCTCAACCCGTCAGGTCTGAAGGGTCACCCTTCAGTCTTCTGGAAAGCTATTATCAACTTCCCTGGTTCCCTCTCCTCAGCTCTCTTTGTAACAAAAGAGCCCACATCACAAGATTCCAAGATAAAAGAGTCGTGTCTTAACTCCATAACACCCAATACAAAAAAGTGAAGAGTTTTCTAACACAGCAGGAAGTAGGCAGTCATTACAAATGAAAAGGTGAAAAATGGGCTCTGTTTCTGAGATCAAGTTCAGAAAGACTGATAAAGCTTTATAAACAATAGTTTGTATTGATCCATCGCTTTGGGGGGAGGGCAATAAATGCTACAACTCTTATTACAGAGGAGGAAACATGAGGCAGACAGGGTCACACTATGAGGAAGTATCTAAGACAGACTTCAAACTCGGATCACCCTGGTGCTGGGTCTAGCACCCTGTGCCACCTAGCTGCATTTATGTTCCAGGTTCTGGAGCAAGGCACTGGGGGAGTACAAGGAAAAGGAGAATCCAGGAATTGATCAACTAAGGGTGGGGGAGAAAAAGTAAATAAAAGTCATACAAGAAAAAGAGTTTTAAGTTGAAAGGGGAAAATGGGGCAGAAACTACAAGAATTTGGGAGCCCAAGCAGACAAAACTGACTCATGGGCTTTAAATTACAAAATATGACTTCTGAATAAAGCATACACATCATCTACATGTGTCAGCATTTGGAACAAGTACAATTTTTAAAAGTTGCCATACCTTAAAGAAGCAACATAAATCATAGAGGGAGTTTCTTGGACCCAAAAAGCCCCAGGCTAATACAGGACTGACATGCTCACAAATGGCGTAGAAGTGGGCAAAAAACCCATCAGGAATCTGTTGGCAAAGGAGGAGAGAAAAGTGAGTGTTTATGAAGCATCTGTTATGAAAAGATCAATCTATCAAGAGCGACCTAATTAATTGGAAAGGTATTGCTTGTGGTTAGAGTCTACCAAAAAAAGCTAATAACAATCCCTAAATTCATAGACTTATTTGTTGCCACACAACCAAATTATAAGGGATTATTTTAAAGATCTAGAGAAGGTAACAAAGTTTGTCTGAAAAAATAAAAAATTCAAGAATCTAAAAGGAAATAATAAGAAAAAATAGAAAGGAAGGCAGAACTAGACTTCAAACAACGGAATATTGTTTAAAAAAAATAGAAAATTTGGTCAGTAGAACCAGCTAGGCACATAACAAGCATAACAAAAGAGAGTACGAAAATGTTGGATAAACCAAAAGGCACTAACTTCTAGGAAAAGATGCACTACTCAACCATAAACTGCTGGAAAACTGGAACATAATCTGGCAGAAATCAAACTTACACCACTTTCTTACATTATACACCAAGATAAACTCCAAATGGACACAACATGAACAAGTTCAGAAAGCAAGGAAGGAAAAAGCTTTTGCAACTTTGGAAAGGGGGGATATTTATGATCAAGCAAGAGATAAAGAGCAACACAGATTATAATATAGACATTTTATGATCATGATAATCATTTTCTAGCAGATAAATGATCAAAGAATATGAACAGGCATAGGCAGCTCTCTTCCAAAGAAAGAAAATCAAACTATCAGCAATTAGAAAAAAATGTTCTAAATCATTATTAGAGAAAAGTACATTCAAAAAACTAAAAATTTCCATTCATACATATTGTCAAAGGTGACAAAACAAAAAAAATGATAGTTGCTGGAGGGGATATGCAGAGACGGGAACAACAATGCACAGAGGAACTAGGAGTTGGTCCAATCATTGTGAAAAGCAATAACCCCCAAACCAGTAAACTGTGTACGTGACTTAGCAATACCCCACTTTTAGAATTATCTTCTAAAAAGACCAACAAAAGAAGGGAGGATACATAGATGCAAATATATTTAAAGCAGGTCTTTTTCAAATGTCTATCAACAGGGTAGAAGGCTAGGGATATTGGTCATTTAATTGTATCTGCCTCTTCATGACTCTATGGACCACAGCACACCAGGCTCTTCTATCCTCCATTATCTCTCAAAATCTGTCCAAGTTCATGTTCATTGTTTCCATGACACCATTTATTCTCCACTGTCCCCTTTTCCTTTTGTCTTCAATCTTTCCCAACATCAGGGTCTTTTCCAATGAGTCCTGTCTTCACATCATGTGGCAGAAAAATTTAAGCTTTTAACAAAGATCTATATTTAGCACAATTATACATGTATGACCTATGCTGGATTGCTTTCTTTTGAGGGGAAGGGGAGAGAATAGGGAGGGAGGGAGAAATATGTAAAAAAAAAAGCATTTAAGGTTTAGCTTCAGTAAAGAGTATTGACTGATGAGATCATGCTGTCCAAGGACCTCTCAGAAGTCTTCTCCAGCAGCACAATTCCAAAGCATCAAATCAGCCATGCTCAGTTCCTTATAATTCTCACAACTATCCATTACTACTCAAAAAGACATAGTGCTGATTAAATGGACCTTTGTTGGCAAGGTAACATCTTGACTTTTTAGTCAACAGTTTTCCTTCCCAGGAGCAGGCAACTTTTAATTTCATGGCTGCAGTCATCCTTTGCAATGATCTTTGAGCCCAAGAATATAAAATCTGACATTTCTTCTCTCTCTCTATTTGCCAGGAAGTGATGCAATCAGTGTCAAGATCTTAGGGGTTTTTTTTATATTAAACTTAAAGCCATCTTTTACACCCTCCTTTTTTCATCTTCATCAAGAGGCCTAATTCCCCTTCACTCTGTCATCAGAATGGTATCATCTGTATATCTGAAATTACTGATATTTATCCTAGTGACCTTAATTTTAATTTTTAATTCATCCAGTCTGGCATTCTATATGATGTACTCTGCGTATAAGTTAAATACATAAATGAGTTAAATATTCTTTTCCCAATCTTAAACTAATCAGTTGCTCCATGTTGGGCTCTGTTGCCTCTTGACCCATGTACAGATTCCTCAAAAGACAAGATGATCTGGTAATCCCATCTCTTTGAGGACTTGGCACATTTTGTTGTGATCCAATGAAGCAGAAGTAGATGTTTGTTTATTTTCTTGGAACTCCCTTGCTTTCTCCATAATCAAGCAAATATTGGCAGTTTGGTTTCTAGTTCCTTGGTCTTTTTGAAAACCGGCTCTTCTGGGAATGCTTGGTTCACATCTTGCCAAAGTCTAGTTTGCAGAATAATAAGCATAATCTTGTTGGTGAGTGAAATGTTCGGTAATTTGAGCACTCCTTGGGCACTCTTCTTTAGGATGGGAATAAAAACTGATCTTTTCTGACCTGGTGGCCACTGTTGGACTTTCCATCTTTAAGATTGGGCATAATCTTTAAGGGTTTTAAGTCGCTCATTTGGAATTCCATCATCTTTACTAGCCATATGTTAGCAATGCTTCCTAAGGCCAACTTGACTTCCTTCTTCAGGATGTCTAGCTCTAGGTAAGCCCAACCATCAGGGTATTTAGTGATGTTAAGATTTTTCTTTTACATTCTTCTGTGTATTCTTGTCACCTCTTCTTAATCTCATCTATTTTAATTAAGCCTCTATCATTTTTGTTTTTCATCATATCCATTTCTGCATGAAACATTCCCTTGATATCTTATTTTCTTGAAAAGGTCTCATCTTTCTCATTTTAATTTTTCTTCTATTTCTTTACATTTCTCATTTAAGAAAACTTTCCTATCTCTCCTTGCTAGTTTTGCATTCAGTTGGGTAATGTCTTTCCTTTTCTCCTTTCCTTCTTTCCTCAGCAATTTGACAGTCATTTCTGCTTTCTTGTTCATCCTTTTCTTTGTCTGTTTTTTGTACAATATTGCAAACCTCTATACAAAGTTCTTCAGGCACTTGATCTATCAGATTGAATCACTTAAATCTATGATCCTCTTTATTTTTGACTAAAAATAAAACTCTCCAAAAGAAAAAAAGAAAGAAAAGGGGGTCATTACAGCATTGAAAAGAAAATACAGGCACAAAGACACACATACACAAACATGAGATCGATCAGAGCAGAACAACTTTTAAAGTAACAAGTTGAATTGTTCTTTTTTCTTTTAATATAAAATCAAATTACAGTAATTTCCTTCTTTTGTAGTCTGTCACAGATTCACAAAGATTTGTGTTTTTATTATTTTTAAATAAGTGATTATACTTCATCTGTATAGTAAGCAAGGGTTCTGCTGCATTCTTTTATGCTGTTCGATATTGTTGTGCGTCATTGAAGACATTTTCTATGTTTCTTCTGTGAAACTGGGCATATGGTCTGTATTCATTTGTTAGAACTGTGAAAAAATAAGCTCTATGGACCCTGACAATCAAAGTTCAGCCTGCAGATGCGCAAACTTATCAAAGGGTGAAGATGGCGGTGCCTGACAAAGAGAAGCACAGCGTACAGACAATGAGTGTGTGACTCCTTGGTCAGTCTGGCTGGTAAAGCCAGGATTCCTTTGCTCAGAATCAAATTTGAAAATGCATAGGATCAAAAGGGAGCCAATCATATTGAAATAGCTGATCTAAATATAAAAGAAAGACACAAGTTCATGGACAATAGGTCAAGAACCCTTGAATCAATGTTTGCTAAGTGCTAGGGGAGCTTGGCCTATAAAGAAGAAAGGAACTAGTCTCTGCCCTCAATGAATTTTTTTTAGTGTGTGGATACTAAGGGAGAGATTGGGAGGTCTGGAAGGAGAGAACACTCACAACTAAGGGGTCCAAGAAGGGCCCTGAGCTGGGCAAAGGCCCAGAGATGGAACATGATGTACTGGCTCCTGAAAAAAGCCTAGACAGAGGCCTGGCTGTCCCACCAAGTTCAAGCTGAAAGCCAAAGGAGAGGGTGAACCATGGAGAGTCATGGGCTGATGTGCCTGAGTCTCCAGAATTCCTATAGGAGGTCAGCTTGTCCTCTTCCCTCTAGGATTTCTTGGTTAGTAGGTCTTACCCCCTGGAGGCTAAGGCTGTGGCTTCTTTCTTACCTTTACCTGAGGACTCTCATCTGCCTGCACTTGTTCCTGTTTCTTCTCTTCCTCTTCTTCCTTCTCTTCTCTTCTTTCCTTCTCTCTCCTTCCTTTATTCTCCTCTTCCTCTTCCCTCTTTTCTCCCACTCTTCCCCTCCTCCTTTTTCCTCTTCCTCTTCTATTCTCATCCCTTTCTTTGTCTTCCACTTTTTCAGATTCTGGTCCTTGTCTTCAGTGTTCTCCACCCTGTGGGCTGCAGTAGCTGCTCTCCAGCTAAGAAGACTCACCTCTTTTTGATTCGACTGTAAGCCCCTGCAGGGGAGGGGCTGGCTGCCTTCCTTTTCTGTTTGTGCTAGTCAGTCTCAGTCTTCCTCCCAAGTTGGGACTGCTGTCTTCCAGGCAAGTATCCCAGTTGTTTTCTCAGCATCTCTTCAGCTGGAGGAGCCTCAGCCCTTCTGATGTCTTTGTGAGATGCCTAGTATCCTCTGCGCTGCTCCCTTCTTCAACTGTGAGAAAAGAATGGCTGACCTAGATTTTTGGCCTTCTCCAGGGTCATCATGAAGGCAGCTTATAAATGATAGCAGGGTACCCATTTTAAAGGAGAAAGAAGATGGAAATAATTTCTGGCTATCTGGGCAGGAAGCTGCCACTAAGAAATATCTAAGTCCCTCAGGGGTGAGCACTGTCATTCTCCCTTACACTGGATCTCTAATGACTAGTATGATGACTTCCTTCAGTCCTCCTCCTTTCTCATTCCCCTCTTCCTCCCCTTCCTCCCTCATCTCACTCCTCCTCCCTCCTTATTTATTCTCCTTTTCCTCACACAGTAGGTGACCAGCATACAGTAGGTCCTTAGTGGATTAGGACCATGTGACCATAAAGAAGATTTGGTTCAGATGACAGTCCACAACACAAAACACAAAATCTCAGAATTGGAAGGGACCTCAGTAACCATCTAGGCCAATCCTTATCTGAAGGATATTACCCTAAACAATTTCCCCAATGAGTAGTCATCACAGCTTTGCTTGAAAATCTCAAATAAATGGGAACTCATTACCTTCCAAGACAGCTTATTATACTGATGTATAATTCAAACTGCTGGAAGCTTCTCCTTTTCATCAGTATCATTATAATTAATAATCATTTAATCGTTTACTATTGCTTGGTAAGTCAATATCCTCTTTCTGTTTCCCTTATGCCTTAATCATCTATTAATTCATCTTGTAGAATATTGGTAAATGTCCATTAAATAGTGGATATTACTGATTCCTGGTCCTCCTACAGTGCCTTGAGGATCATGAAATGCTCTCTTTGTATATTATATCTTGAGCTGCCCAACCACACTGGGATCAGTATTATGCAGTAACTATATAGATGAGCAGAGTCTTAGCTGGTGGTCACTGAGATATGAAGTGCCAACAGTCTGCAGGCCAAAGAGTTGGCCACAAGGCCTGCTCTTAGGCCTCCATCAAGCCCAAATCTGCCACTTCCAGCCACTCACTTGGTCAACCTCTCTGCACCAAGAAGAACCTATCTGATTCCTCTCCAAAATGGGAGACAAGAACAAGATCTCCTCTAGATCTCCAGATGTGAACAGACTGAACAATTTGGGTGCTTTAGCAAATCTTCAAGGAGAATGGACCTAAAAGTGTTGGTCCCTAAAATGTACTGGTTCTGACTAAACAAGACTCTGACAGATCAGTACAATGAGCACTGCTCATACCTCACTTGGCTACCATATCGGCTGATGAGCATTCACCAGAAGCCCAGAACATTGTCAAATGAGCCTCCATTTGACCACATCTCCCCGGTCTTGTATTTGGATAAAGAATAATCAAGTTTTCAAGTGTCAGATTTTCCATTTATCCTTCTGATGTTTCATTGACAAAAACTGGTCCGATGTCCTAGACAGCTAAGATCCCCACCCCCAATCCCACCACCCCTGCTTTGTCTTACCCATAAAATTAGCAGGCATGTTGTGGTGATCACTGTCCACATCCCTGCTAAGTCCTACGATCTAAGATGGGACCAGGCCCATCAGGAGAAACAGCTACTCTAGGTCCTTGGGAAGAGATTCAAGTTCAGCAAAGGGACAAGAGGAAGCCAAGCTGTCTAGCTCCACAGCTGGAGACTGCCTGGCAAGCTATGATTGCCTGGGGTTTCCCTCCAGATGTTTCTGATCCTACCTCACAGTTCTCTGCTTTCTGGAATTCCCAGGACAGAGAAAGGAGGACCCCATGGTTTCCCTACATGCTGGCCTTAATGATGTCTCCTGTCTTTGTGAAGCTCAAATTGGGCCCATCCAGTGGAGGGGCAAGGTGGGGCAAAGGACTCCCTGGTTTCCCCTCCTTTATCTATGCCGCAATTACACATACATATTGAGACTCTTAGAGCACATGAGAACAATTGTTGCTCCCACTATTCATACATTGCTGAAGATTTTGTGATCATGACACTGAGATAATTTTTGGAAGAAAACTAAAATGCCTACTAATAAGGGCCCCGCTCCTGCTGGTTCCTAGGTTCCCTGAGAGCTTGCTAGGGAGCAGCCCCTCAAATCCCACCAAAGGCATTTACCTTCATCTGCTGCCTCTTCTGTTTGAGTACTGACCAGCAGCTGGATGCCACAGCCTAGACATGCACAGGGAAGAAAAAAAGGCCAGAGGTAAGCTTGCAAGAACACCCTGCTCCTCATCCTCTGGGATCTCACCACTTAACAAAGGCAAGGGCAAACGCAAAGGCCCTGACTGTTCCCAGTCTCCCCGCATGGAATTCAAGGGGATGCCTTTAAAAGTGCTCACACAATTGACTGTCAATGACAAACACAAAGCAACTCTCACTTCCTTCAGCTGTTCTCAAACAATGGATTTTTTTTTAAATTAAATACAGGAGTCAACCTGGCCAAACTGGGCAGGGTCTGGTGTCAAGGACCCTCACACTGGGAACTAATTTGCATAAAACTCCCAAACTCCCCAAAAATACACATAGAAAAGATCATGGACACAATGTAACCTGGGGTCTTTCCTTATGAAATGGCAGTTTAGGAACCACCTACTAGAGGTTTGATTCAAATAAGAAAATATATTCAAATAAGAAATATAATATAATGACAGAAAAAAAAGTTTTTTCTTCCAGAAACCAAAGAGGAATCTCCCAAGCCCAGGCTCCTGTGTCTCCACCTCTAAGGTCCCTGAACCCTATCAACTAGAGAAATGGGTAAGAACAACCTCTTGTGAGATAAAATCATATTAACTGGGGAAATTTAAATATCTGAACATTTTAGAATTCAATCAATTAGGAAGAGACAGACAATGGCAGCCCACATGACCAAGCTCCCCCTCTGATGCCTGCCCAGGCACACTGCTGAGAGCCCTCCTCAAAGCGCAGAGGCAATGGAGTCGGTTTCTGCAGGTCATTTACCTGGCACCCATTGGTTGTATTTGTGCCCCTCTTCAAGGTTTCAGCCTGACTGGACTGTGAGTGACTTTTCTTCCCTGAGGGCAGGGCTCTGACCTATGGGTTTCTTGGGCCTGTTGTTACACCTGGCCCTCTGTTCATGTTCTAGTCTTATTAAGTCCCTTCCTCACCTACCTAGTCATACAATTTTATCTTCAAGTTTAAAAAGCCTGAATAGATTCTGAAAATTTCATTGCTTCAGCTCATACAAGTTTTTCCAGGTTTTTTCTCCTACTATTCTGAAGGAGAAAAAAAATCTGATTTAAAAAAAAGGCTTGGGGGAAAATTGGAGACTAAGATTTTACCATTTTCATGCCCCACAATACCTCAAAAAAATAAGTAAATCATACTTACAGTTTCTTTAAAGGAGGAGTTTAGCCAGCGATTATTGACTACATTCTGTATGGATGTGGGTGGGTTTTCTAAATCTTCAAAAGAGTCCATTAATATAAAATCCAGGACAATGTCATAAAAATTTAGATTTTTCACCTGCATGAAATAAGAAAAAATGCGCACACACTATTATTTATTAGCCCCTGGACTGGGAGAAAGACTGAATCCAGAGACTACTCATGAACAGAAAGATACCACCTGAGTCATTAGATATACAAGTGACCAATAAGAAGGAAGAAACACTGACTCCCAATAGAAGCTATCTGCATTGATAAAACCCTTGGCCCTCAGCTACTTGTCATGGGAGACTCAGGGCTGGAGGAGGAAGGGAATGAAAACAGACACAGACTCACCCCCCGAGCGGCCAGTTCCACCTCGGTACTCTCCCAGTGGTCTGTTTGCTCTAAAAAACAGATCATTTCATCAAAAACATCTTCAAATTTCTTTGGATTCTGTAGGATATCATCAGCAAACAAGAAGAAGATGACATGTTTTAATTCTAAGCATGCTTTCTGAAACAATCTTCCGGCCTGAGGATCTAAATTGCCTGCCAGACAGTGACTGTGAAGGCTCCAGGGATGGGGGGGTGAGGCAATTGAATTGGGGAGCACAGTGCTGGGCTCTGCTCAAAGGTCCAACCTCTGCTTTTAAGGCAAAGTCAGTTAAAGACAATGAGCTAAAATTCTTCCCTGAGCCAGTAGGGTAAATGGGCTCCAAGGAAGGAAAGAGTCCTAATTCAGGAAAATGAAGTGAGAAAAGAGGGTTGGTCACCTGAGACCACCCTCAGAACTTCAACGGCACTTAAGGAAGGGCACTCTTGCTGATCATTTTGGCCCAGCCCTAGATAGGTGACTTCAGAGAAGGTGGTTCTCCCTACCCTAGCCCTTGGCCCAACATGAAGGAGAGGAGGAAGAAAAAATTTGAATTCTACCTCTAACTCTCCCTCTTGTTTTCCAAAGACTTGGTCAAATTGCTGTCAGCAGCTTCAATGATTATTTCAATGGTCCTGGAGAGGGGGCTGCAGGACCCTTCCAAGGGAAGCCAGGAAAGAAAGAACCCAGGGAGAAGGAGAAGAGTTATATAGGTGGGGTTCCACTAGGGCAGGGACTGTTTCATGATGTCTCTGGACACCAATGCCTAGGACAGTTACACACACACACACACACACACACACAGAGGCAGATGAAAAAGATCAAGGGCCCACAAGAATTAGCATTCCTCAGAACAATCCTTCCTTTGAGAACTGTAAGGTGTTTTAATTTCTGACTGAATAACAACTTTGTTAACAAAATCGAGTTTACCTTTCTGGCCTTCACAATTAAAGCTGACAAAATTTTTCTTCCACTCTCAGCAAGAAATGTCCTGTTGGCTGTTTCTGAAAGAATGACCTGCAAGAGTTGCACCCCCCCCCCACCCCCGCCAGAGACCTGAAATGACTGATTGATATAAAGTGAAGAAGGAAAGGGAAGTCAGAATGAGGGATGTGAGTGAGTGACCCAGATCTGGGGGATGAGTAGGCCTGGAGGACTCTGCTAGGACAGGAAGCATGACCTCAAGAGTGAGGCTCACTGCTGGGGAGGTCTCCCTTCCTTGGGAGCTGGGCTGGTGTCAACAGCAGCTGACATTTCTGTGACACTCGAGACCTACAAATTCTTTAGACACAGTCTCAGAGATGAGGCCTCTGGTGCTCCAGTCCCCACCAAGCCTCTAGTAAGTGTGAGAGGCCAGCATGGCCTGGGGGTGAAGGAGCCACTCTGAGGCTGAGTCCCAAGATGGGACTAGTCGGGGTTGGCTGGGCAGCTGGGACTCTGTGTATATGGCCGGGGGGAGTAGGCTAGGATACTTCCTGACTCTGTCCATGGACAGATCCAGAACAGTACTGAGCATGGGGGCAGGACAGAGCTGAGAAAGCAGTTTACCTGGAAAGCCTGTCGGATACAGTGAAGTTTAGCAAGAAAGTCGCTGTCTCCAAGGCACTCCAACATTTCAGTTCTACAGAAAACAAGAACCAAAATTGAAGCTATTTTCAGGACAAAGCCTGCTATGAATCTGGAATTAAACCAGATCTGAACTCAGGCTGGTAATGAGAAACACATGTCTTTTCATTCCTGACAAAGTCAAGCCTGGATGTCTTGATAAAAACAATTTAGTTGGGTGAAACCCCCATTACTCCTAAAGATTGTTTTAAAGATGAGAAAAACACAGAAATGGTACCATAACATTTTCCACACTTAGTAAAGTAAAAAGAAAACAGTACCGCAGGACCCTGGAGTAGATTTTCCCCTCTTCCACCAAGTGCATGGCTTCTTCGTACAATGGACAGTGGCAGAGAGAGTCCAGGCTGTATGGGTGTCGCCCCTCCCGGTGTTCTGTGAGCTATGGAGATGGGCCACGTCAGTGACAAAACACATGAAGCTGGCCAAATGAAGCAAAACAAACAAGCATTTCCAATACCCCCCCTCCAGAAGATGGTACACTTCACTGAAACCATTCATAACACATTCAGCATCACCCACATTTTATTTCCAAATGGCACTGAGGGAGCAAAGCTTTCCAAGAGACCAAGCTGGGATTTCTATAAGTTACAAAGAAAAGACTCCAGGGAAGAAGCAGTCAGAGGAATGAAATCAATGCAGATCATTCCCCAAAGTAGAAGTGAGTAAGAGTTGAATGAGAGTCATCTAAAGATCATCAACAGTTACATCAAAAGATCACTATGAACCTGAGAAATGCAAATGAAAACAACTTGGTGGGGGGGCACCTCTCATCCACCCACTCAATGAGGGGGAGAATGGGAGACACAAGAAATATCTACATCCTCAGACTGTACACAGAACCTCAAAGAGGTCAATGGTGACAGATGGCACAATAAGAACACTGGTATAAAAAAATGAAAAATCAAGAGAGCCGGGACTAGTCATGTTACAAAGTGCAGCCCCAACCATCGATCCTCGATAGCAAGATGGGTATGACTGAGCCTCGTCCCAAGAAAAGATGTGGGGAGGCACTTTCCCCCAGATGAGGGGGTAGGAGTACAGCATTTGCCATCAGATGTCAGGGTCTGCCCTACTGAAACACCTTTCTTGTCCTTCTTTCTATTCCTTAACACAACAGACTCAAGTCAGCCTTTCCAGCCTGTACCTTTGGCTCCATTTTTTCCCACCTCAGTAACTTGGAACACCAACCTTCTTATTTAAACTATCAAAAGATAATAACAGATTATTCTAATTGAGCAAACAAAGTCTAAACTTAACCACTTGATAAAAGGAGGTATATATCACACAAAGTCAAAAGCACATTGAGTTCTGCATGGGGAATACCTCCAGTATGCTTCTGTGGCAGTGGTTAGGGGGACTTCCATGATACATTCACAAGTTAGCACGTGTAGATCCAAAGAGTAGAGCTGGAAGGGACATTAGACATTCTCTAATGTAACCTCACTTTAACCAATGAGAAAATGGAGGTCTGGAAGAGGTTACCTGACTTGCTCCTATCAGAGTCCCAGTTGGAAAGGTAACCTCCATCAGTTGAGAGGCACCTTACCTTCTGGGAATGTGCCTCTCCCAGGCCAAAGCAACCACCTCCCCTAAGAAAACCCCTTGGCCCCTCCTCCCAGAACCTCAACGTGAAAGAAAGTTACCCCATGCCAGCCATGGCCACTCCTCTAGTCCTCTCCAGATCAAGCCTGTTTCTATGGAATTTGTCCATCATGCCCCCCTTGCAAGTCCCCTCTCCCACTTTCTCCATTTTCTTGCTGGTGACTCAGCGTAAGAGTCCCAAGGACTGCAATGACCTTGCCTTCTGCTCATGTCTGTATCAGGGCTCAGCATGATTCTTGGTATGCAGCTAGCACTTAATAAATGCTTGGAAATTTGAGGACATGTCAGAGCTTCTTCTTTCCTGGAATTGTCTCAAAAAGATAGGGCAAAGGGGAATCAATAGGCTAGTATCATACATAGAATTGTATTTTTCACATGTAATTGGAAAAATAAAATATCAACAAATGAGGGAAAAAAAGAATTTTATTTTTTTCTTTAAGATGGTTTTGAGGGAAATGTGCTCCTCTAATATACATGCAGGAGAATGTAACTTTTAAAAAAGTTGTTCAAGAGGAAATAGTTCTAGGATTTTGTATTTCTATGCCTTCTACAAGGGAAAGAGCTACTCTTAGGAAGGAACCCTTGGGCCTCAAAAGAAATCCAAATATTTAAAGAAAACCACATGTACTAACAAAAAGTTGGGAGGCTCCAGAGGGAGGCACTTTAGTCCATCGTGAGCTGAGCTCTAGTCTGGCCCGAGTGCCCTGAATTAATGCTCTAATTTGAGTTAAAGAGTGCTTTCAGCTTTTTTGTCATTTTAAGGAGAAAAAGAAAGCCTTAATTCCAGGGGCAGGAAGCCCCCCCAACATTTATCCCTTTCTGCATTCTGGGAAGTGGCACAGCACCCACTGTCTTTGAAAAGGCGGTTGATTTTCTTGGATAATGAGATCTTTAAACAGGTCCAACATGTCAAAAGACAGAAGGTGCCCCAAAGGTCATTCAGTGTAGAATCATATCTATAGAGAAAGAAGCTCAGGCCCCAGAGCTGACTTTATGAGTATATCAAGAAGGATGGACATTCTTTCAGAAACACATGCTAATAATATTTGTATGTAAAGCATTTTGTTATTTATATATTCATATATAATTTATGTTTTTTCTCGGGGTTGGTTCAGTCATTTGAGTGGTGTGCCAGTCTTCCTGAGTCTGGGGGGGGGGGTTTCTTGGCAGAGATACTGGAATGGTTTGTCATATCCTCCTCCAGCTCCTTTCAGATGAGATAACTGAGGCAGATGGGGTTCAGTGGCTTGCCCAAGGTCACACAGTTAGTGCCTGGGACCAGATTTGAACTCAGGAAGAAGAAACTTCCCAACTTCACACCTGGCACTCTGTGCTCCTTTTCATTGCTTAACTGATGTTGGCTTTAACCTTTAAAATTATTTGCTGTCCGAAAAAAGGAAATTTCACAAACCAGAATTTTCATTTGTAAAATTTGTGTCATGTTGACTCCCAGGTGATGAAGGATGCCTTCCACATTGCTAGCAGCCCTTCCAAAGGGATAGACAGAGGAAGATCCAGAATGAATTGGGTAGCCCACCACCATCATATGGCTGCTTTTGCATTTGCCAAGGGCCCAAGTACAAACTCGAGCTGAGCCAGGATTCTGACCAAGTCAGCAGTGTGGATGTGGCAGGCAGGGGTGTAGACACCCCTCTGCTCAGAGGGTCAATGGTCCTGACCGGGGCCCCTTGTTTCTTAGCTCCGAGTCTCTCAGTCTGGCCCAACTCCCTTCCCAGAGGATGTCATTGGGATTCAATGTCCCATGGCAGGAGGTCTCCAGAAGAGCACCATGGGCAAGCATGCCTTGGTTAAAGGCAGAGATGCCACCAAGCTGTAGGCAGAGCTAAGGCAGCATCTATAAGAGCCAAATCGGAGAAGCTCAGCAGAACTGATGGGATCAGAGTCCAGCCCATTCTGTTCTGAAAAGGGTAAATGCCAATCCCTTTACCTGACCTCCACTGGGGACAGTGTATCTGGGAAGGGATGTCAAGGGGAGAGCAGATGAGGCTGCCTGTTTGGCTCCAAACAGCTGACTCAGGAGAAAAGGGGGGGGGGGGTGTTTCAAGGAGGTCTCCCTTAGAGCATGGAGGGTCTGCCTTCCTAGGAGGCCACCATGCAGCAGCTCAGATCCTTGATGCAGGGAAGCCCATCTTGTTCTGTTGTTCTCTACTGGATACGGGACTTATTTGGGTGCCAAAGCATTTGACATACAGAGATTGGGGGTCTTTCCATGAAGAAGCCCCTCCTCCAGTCCCTCTGTCAATCTCCTAGGGGCACAGGTAGCTAGCCAATTGCCCCAAACACAGGTTCAGCTTTGGGCATCCCTTTAGAGCACCTCTTTGTGTCTGGCTTGATATATGTACCATACAGATACAAATGCACACATATATGTATCCATTGTCTATTATTCTACATTCCTGTAACAAGTCTCATCCCACCACGGACACTGGGGCAGACCCTCCTCCCCTCATCATCCTGCCATTCAATAAACTCTGGTGCCTCCCACCTTTCCAACCTTCTCAGTCCTTGCTGCCCTCCAGCTTTTCACTAGTTCGGAGACACTGGCCTCCTGGTTTTTCTTCACATAAGACACTCTCCATCTGTCCACTCCCACTCTTTTCACTGGCTGTCTGCCATGGCCACCCCCTCTTCACCTCTGCCTCCTTGCTTCCTCCAAGCATGGGAGCTTCATAAAAGCTGTCTGACCTCACTGATAATGGGTAAGTTCTGCTCTCTTTGAACATAAAAATGACAAAAATGGTGGCCGTCAGTGGTAAACCTGAGAACTGACTGAGGGGCTGTTTCTCTGTCCCTATTCCCAAAAGCAGGGGGAATGTGTTTTAGGAGACCCCAAGCTTTTCAGCCTCTGGTCATCTAGGGTTCTATCTGACTGACTGACCAAATGATTGTGCTGGCATGGGCATCCAGGTTTGAGGGGTCATCAAGTTCCAAGGAGGCTGTCAATGAGGGACAGGCATTCCAGTGGTCCAAAGATTCCTTATTTCGGGTTGCTTGAACTACTTCTCCTTTGGCAATCTCAATTCCAAAGACCAGAGTTCCAAGATCTGGTCTCTCCATTGACCTCCCCTTCCTCACCTACAGAAAGTGGGACGTGGGACTGGGTGAGTGCTGAGGAAACCATAACTTGGGGGCAGGGGAGGGAAGGACTGTGGCCTCCACCAGAAAGTAAAGTTCCTTGAAAACAAGGAAGGTGAGTGTAGGGTGGCCTCCTCAGCCACAAATAGAGACTTGAGATGGGGGTTTAACAGAATGTTCTAATACCTTTTAGACATTTAAAAACATTATTCAGAGAAAGAGGAGATACTGGATCCTCACAACAATGCTGAGGAATCATAGGCACTCAGGGGTGAATTGACTTGCCTAGTATCACACAGCTAGGAAGTGTCTGAAGCTGTATTGGAACTCAGGTCTTCTTGGTGCCAGGTCTCACCAGACAGCCTAAAGGGTTAAGAAGCCCTGGGTTCATCTAAGTAGGACACAGATGAGAGGCCCTCTTGCCCACCCTCATCCTCATCAAGCCTCAGCAGGGTCTGTCTATAAATCCAGGCCAGGAGTGGGGCCTGGGGACCAGCACATGCCGCCACCTCCTTGATTTGTAAGCAGCCCCCTCCTCTACTGGGCACACATGGACAGGACAGCTTTTCTACATTGATTATACACAAACTGTTTGGCCAATGGTGAATTCTGCATGTCACTCCAAACCTCTACAAGATAAAAGTAATGAGTCCAGAAGGAGCCTGAGTCCAAAAGCACAACCCTTACAACCCAAGGAGTGACTCCTGTTGCAGGACCCCTGGCAAAGCAAAGGGAGGCTCTGCTGGTGCCCAGGCTCTGAGCCCAGGGGATGAAAGAAATGGACAATGAAGAAGGCAGGGACAGAGTTACCAGCCAGACCAGGACATCAGAATTCCTGAACAAGTGGCCACTTCTGCCCTTTTTAATCACTCCCCACCCCTTTCCCTTGATGGATGAATGTGGTCATCCAAGAAAATCTACCCTAAGATAACTGATTAGAGAAAGGGATTTTAAAAATGCTGAGCTGTGATAGCAATGCTTAAAAAGGTAATTCCTTTGTGCTAAAAAAAAAATCCTTCTTTTATTGTACATTCAAGGATTTTTAAAAATGTGCCCTTTTAATAAACTATGAAATTAGAGCAGTTAATAAAATAAGAAAGCAAAGATGAAAATCAATACCACTGGCAATAAAAAACAAAGCTGACAATTGGGTCAGCAACTATCCCAGAGAGGCTGCAGCAGGGCTGAGCAAGGCAGGTCTCCATGGCCAAGGGTCATGGGGGGTGGGGAGGGTTTGGGGGATATGCTTTCTAAGTCTTTAGGAATGCTTTAAATATCAGTTATTGGCCCTCATGAGGATTCTCAGTCTTGATGTATCTCCCAGCATCCAGCTCAGAGCATTTACTGAAACCCCAGAGGACACTGGATGAGAGTTCCCTCTCTGGCCCAGAGCTCAGCCCCATTAGGCCCCGGAGCTTTAAGCGTCCCAGGGAGAAGCTTCCTCGGGAAGTGTCACGTTAGAAAGTAGCTTTAGGGCCTTCAGTTATAGAATAACTTGTAACACAAGTCTTAGCCAAGTGTATCCAATTTATAACAATTCTTGTTATCAAATGCCCAAAGATCATCATTCTATTGATACAAAACATGGAGGGAGATGGCATTCTGATACAGCTAGATGCAGCTGGAACAAAAGAGGTGATCCTTCTTGCTGCGGATTCTTCATGCTGCTCCTCCACCCCTACCCTCTCTTGTGAGCTCTAGCCTCCTATTTCCAGTGGTACACTGGAATCTTGAACTCCACATTATCCAAAACTTATGTCTAGACCCCCCCCCAAATTCTCTCTTCATCCCATGGAGGTCACACCGTTGGTGTCGAGTCCAGAATCCTTACTCCCTCTCCCCTCCAGATCCAAGATGGTGCCAGCGCCTGGGGATTGTCCTTCTAGTGTGCTCCCTCCTCTCCAACCTCCGTTCAGGGTGGATCTTTTCTAATCCCTTACTTAGCAGAATGTTTGGCACCCAGCAGGCACTTAATAAATGCTTCTCCCTTCTTCCTGACCAGTGAGAAGACCATTTTCCCATCAAACAACCAAGCCTCAGGACTTGGTCATGAAGGGCCTGTGGCATTTTGGCAGCAACACCATGGCCTAAGGCAGGAGGAGAGGATAAAAGCCACTGGCCAGAGCTTTAATTTCCCAGGAAATTCAGAAATACCAAGAAGAAATCCTGCAGAGGGAGGGGACAGCAGTGAGCTAAGTAGACCCAGAAACAGTCAAGGAAAATTTTCCCTGATTTCTACACAAAAAATAAGCATTCCACAGGAGAGGGAAAAGGAAAAAGGACACCCACTTCTTACCTCTGTTGCTGAAACAAAGGAATCTGTCGAGGCGATGCTCAGCGTGTCTCGGAGACCAAAGTCGTCCGCGTTCCCCCTCACTGTGATATCTGTGTCTTTATCTAGAAAAGGCAAAAGGAGGGGTGGCTAGGTGGCGTAGTGGATAAAGCACCAGCCCTGGAGTCAGGAGTACCTGGGTTCAAATCTGACCTCAGACACTTAATAATTACCTAGCTGTGTGGCCTTGGGCAAGCCACTTAACCCTGTTTGCCTTGCAAAAACCTAAAAAACTAAAAATAAAATAAAAAATAGAAAAGGCAAAAGGAGAATCCAGGAACTCACCTGCTTATTCAAGATGCCACCTATCGGATACAGGCCTTCATGAATGGTAGAGGTCTTTCATTGGGAAGGGAAAAGGAAAGCCAGGCAAACTGACCCATGCTTCAGAGGTGATTTCTGGGACACCCCATTTGGAATCCCTAACCTGAAAGGTCACCAAGATCTCAAGGCAAAGGAGAAGGCAAAGGCCCCAAAATGCTGCCATGACTTCAGAGGCCCCGAGGCATCGACGCACTTGGGTAGGGTGTCAGCGGAGAGTTACTACATGACAATGAGCAGCACTCAGCCTGAATTTACACTCTTGAGCATCTGGGTCAGTTGGAAGTCCGAGCTGCTTTACCTTCTTGAATTCCTTTGGGTTCCCATCTCTCCCTGGCGACACCACTGTGACCACGCTCAGGACTCTATTTCAAGAGTCCCGAGTGCCAGGAGACCTGGCCTGGTGCAGGAAATGTCCAACCCAAAGCCTTCTCACACTCCTTGAGCCCTGCATGGAGCTGAAGCCATGATGGCTCAATGAGGAAGATAGTGGGCCATGCCCCCCCCCCATCCAGGAGCCAGGAAGCTTATGTTTCCACCTGAATTTCTTTCAGATAAAAGTTAGAGGAATTCAAGGAATGAATACTGATAAAAAGATGATCTTCCAAAAAGTAAATTATTTCAAAAGCATTCTCAGTCTACTTTTTTATAAATCTGCCTTGCCTGGGGAGTCAAATCAGTGATTATTTTCCCTTTCTTTTCAAAACAAGACCCACAAAACTCATAGAAAGGCCCCAGTCTTACTCTCACCATACCAATCTCATGGACCTACACCTAAGCGCACATACACAAAGTGTCCACCGGTTAGAACTTTTCCAGATGAAATTTCTAAGTGGGATGACTGTGCTTTTCCTCCAAGCATTAACGAAGTAGAGTGGGGATGACAGACAGAAGCAGGTGGCTTCAGGTGCTTTTTGTTCTCTTCAGAGAGAAACACCGACATTACTGAAGTGGTGCTACATCTCCCAGAAGTTGTCAGAACTGTCTACTGGATTTCCAACAATCAGCAGTTGGGAGCCAGCCAGCAATGACATTCAGATGCGTTCCTATGGTTATACTTATGTTGGGCAAAAGCACCAGGATGAAGTGGGCCGAGCACCCCAGAATTGGACAGCTTGGCTCTTCACCCCCACCTCTACAAGCCACATTCCCACCCCTCTTATTCCAGGCATTATGGAAGTTGCTGGAACAGCAGTTGAGAAAAATGAGCCAAGAAGAAGCCTCTGGGAAGGGGGAGGTCCCTGCACTCTGCTCCTACAAAGTATTTATTTTTTTTAAAAGGATAAAAAAAAACCCTACTGGACAATTTATGAAATAGTTTGGTTTTATATTTTCAATTAAAGTAAAATAAAATACAATCCTTTGAGGAAAGGACTTCTCTGGGACATGAATGAGAAGACAGAAGAGGTCTGAAACTCCCTGTGGCTTGGCCTGGTCACTGGATAGCTTTTTCAGCAGCCCCAGACAGGCTACACTGAATCATCTGGATGTGAACCCCACTTCCTTCCTAGGGCAACAAATAACAAACTCAGAACTCCACTTCTGATCACCTCCTAACAGAATGGTTGGCTCTTCTTGCTGTGGGGATGTTTCCCCCCTTCAATTGTCCATGCCCTTCTCTTGGGCTTTCCTTATGTGCCAGGAGGATGAGGCAGAGATGGAAGATGGGGCTGCCCCAGAAGCTCTTGCTCCACTGGGGGAAGTGGTCCTGGAGGGTCCTTTACACCATTACCTAAGCTGAGCTCAAGACCATCCCGACAGGTAAAGAGGAAGGAGGAGAGAGGGGGTCAACCTAATCCATGAGCCAGGGAATTTCTTCAGATTTCAGCCATTTCTGGCCAGAAGGGATAAGCCCTGGACTCTGGGGCACCCTTCCAGACATTCATTCTAACAACAAACAAGATAACTTCAAAGGAGACTATGATCCAAGTTAGCCAATAAGAGCAAAGAAAGAAATGCTAAAACATGATTAGATTTATATAAGAAGGAAAACTGAAACAACCCTGAGTAAGGGGAGCAGAAGGAAAAAGGTAGTGCTAGTCAGATACCAAATCCATGAGACCAGCAAGCAGCTAGAAATAAATTAATACCTGTCTAAGAAATTTAGCTTTATATAGTAAGGAAAATTAAAATCAATGCAAATATAAAGAAGGAAGAAAAAAGTCAACTATGGTGAAATTTGTATAAGCCATTCTATCAAATTGCTGATGTTGAAAATGTGCATACCTTTTGCTCCAGCAATACAACTACTGGGTCTATACCCTGAAGAGATGATGAAAAAGGGTAAAAACATCACTTGTACAAAAATATTTATAGCAATCCTGTTTGTGGTGGCAAAGAATTGGAAATCAAGTAAATGTCCTTCAATTGGGGAATGGCTTAGCAAACTGTGGTATATGTATGTCATGGAACACTATTGTTCTATTAGAAACCAGGAGGGATGGGATTTCAGGGAAACCTGGAGGGATTTGCATGAACTGATGCTGAGTGAGATGAGCAGAACCAGACAAACACTGTACACCCTAACAGTAACATAGGGGTGATGATTAACCTTGATGGACATGCTTATTTCATCAGTGCAACAATCAGGGACAATTTGGGGCTCTCTGCAATGGAGAATACCATCTGGTATCCAGACAAAGAACCATGGAGTTTGAACAAAGTTCAAGGACTATTCCCTTTAATTTAGAAAAAAACCTGATCTCTTATTATCTGATCTTAATATCTCTTATACTTTATGTTTCTTCTTTAAGGATATGATTTCTCTCTCATCACACTCAATTTGGATCAATGTATACCATGGAAACAATGTAAAGACTGACAAATTGCTTTCTGTGGGGGGTGGGGGAGGGAAGTAAGACTGGGGGAAAAATTGGAAAACTCAAAATAAATAAAATCTTTAATTAAAAATAAAAAAAAATTGCCCATGTTGGTCTTTCATTTTCAAGAGGTCCAGTGATGTTCAGGTGATCTTGACTCATGCATGAATGGGATGTAAATGAGGCAGAGTTGCACAAAGTCATCAGCCTCATTCTCTCTTCCAAAGTCATCATGGTCCAGTGACTGTCAGGATGACTGGCAGAGGCCTCAGATGCCACAGATGTCTTTGACATTGGACCAAGTTCTAAGCACTCCAGAGCACCTGCTTCCCCACCTCCTTGGCCATTAGAACTCACAGGAAGCCTTCCCAACCTTAGGCTGGACACCCCCAACTCACCAATGGATTTGAGGTCCATTGGTTACCCTGCCAAGATGGCTTTGGTCAACAGCAACAAGGGGACCCAGACTGCAAGACCAGCATCCTTTCACCACACCATTTGAGCCTTTATTCAAATATGAGGAAATGAGGTAGGTATTGGGTAGGAGACTGTCCTAAACTCTATTTTCTGGGGTCCAAAGAGCAGTATCAGGCATGTAATAAATGCTTCTTGCCTTGCTTTGGCAAATGACACTTTTATGTAAGTAAGTTGACTGGTTAAAAGCAACTCTGTGAACCTAACTTCAGACCTAGCAAAATCCTAGGATCTCAGCTCTTATCCAATCAGAATCCTTCGATGAAGTCTTTTTAAGAATAAGGCTTTGAAAAGAAGCATTGGAATGTCTACCAAAAGGCAAACACACTGAACAAATGGGGGTTTTCTCAGATAATGGGCTACTGAAATGTTAGACATTTCTGTTATTATTACTGAGTACAAGGGAACCCCAAATCTCCATTTCTTTTTAGGCTATTAAACTGTAAAATCAAACAAAGACTTTGGAGACCCTATCTATCTGACTGAAGAAATTCGTTTTTGTGGTTTTTCCTAAATTACAAATCCCCAATCTTTCCCCCCCCCCCCAGCCAAACCAAGCCAAGAAGCATTTATTTATTTATTAAACCAGGCAGGGCACAAAGTCCAGGGGTACAAAGGAAAGAACTCACAACTTACAGTTGATTCTGGATGAACAAAACACACACAGGATGGATATATGGGAAGCTCATCTGAGGAGGGAGGTGAAATGCTCAGGCTGAAGATGAAGGACAAGTCCTTGCTTTCTGTGGGGGGTGGGGGAGGGAAGTAAGACTGGGGGAGAAATTGGAAAACTCAAAATAAATAAAATCTTTAATTAAAAATAAATTGCCCATGTTGGTGCCACCAGATCCCTTAGATTACCGGGGGCACCACTGGACATACTGCAGTGGGTCAGGAAGAGGGAAGTTCCAAAACCGTCTTCCTAGCTGTGAGACCCTGGGCAAAGAATTTCTCTTGTCTGCCCTAATCCACTAGAAAAGGAAATGGCAAATTAACTGTTGTGAGTGAAATTTAACCAAAAGGTAAACTGAGGTATGCTACTCTGAGCAGGGTAAGTTTATTAATAGGGTGCCAAAACTATTGATAAAGGGATCACTGGATGCCTCAGTTTAGAGCCAAAGAGCCAGAACTTAAGATGCTACTCAGATCAAAACAGAAATCCTATCACTGGTTATGGAATTAACAACATCATGGAGTTGAGGGATCACAATTGGTTACATTAAAGAAAATGGGTTTACAGACACGTGGGATCTTGGACCACCCCTCTTTCTTTCTTTCTTTTTTTTTTTTAAGTTTTTGCAAGGTAAACCGGGTTAAGTGGCTTGCCCAAGGACACACAGCTAGGTCATTATTAAGTGTCTGAGACCAGATTTGAACCCAGGTACTCCTGACTCCAGGGCCAGTGCTTTATCCACTACACTACCTAGCCGCCCCTACCCCTCTTTATTTCAAAGGAATTCTTTGAGTCCCAGATCCAGCCCAAGGTCACTGATAAAGAACCAGGAGTATAGATTCGCTGGTGCCTAGGGATTAGATAAGACAACTTTTTTCCTCTGACAAGGATGAAGCAAATGATAGGACAAGGTCAGACTGCATGCTTCTTGAGGATATTCTCCAGGGACTGTCTACCCCCAAAATGTGAAGATTTCCCTCCAAAGGAGTAGATGAGAACAATTTGTTCCAGTGGCTACAGAGGCAGCTGAAGCAGATGCTATGGTCAGAACTGGAAGATTCCAAGGTCATCCTCTGCCCTGTGGTCTTGATTTCTGTCTAGCAGATGGACTTCTATGACTGGAGGAGAGAGGGAGGCTGATAACTTCGTGCAGCTCTGTCTCACTTCAACCAATTTAACTGACTTAAGACATCACCCATGCTCTAACTGGTCTTCTTTGAAAAGGAAGGACAAACCATACTCAAATGCCAGTAAGTAACTCAGAGTCTTAAGTTGTGTGGGCAACCCTTAGCAGGAGCTAAGAAGGGGCACAGGGGGTAGAGCACAGCCCTGAAGTCAGGAGGACCTAAGTTCAAATCTTGCCTCAGACACTTACTCGCTGTGTGACCCTGGACATTCAGTCATCCTGATTCCTATCTGGCCAATGGATCCAGATAGCTCTGCAGGAGAAAGTGAGGCTGGTGACTTAGCACAGCCCCCTCCCTGATCTCATGGTCTTCTTCGAGATGAAGGACAAACCTCAGCAGCAGAAGCACTTCACAGGAGGGGCTGAGGTAACAGTTCCCATAAAGAAAGCATGTTTTCTGAGGGGAATGAACTTCTAAACTTAGAACAGAGATTTCCCTTAACTAACAGTGGTTAGGGAAAGCCCAAACTTTTCCATGTAGCTTTTGAGAGGGAGGTTGAACTGAATTCACTTCTAGACTCAGAGACAAAGGAGATGTGCAATACTGATAATGGTTACAGAATAAAATCATGATCAGTGATTCATTCTCACACTCTCTTGTATCCTCGCCAAGAAAACCTCACCGACAATAGTGGCCCACTAGGGTCCATGGTAATTGGACCCACTTGAATGACAAAATAACAACAATACTAAGCATTTTTGCAGTGCCTTAAGGTTTGGAAATATTTTCTCATTTGAGCCTCATAATGACACTGGGAAGTGGGTGCTCTCCCTGACCCCATTTTACAGATGAAGAAACTAAGGCAGAGAAAGGCTAAGGGTCTTGTTCTGGGTCACAGAGCTCCAAAGGCTGAAGAGACTGAAGATGCGACCTTGGGTCTTCTTGACTCCAGATTCAGGGGAGGGGGACTTATCTCTCTGCCCCCCCCCCACCTCTGAGAGGGCAATAGGGTCAGAAAAGAGAAAGATCTGTTTGAGAGCTGCTGTTAAAGAACCAGCAGGACTCATCAACAGCATGGATTGTGTGACTGAAAGGATGAGAAGGCAGGAAGAGGAGAAATAATGTCGGGTTGGGAAACAAAAGTTCTGAAATATATCAGCAAAGAGCCACTGCAAGTCAGTCTGGAAAATACGCAAGAAAATGGCAACCCAAGTGTGAGCATCCATCCTCCTGAGAATTCCACCCCAGGGAGTCCATCCCCACCAAGTCCATGCCAAAGAGAAAATGGGGAGGAACACTCTGTAGTAGTAATGAAATGGGAACAAGATAGGTACCCAGAAAGGCTATGGAACAGCACTACAATTATGAGGGGGAAGGAGTTGGGGGAAGGAGGTTTGGTCTTTGTTTTCAGAGAGGACCAGTGACCTTATGGGGTGATGTTTCAACTCCCTGGACTGGGATCTCACTGGTAGAATGTTCAATACCCAGTTGGGGCTCCATGTGAAAGTCATGTCCCCCACTCCAATTCCCTGGAGTCATGTACCCTTCATAACTCAGCAGGCCACAAATTAACTGTAGCTCCCACTGTAAGACCCCTCAAGCTCTTCCTCCATGGTCCCTGAATGAGCTTTCCTTACAGTCACACAGACCTCAATGAGCTTGTATGTGAAGGCATATATGCTCATATGTACAGTGTCATAGAGAGTGGAGTTTTTTCTGAAGCAGAATTTCTTGAAGAGCTCAAGACCAGGAGTCTTAGCCCCATTTCTCCTCATCAGACTTGAGTGGCTGCTCACATCTGCCTTGCCTGGTCACAATCTATTTTCTGCCCTCTGGGGAGCATCAGGTCTTTTTTTTTTTTTGTCTCAGCAGACCCTAGTTGGGATTCCAAAGATGCCTGCCTCCTTTTCAGACAGAGGCTGTCAAATGTCTCCAATGTCACTGGATACCACCATCTATGGCAGCCCTCCCCTACATTTTTAGCAGTCACTTCCCTCAAGATGTGGCCAGTCAAGCTCCCCCCACCCAGGCAACCAATCCACAAAGACAAGGGACAAGAGAGACACAAAGAGCCTGGGAGCCCAAGGCAGGCAGGGTCCTTCTAGATACAAGACAGGAAGGGACAGTTTTGGATGGGGACGATCTGTATAGTATCTGGCTCGATAAACAGATAACATAGAGGAAGTGTGGGCAATAGCCCAAGCCTGAGAAGCCACTCAGAGGGAAGAATTTTTAGAGGCACATGTCTTTGGACTACATTCCCCTTGTAGAGGCCTCAGCTATCCTCTGACATGAATTCACACTTGTGAGTCCTGTCCTGAGATATACACAAACTGAGCATCCCAGGCAGAGGCCTCAGCATCAATACTGAGCTGGCAACCTCTATCTCCCTTTGGGAGGAGGTGGATCAAGCCAAGCTAGAGCAGGGGAAATTATGGGACCAGGTTGAGAATCCAGTCAAGAGAGAGGACTTTCCTCACTCCTGGGGCTCTCCCTGAATCTATCCCCAGTGTAGGTTTGTGTCCTGAATGAAGGGGACAATCAAAGAAATGTTCCCATCTCTTAGATTCTCAAGTACTGAGCACACAGCCCAAACCACTCGACCCCTCTAGGTTCTGGGAGATCTTTCCTCTGTCATCCCTGGGCTCCAATTAGTCCTTCCCTCTCTAGCTTCTCCTATTCCCCAGAACTCACAACAAACCCCTCCCCTGGGATGCCAACCTTCCCCTACAGCACCTCTTTGGGCCCTGGACCACTCATTCCTTCTATATCACTCCCAATCCTCCAAGATCCAGTTCCAACATCCTACCTCCAAGTAGAGATTCCCTAAGTGCAGAATCAGGTCAACAGTTTTGAGAGGCCAGTCCACTCCAAATGTTATAAGGAAAGTCTTTGGAGCCCATGCTCCAGCCTTTCTACCTCAACAGACCTTGGCAGGCTGAGCCTCGAGGACAATCAGGCACTAGATGAGGACCTCGGGGACGACCACAAGAACTAAGCAGGGTCTGTGGCTCATCCAGTGCCCCTAGATCCACTCACAGGATACTCTCTGTTCTTCCTCTAAACCACAGAAACAGGTGGGGGAAGTTGCTCAGGGGCAATGGCCTCAACTGTGCCAGCAGCACCCCTAACTAGGCCCAAGTCAACTGTTTCTGTAAAACCTAATTCCTGGTGATTTATTTTATTACCAAAACCTAAAAAGGTTTCTTTGAAAGCTTCACCTTCCTTTTCACAGTCAACACACTTGCCCTAAGGGAAAGTCATCTGTGAAAATGGTTTGAGTGAGCCTCATCTCTGCAGATATTAGTGATAACACATGACAGTTAAACAGTCTTGTAACTCAGACGAAGTTTCTACAAATATCATCTGTGAGTTTCAAAATATCCCCAGAGATGATAAATCCCAGTTTATGGAGTAACAAATTGCAGCCCAAGAGATGTCTAGGAAAGACACTTCACAAGGTTACATTTGTGCCCGTGGTCCTACAGCAAAATGTGCTGGTTTGGATCAGAACCTTGCTAAAGAGATGGACTTTTAAACAGGGTTCAGTAGAGCTTTAATTATTATCATGATGAGGTTCAAGGCCTCAGCCTTGGGAGAAAGTGACCACAGTGGGAATGTAGCACAGACTGGTCAGTGACTCATTGCAAGGCGACCTGTAAAGCGATCCCTCTCAGAAGTTAATAGCTAAAAGAATCTTGCATGTTCATGGAAATTCAGAGCAAAGTAATTTCAAACCTCTAAGCACAAATCCAAGGTCTGTTCTCTGAGTTGCTGCAACAGGTGTAGAAAAACATTCCAGAAAATCAGCAGTGACCTCCCCTTCCTAAGGGTACAGTACGATAACATGAGTCATGGACAACTAATGTCCCTGTTTCCATGCCCAATGCTCAGGCCTCCTGGGCAGCTGCCAATCCTCCACCCCACCCCACCCCATCCCACCCCACCCTCAAGATCTGAACTTGGGAGGTTACAGTCCAGGTCCAGAATCCCTGACCCCATGTTTGTGGGTACCTGAGGCTGATCTTGATTGGCACAGTGCAACACATTTAACAAACTCTTCCTTGGGTAATGTAGAGGTAAACAGAAATTTCCTTGCCCCTCAGAAGAATCAAAGTCCCTGCTCTGGCCCAGGCCCAAGAAGTGTCACAACTGCCAACTGCAGCAAGATGACCTGCTCACAGGTGGGGCAAAGTGAATCCATACAAATGGAGCCCAGCCACACACTCTTTTGGGTGTTCACAGGTGCAGAGCCCAGTCTACAGCAGGCATCCTGTGGATGTTAGGACAGACCCTTGGAAGATGCCTGTAGATCTCAGGAGGCTGAGAAAGAAATCCTTCCCCAGGAAGAATGCCATAGAGAATGTTCCTTGCCCATGATAGCCATGGGCAGCGAGGGACCCAGCTGAGCAAAGAAAGGGAGGGGGTAGAAGGAGCTGAAGAGACCAGGGCATAAAGAAGAGGAGGGGGCCACAGTTCAGTCACAAATTGGGGCAAGAAGACAAAAGTCAAGCTCTGTTTTCTTGGGGAGGGGGGAAGCAGGAGGCAAGGGACAGCATCCCAAGGAGGAAGGGGCAGGGGCTAGAGTCCTGGTTCAAGGGCCATGAATCAATAACAGAGGAGATGGGCTGCGTGGTGAAGTCTGGTGGGGCAGAAGGGGCAAAAGTCAAAGGAGGTGGCCCCAAAGGATTGATGAGAGATTCAAGTCAAGGGACAGGAAACAGAAAGGAAAAGCTTCAGGGAGTTTGGGGGCTGCCTAGAGGAAGGCCCAGGGTTGACCCAGGATCTGGGTGAGAAGACCCACATAAGTGGCATGAGAGTAACTGAATCATAGGCTGTGAGAGCACCAGGGAAAAGGAGTAGTGGCCTGGTTTGGAGCTGCTGCCAAATCTTGAGGACATCCAAGATTGCTCCAAGAACAGAAGGGCAAGAGATGCAGGAGACTGAGACCAGAAATAAATGTCAAACTGGGCAGCTCCCTGACTCAGTCAGATCTGTTATTTCAGCCATGGCTGAGATGCCCTCCCTTTGCCAAAGGAGATCAGGAGCTACTCCACGGCTCAGCCTGACAAGACACTGGGGCGACGAGAGATGAGGCGATTTGCACCAAAGCAGCCCCAGAGTCTAACTGATTCAGTCAAAGTCATCAAATTTAATTCCCACTCCTAGAACCTGGTAGCCACGGGAGCTCTTGGCAGAGTAATGCAAGTCCCATGGGCCCACAGGGAGGCTCCTCTCCCAGCACTGTCTAAGGGCTGAAGAAGTCAGTCTGGACTATGTACTAAGCACAGAGAGACAAAGCAAGGCAAAAGACAGGCCCTGCCTCAAGGAGTCCTCAATCTAGTGGAGGAGATGGCATGGGAACAAATGTATGAGGGAGCCTCAGACAGACTGAAGAGAGAGAAGGGCTGAAGAGGGCTAGAGTATCTGAGCAGAAGAGGAGACTGTGAGCAGCTAGTGGGAGGTCCTCCCTGGAACACACAGTGAGGCAAGGAGGAGGGTCTCGGACTGGAGAGGCAGGAGGGGGTCACTTACCAACACTTGGAACACCAAGCAAAACATTTTGAATTTGCTTCTGGAGGAGGGAGTCTCTGGAGTTTTCTACCTAGGGGGGAAACATGGTTGAGCCTGTGCTTTAGGAAAATCCCCTGGTGACTGAATGGAAGATGAACTGGAAGGGGGAGCGACTGAGGCAAGCAGACAACTCACCCCACCTCTTCCCAGCAGTTCCTGCCCTTGTCCAGGCATGAGGGGAAAAGGGGCTACTAGGGTTGGGGCAGAGTCAGTAGAGGGGGTATGCTGGAGATGCTGCAAGGGGACGCCAGCCAGAGCCGCAGAGGGGAGAAGTCAGCCAGAAGGAATCTAGAGGCTTTGCCACCATCTTGGATCTGGGGGATGAGAGACAATGAGGAATCCAGGCTAACTCCTAGGCTGCCAGCCTGAGGACTTGGGAGGATGACAGTAAAAGGGAAGGTAAGAAGCAAGGAGATTTTAGGGGAAAAGCAATGAATTCTACTTTGGATATGCTGAGTGTCCAACTGAACATGCAGTGAAGAGATGTCTTAAGAGTCATTTGGAGATGTGCGACTGGAAGTCAGCAGAGCGGATGGGACAGGAAAAGTAGGTTAGAAAACTTTCATCTTATAGATAGTAATTAAATCAATGGAAGCTAACCCAAAGATTCCAGCTTCAAGGACAAGAATTCACTCTATGATAAAAACTGCTGGGAAAACTGGAAGATAGTATGGCAGAAATTAGGCATAGACTAACATCTCATATTCTATACCAAGATAAAGTCAAAATGATATAAAAGTTAAGATCATAAGCCAATTAGGAGAAAAGGAATAGTTCATCTGTCAGATCTATGGAAAGGGTTACAGTTTAAGATCAAAGAGGAGATAGAGGACATTATAAAAGAAAAAATAGCTAATTTTGATTATATTAAATTGAAAAGTTTTTGCACAAACAAAACCAATGCAACCAAAATGAAAAGGAATGCAATAAGTTGGGAAACAATCTTTACAACTCATGTTTCTGACAAAGGACTCATTTCTAAAATACATAGAGAACTAAGTCAAACTTATAAGAAAACAAGTCATTCCCCAATGAATAAATGGTCAAAAGATATGGAAAGGCAACTGTCAGATTAATTAAAACTATTTAGTCATTTGGAAAAACTGCTCTTAAATATTATTGATCAGAGAAATGCAAATTAAAACAATTCTGAGGTACCATCTCATACCCTTTAACCCAGCAATACCACTACTGGTTCTGTATCCCAAGGAATCACAAAAAAGAATTAAAAACCCACAAATACAAAAATAATCAGAAGAGCTCTTTTCATAATGACAAAGAATGGAAATTGAAGGGATGCCCATCAATAGGGAAATGGCTAAACAAATTGTAGTATATGAATATAATGGAATGCTATATAAGAAATCATGAGGGATGGGATTTCAGAATAGTCTAGAAAAATTTACATGAACTGATGTTGAGTAAAGTGAGCAGAAACAAACTAACAGCAACATTGGGTGATGAACAGCCATGATGAACTTGTTCAATGAATTCAGTACAATAATCAAACACAATTCTAAAAGACTTGTGATGGAAAATGACATCCATATCCAGAGAAGGAACTATGGACTTTAGATGTAGACTAAATTTTACTATCTTCAATTTTTAAAAGTTATCTTTTGTATTATGTTTTTTCCTCTCTAATGTTTTTTTTTCCTTCTGTTTGGATCTGATTCTTTCACAATATGATTAATATAGATCTTTTTGTATCATGTTATGTAGAGCTTAAATTAAGATTGCTTTCTGCCAAGGAGTGGAGGGAAGGAGGGAGGGAGGGAGGGAGAAAAATATGAAATTCAAAATCTTGAAAAAAAATGATTGTTGAAAACTACCATTGCATGTAGTGGGAAAATGAATAAATTAAATATTTAAATTAAAAAAAAACTCCATGGAAGCTGATAAGATTCCCCAAATGAAGAATTATAGAAGAAGAGAAAAAGTCCAGTTCAGAACCCCAGGGAACATGAGAGAAGTCAGAGGAGATCCAGGGATCCAGGAAAGTCAGAGGAAAGAGAGAGTATCAAGGAGTAATCCAGAATGCCCAAGACTGCATAGAGGTCAAGGAGAAAGGGCTGAGAAAGGAACTCAAAACTAGCGGCTTCTCTAGCATACTAAGCTAGAAAAAGACTGAGGACATGCCCCGAGTAACAGAAAGTAATGGCAGGACTACTAGGCTGTGGGCACTAGCCTGTTTGGAGCAAGATCTGCTCCTTGTCAGCCCCTCATCAGTGGGAGCTCCCTGAGGGCTGGAGCTGTCTCTGTATCCTCAGCATTCAGTCCAAGAAGGCTGGGAGAAAGGAAGGAAAGAACGCCCCTGAAGCCTTGTCCAAGGCTGTCCAGAGTTGTATGTGCTCAGTCCTGATAGCTCTTGGTACTATGTGCCCATTTGTCAGATGGCACAGGTAAGGCTCTTTGTATTCAGGGCTTAACCTCCACAGTCACAGCAAATGTTCCCCCCTTTCCACTCAATCCTTGTGACATTTTACAGAGGTTCAGTGATTTGCCTTGGGTCATTAGGCTGATAAGTGCCTGACTCCGACCTTCCCAAAAGAAGATCTGCCACTCTGTGCACAGTGGCGTCCCTTCACACTCTCTAAACAGAATATCTGTATCTTCAATAGCTATTCAGGCTTATACTGCTCTGAGACTTCTGGGACAGACCCCTTGTACACATCTGACAAGATGAGGAAGGGGAGGGACTGTGCCAGGTCCCACAGTTCACCCACACTGTCTATTCTCTGCCACCCTGTCCTCAGTTTCTTATTCTGATGTCCACTCTGGCAAGGTCTCCTAGCCAGCTCCTCACCTCCTGTCTCCACTGACAGACTCTGAGGACTTGAGAATTGGAAGCAGGCAGTAGGCTCCAAGGACCCTCCTCAGCAACACATCTAGATGGAAGTCCTCCTCCTCCTCCTCCTCCTCCTCCTCCTCTACCCTTCACCCTCCTCTCACTCTTGTCCTGGCAAAGTCAGACTGGCAGTGTGCTCCAAGTAGTGTCACCCCTCCTGCAAGTGCTGGGCTTCCTTGTGCAGCCATGGCCTGGACTTGCAGGACACCTTCCAAGTGATGATCTGGTCCTGGGGGGGGGGGGGGGCAGCCACAGGCCCCTCCAGGGATTGGATGGGAACCATTCAACCCTCCCTTCAAGATGGTCCCCAGGTCTCTCCCATCTGTCTGGACCAGACCTGCATGTTCCTGCTCTCTCCTGGGCCTTGGTACACAGAGTCCCCCTTCCCTGGTCCCATCAGTGAGGAGCAAGCAGAGGGACTGAATGGACATGTTCCTTTATCCCACCAGAAAATGAGCTAGTGAGGGTCGGTGCTCTCTTGTTTATCTTCCATAGCCAATCCAAAAGACCACCCCAGATAGGGGAGGCATTTAATTAATGTTTCTAATGCAATCACATTGTTTTACTTACATCCATTTGAAAAGTAAAGCAGAAAGAAAACATTCTTTCAAGGAATGGCAGAAAAATGTTTCTCATTCTGCCTTTTACTCCCCATGTCTGTCTTACCTTCAGCCAAGGGGAGAATGCGAAAGCAGCACTAGAGAGTTTCTGAGGGCAAATAGAAGCTACTTCTGTTTTAATTTACTTTTTGGACTATTGTGACGTCATCTGTCTAATGGATATCATATTTCCTACCAAACGAAGAACTGTTTGGTATCCTGAATGAAGTTGTATAAACTCCTATCAAAGTTACAACTGTTGGCTGAAGCACCTTACCGATGTCATTAGCCAAGGAATCAGGATCCGAGGCCCCAAGAGTGGCTTCAAACTCTTCCTGGAGACGATAGGCTCTCTGCAACAGAGACTCTAACTTGTGGATGAACTCGGCGCTGATGATGTCCTGCAATGAGAGGAAAAGGAGAGGGTTGACATTCCCCCAACTTCAGTTCTTGCCCAGGGGTAAAGAAGAATCAAGGACAGACCTTCCTCTTAGACCACACAGACTAGAGGAGTCTCATTTGAGGGTGACCTCTGGAAGTCAGCTAGGCAGTGAGGGTGCATGGGTTTGAAATCCAGCCCCCTTGGTCACATCATACTGCCTCTTGTGTCCAGGACTGGGCAAGCCTCATGCAGCCTCACGTAGCCACAGGCCCTATGACAGAACTTCATGAAATGGATAGCAATAGGGGCTGAGGGGGGCACCTCATGTCCCTCATCTGAGAAATGAGTGTGTGGGGGCAAATGAGATCTTAATTGGGCACTTGTGGATAGATTTCGGGGGGGGGGGGTCTGTCTTTTTGAATAATTTAACTAGATTCTTTTGTGATCCTGACTTTTATGCTACACATTTGAAAACAAGACTAAAGTATGGGTAGGCTTCCCCAGACTGCCAGCCCAAGGGGTCTTGACATCTTCATTGGTTTTTTTCCCATTCTGGGGCTACTAAGAAAGCCCACCCCCTCCACTGTGCCTTTGGGACTTGCAGGCCTTTCCATGATGGCAAAGCAGCTTTGCAGCCCCAAGTATAGAGGCCAAGACTGGCTTGTTTCTTCTATTTTGACTGTCAGGGTTGAGTCTGTGAATAGGCTTCACAAATACTTATTAACTCAATCACTCCAAAGTGAAGGATGGGAGCCTCTGTTTTCTTTTAAAAACTTCCAAAAACAAAACCTGCTTTGCCCAATAGGCTACACTTCCTAATAAGTCAATAAATGTGAGGTTTACATCAAATTTGGAATTTAGGAGCTAATCTAGTACTCTCCAATAAAACGTTTGACAGGAACATGGGCTTGCAGGGGAATCGAGTGGTACTAAGACAAGTATTTCATTCAAAAGCTTGCGTGGCCCTGGACACCAGGACCAGTTTCTCCTTTTAAGGGGTACTAACTCACTCAAAGAGGGCCAAGGGGGCTGGATTTCAAACTCACTGCCCAGGCGGCCTCTAGAGGCCACCCTCAAATGAGGTCTCTCTAAACTGAGTGGCTTCAGAGGAAGGGCACTGGCCTCAGAGTCAAAGAGATCTGCAAATGAGACAGGGACTCTGGAGCTATCAAAGAACCAGCTATAAAATGGAAAGGTGTCTGGACCTTCAACCAGGACTGCTTTGTGACCTGCAAAAATCTCTCTGCTTGCTGACTGCTGCCATCCTCTCTTTTCTTGGGGTGTGGGCATAGAAAACAATCAAAGTCAAGTGACTTGTCCAAGGTCACACAGCTCCTCAGGGTCTGAGATGAACTCAGGTCCTCCTAACTCTGCTCTCTCTGACTACTATTGTTCTCAACACTCCAACATCATTTGACTCTGCAGCTTCAATTCTAAAGCAAAACTGAATGGCTGCTGCCCCTACCCTGTCTTCCTAGCCACTCCCTCCTGCCCTCAAGATCCATCAGGGCCATCAGAGCATCTGGTAGCTGCCTTGCCCCTTTCCTGTTCCCCCAGGCCAGGCAGAGTCATCTGGGCTGCTTCACCTGCTCTGCTGCCAGGGAGGAGTAGCCCTTCCCAGCCGACCTGCTTCTATGCCCTCCAGAGCGCTGGCATGGCCAGGATTCATTCATCCACGCGAATACTCAGCTCTGCTCTCTCCCCCAATCAGAGCATGAGGACCTCAAGGCTTTTTGTGTGGGGTGCTCCGTGGGCACAGCTCTCACCTCCACACTCTCCTCAGCAATGGCGTCACCTGCACCCAGCTTAATGGCACCACAGCTGGCTTCGTCTTCTGCCTGTCTGCTGCGGAAGGTGAGCGCCTGCTCCCAGCGCCGCAAGGCCTCCTCAAACAGCTCCATACCTACACAGGCAAGGAGAAGCACAAAGCCCTTCGTTGACATCATGAGTTCCAAGGAAGTCATCTGTTCATACTCTGCAGTTACTTCTCTGGGGTTGCCAGAGGAACTCGACCCAAAGGCAGAGGCAAAGTGGTCATGTGTCTCAGGGTCAGGTTTTTCTTAAAGAACTAAGTAAATTTCCTTTGTAAAAATGATCATGTTTGAGCTTATCTGTCAGAATTTAGGCCCAAACAAAATCAAAAGAGCAGTTTGAAACATAAGACAAATCACTGGGATTAGATAAAATGAAATTCTTTTGCACAAACAAAACCAATGCAACCAAAATTAGAAGGAAAGTAAAAAACTGGAAAAATTATTTGCAGAAAGTATTACAGATAAGAAGGTCTCATTTCTCAACTAGAAAGAGAATCAAATCAAACATATAAGAATCTAAGTCATTTCCCAATTGATAATATGAACAGGCAGTTTTCAGATGAAGAAATCAAAGCTATCTATAATCATATGAAAAAATGTTCTGAATCACTGATTAGGGAAAGGCAAATTAAAACAAGTCTGAGGGACCACCTCACACCTATCAGAGACACAGAGTCTCTGCATGCAGCCCTCCAGGGTCTGCATCTCAGAGGGGTATGGTGGAAGACCACTGAGCTTAAGAAAACAATGACCATTCAGGACAGTATCCAGCTCTCCCATAGGGAGGGATGGAGATCCAAGTCCTGGAAGGAAACCCAAAAAACACCCTCAGCACTAGGCAGCCTAGGGGGACAGAGGCAGATGGGGGCATCTGGCTAGGGGTACCAAGGGACAAGCCATTAGCCACACAGACTGGGATCCAAAGTGATGCTCTGTTTCTGAAGTGGCAGAGATTCCCAGTTCTTCAATAATGGCAGGGCCCAACCCCAAGGAGGAGCATCCTGGGTTGGGGCCCTGAGCAGGATAGAATGAGAGACAAATGCCCCAGATCCCACCACTCTGCGAGCACCAAAGAGAGTAGGAGCCCTGAGATGCTGGATGATCCTCAGGACCCCAAGAAAGGAGAAGGGGGAGCCAAGAGGCCCGATGCTCAACCGGGACATTCTCCCCAGAAGAAGGCATCAAGACAAAAACCAAGAAGAGAGCTAGGAGTGTGATAAAAATACAATAACACAGCTTCATGGAAAGCTAAAACAAGACCTGACAAAGGAGAAGCTAGAGGAAAAACTGGGAAAGGAGAGGAGAACAATGGAAGAAAGGTCAGAAAAGAGTCCACAGCTTAGAATAATCAATAGAAGACCTCACTCCCCTCCCCACCCAGCCCAGAGTAAAGAGAATGACAGCTGACCCAAGAGAAGTTGAAGATTCTGGACCAAAAGAGGCAATGTTAAAGCCTAGTCAAGATCCTCTAATGTAGAAGAACGCCACCCCCCCACACACATTCACACACACCACACACATGCTCACACATTTATATACACCATTCACACATACACACACACACACACCAATCACACATTTGAACATTTTCACCCACACACCCACACACACACACTCTCTCTCTCTCTCTCCCCACAATGGTAGCATACCTCCACCTCCACATAATCAGAAGTGCCAGCGACAGAGAAATGTGTCTCAGCACATGCAGACAGGAGCACAGGGCCAACATGAACCGGTGCCAAGCTTCTAAGCGGCTGGAGAAAGTGAGTAGGTACATGCCAGTGATGCAGCAAGGATGGAGGGATAACTAACAGTGGAATGTTGCCAACTGTCAAGAGAACAAGCAGATAGATGGAAGGACACCCTCAGGGAACACCCCCTTGACCCTCAGAAAAGACAGATTCAGGAGACAAGGAGGTGTGTGGGGGGGATAGGGAATACATATTCTGCCATCCTTTCCTTGCAGAACCCAGTTTCATCCCCTGAATTATCTTGATGACTCTTCTTGGTAACTGCTTTCCATTTTCCCTAGTCTTTTTAAAGTCATTGGGAAGGTCTCTGAGGACCATTGCCAGACCCAAGTAAAAGGGAAAACCTGCCAGACCTTATACCTGAACTAAAACACCAAAACCATTTATCTAATTCTCCCTCCTTAACGCCAGGGTCAACACACCAACAGATGTGATACCTGGACACTCAGGACACCACAGACCATTCTCTGGTACTGGTGTGTGCTTAAGAAGGGTGGGAACACCTATGCACACCAAGGCCTGTGAACATGAATAGCCAATGCCATGATGGAGGGGATGCCAGACACTGAGTGATGGCAGAGAGAAGGAATGAACACCAAGCAGGAAGCAGTGCCAGCCAGCCCAAACAGATGGACATCTCCCAGTATGTACCCCTGGCTCTTCCACAGTCATCCACCTGGCAGGGAAGGAACAATGGCCTGCTTGCCCAAGTCTTTCAGTTTTTGTTACAAGGACTGCTCCCTGAGAAGGGAACAGGGAAGGATGCTTTGGGACACATCTCAGGGACTCTCAGAGACTTACCAACAGAGGTAGCAGAGGGAAGAGGTCAGAAGAGCTGGGTTGGAATCCACCCTTGAACCCTCACTAACTGGGTAAGCCTGGACCTATCTGGAGCTGCAGGAGTGAGGATCCAT
Source organism: Macrotis lagotis (assembly GCF_037893015.1). Lineage (NCBI taxonomy): Eukaryota > Metazoa > Chordata > Mammalia > Peramelemorphia > Peramelidae > Macrotis > Macrotis lagotis. Next base: position 747,407 of record NC_133659.1, read on the forward strand.
GAGAGCCTCAGCAATCTCTAACACGTAAAGGCTCTTTGGGGAGGGCAAGGGAGAAGGGTGAAGCAGAAACAGCCTCTCTGGGACAGAGGCCTGTCCTTCACCAGAGTGAAACACAGGAGAAGAAGTGAAACACCACAAGCCCAATCCCTCGTTAGAAAAATGACAAGAGTCTATGGGCTGGGCATGTTAGAATGCCAGGAGGACACTTGCCAAAAAGACTATTTTATGGAGAATTCTCACAGGGCACATGCTCACAAAGGGGTCAGAAGAAGCGATACCAGAACACCCTGAAGGTCTTAAGAACCTGAGAACTGATTAGGCAACATAGGAGACCCTTGCACAGGACTGCCTAGACAGTGTGTCCTCATCAGAGAGGTCTACACTCTATGAGTGTGGCAGAGTGAAAGCAGCTCAAAGGAAACACAAGAAACAGAAGTTGAGTGAACACCCAGTGGTCACCTGGACTATCTGTGCCCAACCTGAGGTAAAGCTCACGAGCTTGTCTTGGTCTCATCAGCCTCAGTCAGACACACTGGGACTCGTCAGCCTAGTGATGCCATTTTGGTCTTCTTCGATAATGACAAACAAGAACCACCACCACCACCATGGGATACTATGCAGAAATATGAAATTCCATGAAAACCTGTCAAAACCCACAAGCCCAGTGACCCAATCCTTACCCATCAAGTACAAGTTTTCAGGAGTGGTCACAGGAATATTGACAAGTTTTAAATCCTCTTCCTCTGTCTTGTCCCAGGAATTAGAATTGCCACAAGCACAGCTATGACACGAATTGGCACTCTGAACCTGAAAGGAGAACAAACAAGATTCTCAAAGAGTTTCTGGTGGCAGGGAGTCTTTGCTTTAACAGGTTATTTCTATCCAAGCTTGCGTCCAACCAGAAATATACAGAAATTGTCACCCTGGCAGCAAGGAGGCCTGCTGAACATGTGCAAGCCTGGGCTACCTCCTGGGTTCCTGGATCCCAGAGGGCAGAAACAGAAAAACCAAATGAGTGTATGAAACTGTGATGAATGATCTACAATGTACCACTTAAGACAGCCAATGAATTTGTCTGGAGGGGCCTTGAGGAAAACCAAATGGCCTATGTCACCTTTTTCCTACTGAACTGGCTGGGGGGTGGGAGGGGACAGGGTTGAAGGTTGAGATTCACTGGCTGAGGTTCCTGGGAAGAGGGTTTAGTTTAGTTTTTTTTTTATTTTATTTACTTAAGGTAATGAGGTTAAGTGGCTTGCCCAAGGTCACACAGCTAGGTCTGAGGCCAGATTTGAACTCAGGTCCTCCAGATTCCAGGGCCAGTGCTCTAATCCATTGCACCACCTAACTTACCCAGGAGGGTTTAGTTTTGACCTTCATCCCAATCTCCCCCAAGGTTTGGAGGAAAGATGTTGCAGTACTGGAGAAAGTCAAGGCTCCATCAGAACAGACTGGAGGTCACTTGCTCCTGCAGTAAAATCAACACCGCCACCACCTCCTTCTCCTCTACCTCTTCCTCCTCCTCAGTCCCCACAAAGTCCTGTTGCAACTGAGATGGGTCAATCCAGATGCCTCCTGGCCAGCATCTCCAGGGCAGGGGGCTCCTCTGGAAGCTCACTCTACCTGCCTTTATCCAGCCTGACTGATGCTAAGGGTCAGACCCTTGTGGGCCCTTCTAGGCACTAGCAGATCAGCTTCTGACTCCTCAGGGTCTCTGTTCCAGCCAGTTCTTCCCCTCCCGCCTCTCCAGCTTGACTTTAACTCCACCACCCCCAGGGATGGCCGTGATGGTGATGCAGAGAAACCTGGGCATAGGAGTATCTTTTGGTCACATTGTAAAGGGAACTTCCTTTATCATCTAATCTAGGCCACACTAGAGGGCCTGACCTTCAACTTGGATTGCACTGCTTTTCTGGGGCAGCCAGGAAACACAGGTCTTGGAACACCACTCAAAAGAGATCCCTCCCCAAAAGGCAAAATCTCCAATGAGGGACTTGGATCATTTCCAGGTCACCACCCCCTGCCATGGAGTCAGGGAGAGAAGGGAAGAGGTGGTCTCTTGGACTTTCCAGTCTCCTGTGGAACTCTGACCAGATGGCCTGGCCAAAATTTAATCAGCAATCTACATGGTCTTAAAACTCTTTCTAATATGAGGGAGAAGATGGCACAGGGTCAGAGAAGTTCAGCACTGGAATTAATCTCTTCCCAAGGCCAATCTGGGGGGTTATACCAAGGAGCTGGGCTCAGTTTTTTCAACTTTGTTCCTTCTATCAAAGGAAGGCAGTCAAGAAAGGGCCAGGTCACTGAGTAAGGGGCAAGCCCGTGCTTCAGGGAGGGGGTCCCTCTTTTGGGTCCGGTGGCAAGCTCAATTCTGCCAGGAAGGGCTAGCAGCCACTGGCTTCCTGGCCAGACCACTGGGACACTACAGACTTTTCTGAAGAAAGCAACTATTTCATTCCTGCCAAATTTCAGGTCCATGGTGACAAGCAAGCCAGGTAGATGTGATGACTGGCATAGTCTTGAGCAGCCCAGGTAGCTTATCTGGAAACTGGCTTTGTCCCAGGGAGTTATGGCTTCCATGGCCCATTAATTGTTCACAGACAATTAAGGGGTGGGGAATTGTACCTATTCACTCTTCCCCTCCCACCATGGAGAGTCTCTTATGTTTCCTCCAACTAGAAATCAGATGTCCTCCTTTCCTAATCTGGTCAATTGTTTTCTTTTAATCAATTGGTTGGTCTTGATTATTTTTAATTACAAAAAATTTGTCTCACTTTGTATTCAGGATCTTTGCCCTAACCGGGGATCCATTTACTAAGCCCATTTTGCATGGATTCTATCCTCAGTTATTTTCATTTTTCCACCAGTTTGGGGGAGCCAAAACCCCAGGGTTTCCTGGAGTCCCAAAGGAGCCCTTCCTTGAGTTTCCCTTTTAAGGAAGTACATTCACCTATTTGCAGAGACTGGTCAAAACCTCTGCAGTCCATGACAGGCTGAAGAAGGCCCTGTGTCTGTCGAGTTCTTCTCCAACACAATTGTGGAGCAACCCATTGCACCCCCAAAAAAAGATGAGTCCCTAAAAGGACCAAACCAAAAGATCCCAACAGATGAAAGTACACTGAGGTTCTACTCACCGAAGCTAAACTCTGTGCAGAGCCAGAGTATTTGCTGAAGAGACCTCCATTGGTGTAGACACCAGACTGAGACCCTTTGTCTTTAGCTGAACTCAAAGACAGGGTCAGATTTTGTCGGCTGCTGGAACAGCTGGAACCTAAGAACACACACAAAAATCACGTGAGGTTGGGGCTTACATTTCATTCTCCATGAGTCAGGCACTGGGGTAGAAATGAAGGCAGATACAGAGACAAAAGCTTTACCCCCCAGGGTAAAGCACAAAGTAAAGACAAGGTGTGGGGAAGCTGGGCTGAAGAGGAAGGGTGTTCCAGCAGGCAGCCCTCCCTAAGGGCGAGAGGAGGGGTCACTGGGCTCTGAATGGCAGGGTAAGATGTCTGCCTCTGGAAGAGCTGTTTGGTAGCATCATGAATGAAGCACCTCCCAGGGGCCAACACAGCTTCAAGCTATGCAGGCCTGAATCAGGAGGGATCAACAGGAGCACTAAGGAGACCTGGAGACAGCCTCCACCAGACATGTCCACTAGTCTGAAACAGGTGAGGAGGAGTCTGAAAAGGTTCTGAAAAATGCCAGCACCTCCAAAATAAGAGGGAAGGAAGAGTCTAGCAAAATAGAAAAATGTCCTGAAGTGTACTGCCCGCCTCCAAAGAAAGAACAGATGATGTCTGAATACACACTGAATCATACTATTTTTCACTTTCTTTCATTCCTTGTTCTTTTGAGTCTTCTTGTACAAAATGATTAATATGGAAATTGCACATGCATAATCTATAACTGACTGCTTACTATGTCAGGGACAAGGGGAGGCAAGGGGGGGAATAGAATTAGGAACTCAAAACTATTCTAAAAAATGCTAAAACACTGTTTTAATATGTAATTGGGGAAGAAATAAAAGATACTAAATTTTTTTAAAATTCCCAAATATACACTTACCCCAAATCATTGGTAATGGGATTTCTGAAAAGTTGATAGCCTTTGCTATCAGAATAAAGATGAAAACCTCTAACTAGCCAAGAAGAAAAACACCCAACTTTCATGTAGTGACTATGTAAAACCAGAGAGAGATAGAAGCAGTTAGCTCAGACCCTGCAGGCCTGGCCTTGCAGGCAAGCCTTGCCTCTGACCATCCTGGCTGCCTGAGACCCCTCAGCTCCCTGCAATATCCCAGGCAGGGAGGAGAACTGAGCTCTCCATCAAAGATGAACCTCTAGGTTCATTTCTGGTCTCACCTTTTTCAGATGCTGCAGCTTTAGCACACTCCAGGACAAGATGCCCAGGTTCCCATGGCAACCCTTTCCTTTTTTTTTTCCCACGTCTCCTTTTAAAGTGATGGGCCAGAAAAAGGATAGACACAGCACTCACTGCAGTCACGGCAAACAGCTTCTTAACCCCAGGAGAGAATTTGATCTGAAAGAAAACAAGTCAAGGCTGAGAGGGTGATCGAGGCTCTGAAATTTCTGTGATATCCGTATCTCCAGTAAGACGTTTCCACCTGGCCCAGCACAACAGGGCACAGTCAAAGTGGGGGATGTCTGAGGCCTTCTGACTGCAGTAAACTAAACTCACTGAGGGTCCTGCACACAAGGCCCCAGGCCCAACTCCATAGGAGGACTGGGTTCCAAATAACCCCCATACATCCAGCCAGTTAAGAGCGTTGATCTGAAAATGAACAAATGAAATCAAGGGAAGGACAGAGTCAGGGAGGAAAGAAAAAGGAGGGAAGGAAGGACTAGAAGGGAGAATCAAAGAAAGTGCCAGTCCATTAAAAAAAAATTAACAAATTGATGATTTAAAATCTTTTGTTACTAATCTCTAAACTCTGATAGCTGCAGGATAAACAGGAGTGACTACCGAAGAAGCTCATTCAGTGACCTTCTGCTGGAAAGGAGGGCTTCCTCAGGCCTGTCTTCCACCTCACATGTACAGAACCAAGTCCAGATGGAAGAGGGCCATTTTGGGGAGCTAAAATAATCCAGAGGTGGCCTTGTTTGTGTCACTGAATCATAGTCTTAGAGATTGTTAGGTTCAACCCACTCACTTGACAGAGGAGGCAGACTCAATGGCCCACCCAGGGTCATCCTGTTAGGAAATACCTGAAGCTAGATTTGAACTTGTATCATCCTGACCCAGGTCCACTATGCTGTCCATGGCCCAGCCAAGCTCTCTGTCATACCAAACAGACCAAAAACAAATCGGACCAAATCCAAATGGGAAAATCCAAAAACAACACAGCCTAGCCCAGCAGAAGAAGTCAGAGAGGGACGGACATCTATGGGTACTGAGGTCTGTCCAGGGCCACACTCTGGGTTAAGTACTGTTGCCCAGGAAAAGCCAAGGGGTGTGTGGAGTTGGGGAAGGAAACACTGGCCAACAGAATGAGGAGGGGGACCTGTCTCCAAGGGCAATGGCAGAAAGAAAGTTCACTTGGGCCAAGGAGCAGTGCCAAGGCCCCCTCAAAGCCTACAGTAGGGTACTAGGGAGGGCCAAGATCCCTCACCAAAGGAGGCCTCCACTGTTGAGCCACTCCTGCTAGCTGATGGGGCTAAGGTCCTACCGCTAGGTCAGGACTTGCAGAACCCAGATAGAGGGGCAACAAACAGCAAGACTGTCCTGGATCAGTCCATTCCAGGAACACTGAAAGCTGATAGGCTCCTGGTCTTAACTGTCTGTGCACCCAATACTGCAAGAAGCAGCCCCCCCTTTCCTTCGAGAAACATGCAGTGCTTGATCCTACTATCAAGTCTGAAGTCGAGAAACATGCAGAACTTGATCCTACTATCAAGTCTGAAGTCAGGAAAGAGGCTGGAAGAATGAGCAAACAAACAAATGAAAAGAATCCTTCCATAAAAAGTTCTTCTAGTGACAGGATCCTCATGAAACAAACTTAGAAGAAAAAAGAAACTCCAAAACATTTCTGAGTAAAGCCTCAGAGGAAAAACAACTTGGGCACAGATTCAACTAGAATTCCTGGAAAAATGAAGCAAGAGTTTAAAAAAGAATTTTTAAATATTAGAAAGCTGAGCAAGAACTATGGAAGAAAGAACTGGAAAAGGAATTAACAGCTTGGCTCAAGAAGTACAAAACCAAGACCAAGCAACAAAGTCCCTAAAAATAGAGGAAATGGAATAAATTGAGTTTTCCTTAAAACAATAAGCAGCATCTGTCTAAAACCATGAGCAAGCATTATATGTAATAGGGATAAGCTAGATGTCTTTCCAATAAGAGCAGGGGTGAAACAAGGATGCCCATTACCACAAGTATTATTCAATATTGCACTAGAAATGTTAGCTTTAGCAATAAAGAAGAAAAAGAAATTGAAGGAATTAGAATAGGTAATGAGGAAACAAAACTCATTCTTTGTAGATGGTATCATAATATATTTAGAGAATCCTAGAAAGTCAACTAAAAAAACTACATGAAACAATTAACAGCTTTTGCAAAGTTAGAGGATATAAAATAAGCCCTCAGAAGCTACCAACATCTCAATATATTACCAACAAAGCCCAACAGCAAGAGATGAAAGGGGGGCAGGACTTCCAGCCAAGATGGCAGAGAAAAGCCAGGCCCTGTGCTAAGCTCTCCTGATCTTCCCTCATATGTAATATGAAACAAACCTCTTAACAGAAAGCCGATCAATGAAACCCAGAAAAAGAAGCTCAGAGAAGAACCTCTACCTCAAAGTTTGTTTTCTGGGATCATGGGTGAGCTGAGGACAGAGAGCAGAGAGCCTGCCAGGAGGGGTGAGAGCTGGACTAGCCTAGGAGCCACTCCGAGAGCCAACTGAGAAGCAGAGGCATTGGCTGTGGGACTGATGGTCTGGGGCTTACCCACAGGGCTGGAGGGCAAGTTCCAGCGTGGAGTGCAGCTGGACATCAATCCAATGGGCTGTGGTCTAGAGGACCTCAGATTCCATACTTTCATTTCAGCTGAACCCCTTCCTGGAACAAACACAGTCACAGTCCCCCCCCCCCCCCCAAGTGTGGGCAGCAGAGCTCCCTCAGCTGTGAATAGGGAGAGGAATGACCTCGCCACAGGGCTAAGTTCACATTGTTCAAGGATCAGAGTATCCAGCAGCACAGAGCCCCTCCAGTCCAAGGGAGAGGGTTTCAAATCAAGGCCAAGACACTCTAGAGAAAGCGACCAGCACCCCCTCCTGGCAAGCCCATGTGGAGTTATTAAACCCAGTGAGCAGAGCCTCTAGATCCCCTACGGGTTGACCCATGGAGAGGTACTAAACCCAGTGAGTAAAGCCTCTAGGGATCCCAACACCAAACCTCTGTGAACCAGCCCCTCCCCAACACCAGATCTCAGGGAAATGAAGAAAGGCCAGTGAAAAGGGGGCCCATAGAAAACTATCTAGAAGACCCTAAATCAGAGAGATCTAGAACCTCTAAGGAGAATATGATTTGGTCTCTAGGACAGAAAGACTTTCTTGAAGAAATCAGGAAGGAGTTTAAAAATCAATTGGAAAATTTGGGAAAAGAAACCCAAGAGAAGATTAACACCTAGCAACAAGAAAATAAATCCTTGGAAAATACAATTGGACATCTGCAAAAAGAAAATAATTCTCTCAAAACCTCAATTGGTCAAATGGAAAATGCTTTCAAAAAAAGAACTGACCAATTGGAAAAGGAGTTGCAAAAGGTAAATGAAAAGGGGGCAGCTAGGTGTCACAGTGGATAGAGCACCAGCCCCGGAGTCAGGAGTACCTGACCTCAGATACTTAATAATTACCTAGCTGTGTGGCCTTGGGCAATCCACTTAACCCCACTGCCTTGCAAAAACCTAAAAAAAAAAAAATGAAGAATTTTCTAAAAAAAAAATGGAGTCTGTGGAAACTAATGACTTCATGAGAAAATAAGAATCTGATAAACAAAACCAAAAAATTGAAAAAATAGAAGAAAATGTAAAATATCTCATAAGCAAAGCCACTGACCTTGAATCATTGGGCTTCCTGAAAATATTGAAGGGGAAAAAAAATCCTGAACTTAATATTACAGGATTTAGTGATGGAAAACTGCCCTGATATCATGGAACCAGAGGGCAAAATAGTTATTGAAGGAATACATCAATCCCCTCCGGAAATGGATCCCAAAATGAAAATGCCAAGGAATATTATGGCCAAATTCCATAACTATCAGATAAAAGAGAAGATCCTGCAATCAGTCAGAAAGAAACAATTTAGATACCAAGGAGTCAGTCACAGTAAGGTTTACACAGGACCTGGCAGCATCAACATTAAGGGAATGAAGGGCCTGGAATGCAATACTCCAAAGAGCAAGGGAGCTTGGAATGCAGCCAAGAATTCATTATCCAGCAAAACTGAGCCTTCTCTGCCAGGGCAGAAGATGGAAATTTAATGAAATAGGAGACTTCCAACTTCTCATGAAAAGACCAGAGCTTAATAGAAAATCTGGGCTTCAAACAGGGCACTCAAGAGACACATGAAAAGTTTATTTAAAAAAAAAAGGGTAAAAGGAAAAAAGCACTATCCAATAAAATTAAACTGGCTATATCCCTACCTGGGAGAAAGATTTTCATAACACTCAAGAATCAAATTATAACACTATTAGAGAGGACATATTTAGCCAGAAATGATGGACACTCATGACTTATTGTGAAATTGCTTATCTAATAAGATAAAAATGTCTATATTCCTACCTGGGAGAAAGACTCTAATAAATCTTGATTATTGTAATTCTATTAGAGAGAATATACTTAGCCAGAAGTGATGATGGACATTCATCACTTTTCTGTGACTCAGAATGATTTAAAAACAATACCTCCTTAAAAGGGGGGACAGTAAAGAGATGGGAGGATGGAGGAGATTGAATGGGGTAAATCTCATTACATTAAGAGGTACAAAGGACCTATTGCAATAGAGGGAAAGAAGGGAGGAGGTGAGAACCACTTGAATCTTACTCTCATGAGATTTGGCTTAAAGTTAATATACATTCACTCAGTTAAGAAACTTATCTTATCTTTCAACTATTAAAAGGGGGGGAAGGGGAGGGGGAGGAAAAGGGGAACCAACAGAAGGAAGAGAAGGAAGAAGGGGCAAAGGGAAAGGGGAAGGAAAGGGGAGGGGGTTTGGGTATAGGAGTGCAAACACACTGAAGGTGGTAGTATTCAGAAACAAAATACTGGGGAATATGGATAAAAATGACAAAAGGGAAAAAATACAAACAGAGGGAAGATAATATGGAGGGCAATAAAGAGTTAGTAATTAAAACTTGGAATGTGAATGGGATGAACTCTCCCTTAAAGCATAAGTGAACAGCAGAGTGGATTAAAAACCAGAATCCTACAATATGCTGCTTACAAGAAACTCATTTAAAGCAAAGAGATACATAAAGAGTAAGGTAAAAGGTTGGAGCAAAATATATTTTGCTTCAGCTGAAGTGAAAAAAGCAGACGTAGCAATCCTTATCTCAGACAAAGCAGCTGTAAAAATAGATAGTGTTAAAGAGATAAGGAAGGAAATTATATCCTCCTAAAAGGCACCACAGACAATGAAGCAATTTCAATACTAAATATGTATGCACCCAATGGTATAGCATCCAGACTCTTAGAGCAGAAGTTGAGTGAGTTACAAGAAGACATAGACAGTAAAACTCTACTAGTGTGAGACCTCATCCTCCCACTCTCAGACTTAGATGAATCTCACCATAAAATAAACAAGAAGGAAGTTAAGGAGGTAAATAGAATGTTAGAAAATCTAGACATGATAGACCTATGGAGGAAACTGAATGGGGATAGAAAGGAATATACTTTTTTTTTCCTGCAGTACATGGCACACAAAAATTGACCATGTACTAGGGTATAAAAACCTAATAATAAATTACAAAAAGGCAGAAATAGTGAATACATCTTTCTCAGATCATAATACAATAAAAATCACATGCAATACTGAACCAGGGATATTGACCCCAAACTAATTGGAAACTAAATAGCTTCATTTTTTTTGTTCTTGATTTTTTTAAAGATTTTATTTATTTTGAGTTTTACAATTTCCCCCATCTTACTTCCCTCCCCCATCCCCCCAAAGAAAACAATTTGTCAGTCTTTACATTGTTTCCATGTTACACATTGATCCAAATTGAGTGTGATGAGAGAGAAATCATATCCTTAAGGAAGAAACATAAATTATAAGAGATAACAAGATCAGACAATAAGATATGTTATTTTTTTTTAATTACAGGGAATAGTCCTTGAACTTTGTTCAAACTCCATGGTTCTTTATCTGGATGCAGATCGTATTCTCCACTGCAGACAGCCCAAAATTGTCCCTGATTGCTGCACTGATAGCATGAGCAAATCCATCAAGGTTGATCATCACCCCCATGTTGCTGTTAGGGTGTACAGTGTTTTTCTGGTTCTGCTCATCTAGTTCAGCATCAGTTCGTGCAAATCCCTCCAGGCTTCCCTGAATTCCCATCCCTCCTGGTTTCTAAAAGAACAATAGTGTTCCATGACATACATATACCACAGTTTGCTAAGCCATTCCCCAACTGAAGGACATTTACTTGATTTCCAATTCCTAAATAACCTCATTTTAAAGAATGAGTGGATCAAACAACAAATTATAGAAAGAAGTAATTATTTCATTCTTGATAATGACAATAATGAAACAACATACCAAAACCTATGGGATATACTCAAGGTGGTTGGTAGAAGATATATTATATCTTTAAATGCTTATATGAATAAATTAGAGAAAGAGGAAAACAATGAACTAAATAAGCAACTAAAAAAACAGAGAAAGAACAAATTAAAAACCCCCAATTAAATACCAAATTAGAAATGCTAAATTAAAGGAGAAATTAATAAAATCAAAAGCAAGAAAACTATTGAACTAATAAATAAAACCAAGAGTTGATTTTATGGGAAAAAATCAATAAAATTGATAAACCTCTGGCCAATTTGATTTAAAAAATAAGAAAACCAAATTGCTAGTATCATAAATGAAAAAGGTGAACTCACTACCAATGAGGAGCAAATTAAAGTAATAATTTGGAATTATTTTATCCAACTCCATGCCAATAAATTTGACAATCTAAGTGAAATGGATGAATATTTACAAAAATACAAGCTGCCCAGGTTAAATGAAGAGGAAATTAAAGACCTCAATAACCCTCAGAAAAAGAAATTCAACAAACCATTATTGAACTCCCTAAGAAAAAATCTCTAGGGCTAGATGGATTCACAGGTAAATTCTATCAAACAGTTAAGGAGCAATTGGTTCCAATTCTGTATAAACTCTTTGGAAAAATAGATGACAACGGAATGCTGCCTAAGTCTTTCTATGACACCAATATGGTGCTGATACCTAAACCAGGAAGAGTCAAAAAAGAGAAAGGAAAATTATAGACCTATCTCCCGGATGAATATAGATGCAAAAATCTTTAAAAAAAAATCTTAGCAAAATGATTACAATTTATCACTAGGATAATACATTATGACCAAGCAAAATTTATCCCAGGAATGCAGGGTTGGTTCAATATTAGGAAAACAGCATAATTAATTCTATCAATAACAAACCTAACAGAAATCATATGATTATATCAATAGATGCTGAAAAATCTTTTGAGAAAACACAGCACCAATTCCTACTAAAAAGGCTAGAGAGCATAGGAATGGATTGTTCCTTAAAATCATAAGCAGTATCTATCTGAAACCATCAACAAGCATTATATGCAATGGGATAGGCTAAGAGGCATTCCCAATAAGATTGGAGTGAATCAACAATGCCCATTATCACTACTACTATTCAATATTGTATTAGAAATGTTAACTTCTGCAATAAGAGAAGAAAAAGAAATTGAAGGACTTAGAATTGGGAAGGAAAAGACAAAATTCTCACTCTTTGCAGATGACATGATGGTACACCTAGAGAATCCCAAAAAATCATCTAAAAACTACTAGGAAATAATTAGAAATTTTAGCAAAGTTGCAGTAAATAAGATAAACCCTCATAAACCATCAACATTTCTATATATGACTAGCAAGATGCAGCAGAAAGAGCTAGAAAGAGAAATCCCATACAAAGTCACTTCAGACAATATAAAACACCTGAGAGTCTACCTGCCAAGGCAGACTCAGAAACTTTTTGAAAAACAATTACAAAACACTTCTCACACAAATAAAATCCGATTTAAGTAACTGGGCAAATATCAACTGTTCGTGGATAGGCTAAATTAATATAATAAAAATGACAATTCTACCAAAACTAAACTACCTGTTTAGTGCCCTACCAATCACAATTTCAAAAAATTACTTGAGTTAGAAAAAATTGTAAGTAAATTCATATGGAGAAATAGAAAGTCGAGACTCTCCAGGGATTTAATGAAAAAAAGTGCAAAAGAAGGTGGCTTAGCCCTACCTGATCCAAAATTATATTATAAAGCATCAGTCATCAAAACTGTCTGGTATTGGCTAAGAAACAGATGGTGGATCAGTGAATAGACTAGGTGCAATAGTAGGAAATGATTATACTAATCTGCTGTTTGATAAACCTAAAGAATCCAGCCACTGGGATAAAAACTCTCTCCGATAAAAACTGTTCGGAAATTGGAAGTTAGTATAACAGAAACTTGGATTAGACCAACACCTCAAAATGGATACAGGATTTATATATAAAAAACAATATTATAAGCAAAATAGGAGATCAAGGAATAGTTTACCTGTCAGATCTATAGAAAGGGAAGCAGTTTATAACCAAGGAAGAGATGGAGAACATCATTAAAAACAAACTAGACAAATTTCATTACATTAAATTAAAAAGCTTTTGCACAGACAAAACCACTGTAACCAAGATCAAAAGAAATGTAGCAAATTATGAAACAATTTCTACAACTAGTACTGCTGACAAAGGACTCATTTCTAAAATATACAGAAAACTAAGTAAAATTTTAAAAAAAAGCCATTCCCCAATTGACAAATGGTTAAAGGATATGCAAAGGCAATTTACAGATGAGGAGATCAAAGCGATCCATAGTCATTTGAAAAACTGCTCTAAATCACTAATTATTAGAGAAATGCAAATTAAAGCATCTCTGAGGTACCACCTCACACTTCTAAGACTGGCCAATATGACCAGAGGACAATGATAAATGATGGAAGGGATGTAGGAAATCTGGGACACTAATACATTGTTGGTGGAGCTGTGAACTCCTCCAACTTTTCTGGAGAAAAATTTGGAACTATGCCCAAAGGGCAACAAAAATGTGCATACTCTTTGATCCAGCAATACCACTGCTGGGTCTATGCTCTGAAGAGATCATGTAAAAGGGTGAAAATATCACTTGTACAAAAATATTCCTAGCAGCCTTGTTTGTGGTGTCAAAGAATTGGAAATTGAGTGAATGTCTTTCAATTGGCAAATGGCTTACAAACTGTGATATGTGTATATTGTTCCATTAAAAACCAGGGGGGATGGGAATTCAGGGAAGACTGCAAGGATTTGCATGAACTGATTGTTAGACAAGCAGAACCAGAACATTGTACACCCTAAAAACAAATTGGGGGTGATGGTCAACCTTAATGGACTTGCTCATTCCATCATTGCAACAATCAGGCACAACTTTGGGCTATCTGCAATGGAGAATACCATCTGTATCCAGAGAAAAGAACTGTGGAGTTTGAACGAAGACCAAAGACTACTACTTTTAATTTAAAAAAAAAGACATTTTATTATGTATTTTTGCTATCTCTTATACTTTTCTTCCCTAAGGATATGATTTCTCTCTCATTATATTCAACTTAGATCAATGATTAGGGGAAAAATTTGTAGAATTCAAAATAAGTAAAATATTTCTTTAAAAGTAAAAAAAAGAGAGAGAAAGAAAGAGTGGGCAGCTGGGTGGTGCAGTGGATAGTGCACCAGCCAGCCCTGGAGTTAGGAGGACCTGAGTTCAAATCTGACCTCAGACACTTAATAATTGCCTAGTTGTATGACCTTGGGTAAATTTTCAGTTCGTTTATATGAACTTATATTAAACTAAGTGAGCAGATCCAGAAGAACGTTGTACACATTAATAGCAACATTTTGTGATGATCAACTATGATAGCCTTAGTTCCTTTCAGCAGTTCAATGAGCAAAATCAGTAATAAAAGACTTGTGACAGAAAATGCCATCCACATTGCCTTAAAGAAATAAAATTTTTAAAAAAGAGATAGAAAGAGAAATTGCATTTAAAGTAACCATAGACAACATAAAATACTTGGAAGTCTACTTATCAAGACAAACCCAGAAACTATGTGAACAAAATTACAAAATACTTTTCACACAAAGATCTAAACAACTGAAAAAATGTTAATTGCTCAAGAGGTAGGACAAATATAATAAAAATGATAATTCTATCTAAACTACTTGTTCAGTGCCATAACAATCAAAATACCAAAAAATTATTTTATAGAGCTAGAAAAAATAGTACCAAAATTCATGTGGAGGAAGGAAAGATCAAGAATATCAAGGTAATTAATGCAAAGGAAGATGGCCTAGTCATACAAGATTTAATATTATTATCAGTCATCAAAATTATTTGGTACTGGAAAAGAAATAAAGTGGTAGTTGTGAAATAAATTAGGTACAAAAGAAACATAGTAAATGAGAATAGTAATCTGCTGTTTTATAAACGCAAAGGCCCCAGGTTCTGGATAAGACCTCACTATTTGACAAAAACTGCTGGGAAAACTGGACAACAACATGACAGCAACCAGGCATAGACCAACATCTCACATCCTATGACAAGTTGAATTCGAAATGGGTACAGGATTTAGACATAAAAAGTACTATCATAAGCTAAGGAGGAGAACAGGGGAAAAGTTTATCTATGGAGAGAGGAGGTATTGATCACCAAATAAAGGATATAGAACATTATAAGATGAAAAATGGATAATCTTGATTACATTAAATCAAAAAGGTTGTGCACAAATAAAACCAATGAAGTCAATATCAGAAGAAATGCAGAAAGCTGGGAATCAATTTTTACAGTCAGCATTTCTGATAAAGGACTTATTTCTAAACTATAAAGAGAACTGAGTGAAATTTGTAAGAAAACAAGTCAATTATCCAATTGCTAAATGGCCAAAGGATATGACATGGGCATTTTGAGATAAAGAAATTAAAGTTATCTAAAATCATATGAAAAAAATGCTCTAAATCATTATTGAAAATCTCTGAGGTACCATCTCACACCTTTCAGATTGGTCAATATGACTAAAAAGGAAAATGATTAATGTTGGCAGGGATGTGTGAAAACTGGGACACTAATGCAGTGTTGGTGGAATTATGAACTGATCCAACTATTCTGGAGAGCAATTTAGAATTATGCCCAAAGTGCATACCATTTGATCCAGCAATACCACTACTAGGTCTGTATCCCAAAGAGATCATAAAAAAGGGGAAAAGACCAACATGTAGAAAAATATTTATAGCAGCTCTGTTTGTGTTGGCAAAGAATTGGAAATTGAGGGAATGCCCATCAATTGGGGAATGGCAGAATGAATTGTGGTATATAAATTGAAGGAATACTACTCAGTTCTGTAAGAAATCATAAGCAGCTGGATTTTCAGTTCACTTATATGAAACTAAGTGAGCAGATCCAGAAGAACATTGTACACATTAATAGCAACATTTTGTGATGATCAACTATGATAGACTTAGTTCCTTTCAGCAGTTCAATGAGCAAAATCAGTAATAAAAGACTTGTGATGGAAAATGCCATCCACATCCAGAGGAAAAAATATGGAGCCTGAATGCAAAAAAGCATACTATTTTCACTTTTAAAGATTGGTTTTGTCTTTTTCCTTGTGTTTCTTTCCTCCTTTTGCCCAATTCTTCTTTCACAACATTGGGCTGCCAAGTCCTTTTTCAGAGCTGCTTTCCATCTTTGATGTCCACCTGACCCACCTGTGGAGTCTCACCTGTGGCTCCAAAAAGCTGAATCATTCAAAGTAGATAAACCATTTTGGCAGGAAGGCTAAACCAGGTTGGAGAGTACCCAAGGGAGTCTCAAACTCATTGGTGATTTGGTGGGGTGTGTACCCCAAGCATATGAAGTCTTCCACTGGTGAAATAAGCAGATGAGAACACTTTGCTCCAGTGGCCATGAAGGCAGCTGAAGAAGGTGCTGTGGAGTGCTTAGAGCTTGGTTAGACATTGGTGCCAAGATCATTCACTGTATCTTGTCTTTTTTTTCTTTTTTAAGATTTTGCAAGGCAAATGGGGCTAAGTGCCTTGCCCAAGGCCACACAGCTAGGTAATTATTAACTGTCTGAGACCGGATCTGAACCCAGGTACTCCTGACTCCAGGGCTGGTGCTTTATCCACTGTACCACCTAGCCACCCCTACTGCATCTTGTCTTGACCACAATAACCTTGGAAGAAAAACTGAGGCTGATGAATTTGTGCAACTTTACCTCATTTAAATCCAATTTACAGATGAATCAAAAGACATCACCGATATCACTTTGCTATTCCCTCAAAGTCCTGTGGAAACAGGCAGGTGACAAAGCAGCAGGTGTAGCCCTGCACACAGAAGCCGCAGTGAGATCTGGTGACCCCTTAAGGTTTTTATTGCTCACCTCCTGGTGTGAAGGGCTAGAAAAGGTGACCTAAAAATTATCTGCTTACCCAACCCTGGCCCCATTACTGTAGCATTCCCCACCCCCACCCCCACTGTGGTCGAAACACAAAACAATCTACAAAAACTTTTTCAAAAAATTTTCTTCTCACCATAGGTGCATGGAATGTGAGCACACTCATAGACAAGATCCAATAGACCTGAAAGACAATAGCTCTTGTTGCAAGAGAACTCAATAGGTATGGTGTCCAAATAGCAGCCCTGAGTGAAACAAGACTGGCAAATAAAGGCCAGCTTACTGTAGTTGGAGCTGGATACACATTTCTCTCTGGAGCAGTTACAGTGAAAGGGAGTGCCATGAAGCTCAGGTAGGTTTGCAATCAAAATTAATCTAGTCAAGCTTGAATGCCTCCCAAAAGGAGTGAACAATAGACTCATGACAATGAGATTGCCACTTGCAGGAAGATGCCACATCACTATCATCAATAACTTGTCCACCATGAGGAACCCTGATAAAGTCAAAGAAAAATTTTATGAAAACCTGGAGACCCTTATCATCAATGTACCAAAGGAGGGCAAGCTTATAATTCTGGGTGACTTTAATGCTAGATTAGACTCAGTCTACCAGACATGGCAGGGAGTCCTTGGAAGGGAGTTGATCAGCAATGGTCATTTTCTACTAAAGACTTGCAATACGTATCTCATGACCTTCTTTCTCATCATACTGTCTTCCATTTACCTAAATGCAATCAAACTTCCTGGATGCAGTCTCACAGCAAACACTGGCATCTATTAGTCTACGTGTAAAAAGAAGAGACAAACAGGATGTGAGAGTGACAAAGGCAATGTGTAGTTCAGAGTGCTGGACTGATCACAGACTTGTCCTCTCCAAGCTAAATATTCACAGTCAATCAAAGTGGCACCCCCAAGGCAAAATGAATACTAGAAGAATTAATGTCAAGAGATTAGAGTGTCTTTCTGAGCAAGAAGGTTGCTGTTAACTTGGAGGAAAACCAAGTCAACACACAGTTGGCAACAACGGGACAGAAAAGAAGGTAGGCAGCTTTCAGAGATCTGGTGTATAGTACTGCATTTCCTCATCTGGGTCAGAATACTTGCAAACATCAAGACTGGTTTGATGAAAATGATGGGGAAATACAGAAGCTGCTAAATGAACTCCACAGAGTTTTCCAGCAGGATAGTTCATCCATTTCTAAAAAGGCACCATTTAATTCTATCAAAAGTAAGTACAAGGGAAACATTAGAGAGATGCAGGCTCTTGACTCAGTAAGAAAAAAGGTGAAATTCAGTTTTATGCAAACAGCAATAAACCAAAATGCTTTTTGATACCCTGAAGGCTATTTATGGGCCAAAGACATGGTGCATCTCAACTACTCAGTGCTAGGGGCATGATCCTAGAGAGATGGGCTGAACACTTCCATAGAACATCATCAATCAATGCAAAAGTCATTGACTGTTTACCTCAAGTTGAAGTAAATCTCTAGCTGAAGGTCCAACTGAAGAAGAGGTTTTGAATGCCATTAGGCTCCCTTTATGAGGCAGAGTACCTGATGATGATTCTATTCCAGCAGAGATCTACAAAGTGGAGGGGGGAAGGGTGGTCCATCCAAAAGCTGACTGGTATGAGGTCATTCCTCAGGAATTCAAGGATGCCTCCATCAGCATCTCTATAAAGGTAAAGGCAACAGATTGTCCTGGGACAATCACAGGGTATTTCTCTTTCTGTCATTGCTGGTGAGATTCCTGCCAGAGTCTTTCTCCATAGGCTGATCCTTCACCTGGGAGTTGGTCACCTCCCTGAGAGCCTGTGTGGCTTCAGAAAGGTAGTCGATATGGTGTTTGCTGCCCAACAATTTCAGGAAAAATGCCAGGAACAGAACAGGGGTCTGTATACAACAATTGTAGATCTGACCAAAGCCTTTGATACCATCATTCATGAGGGTTTATGGAAAATTATGTCAAAATCTGGTTGCCCAGAGAAGTTCATCAGTATTGTGTATCAATTTCATGACAGCGTGCTTGCCCGGGTTTTGGATGGTAGACAATGCTCTTGAGATTTCCCAGTCATCAAGAGGGTGAAACAATGATGTGTCCTTGGTCCCATACTTTTTTAGCATGTTTTCAGTCATGTTATCAGGTGCCTTAACTGAGGATGAACTTGACATCCTCAATAAGCTACCACACTGTTGCTAAATTCTTCAACTTGAAAAGGCCAAAAGACAAGACCAAAATAGGGGGAGGGGGAGTGTCAGTACATGGTCTTCTCTTTGCAGATGATGGTGCATCAGTGCAGCCTCTGAAGCTGAGATGCAACAAAGTATGCTACTCATTTTGACATAACAATTAACACTAAGGACACATAGGTGCTCCATCAGGCAGCATCACACCATCCACATGTGGAACTGACAGCCAGCACCACACCATCAACATTCTATTTAAATTGTCTTAGGAAGATTCTAAAGATCACCTGCCAGAAGATCCTAGACACTGAGGTCCTTCCTCAAGCTAAACTGCCAAGCATTCAACCATTATTACATAGAATGCAACTACAATGGGTTGGTTGTTCAAATGCCAAATGTATGCTTGCCAAAAAGACTATTTTATGGAGATCACATGGGGGTCAGAAGAAGCAATATAGTGACACTCTGAAGGTCTCTCTTAAGAACCAATATGGGAGGGGTGGCTAGGTGGCGCAGTGAATAGAGCACCAGCCTTGGAGTCAGGAGTACCTGGGTTCAAATGCAACCTCAGACACTTAATTACTTAGTCATGTGGCCTTGGGCAAGCCACTTAACCCCATTGCCTTGAAAAATCTAAAAAAAAAGAAAAAAAAAGAACGAATATGGGGGCCGCTAGGTGGCGTAGTGAATAAAGCACCGACCCTGGAGAGTCAGAAGTACCTGGGTTCAAATCCGGTCTCAGACACTTCATAATTACCTAGCTGTGTGACCTTGGGCAAGCCACTTAACCCCATTTGCCTTGAAAAAAAAAACCAATATGGGAGGGGCAGCCAGGTGGCACAGTGGCTTAGAGTACTGGCCCCGGAGTCAGGAGGACTGAGTTAAAATTCAGCTTCAGACACTTAATACTTAGCTGTGTGACCTTAGGCAAGTTATGTAATCCCATTACCTTGCAAAAAAAACAAACAAAAAGAACCACTATGGGAATGTATTAAACATGATTGTATGTATTTAACTTAGTTCACATTATTGTCAGGGGAAGGGGGGAGGGAGGCATAAAAATATGGAACTCAGAATCTTCCAAAAAATCAATGTTGAAAACTTTTAAAAATTATCCATCAAAAAAAATAACTGGGCTATGTGAATACCATGACCCAAAAAGGAGCTGGATATCCTATTTCATGAAATCTTAAAAGAAAACTGTCTGGATCTCTTAGAACCAGAGGGCAAAAAGTAGAAAAAGAATTCATTCATCATCTCCTGGAAGAAATCCCCAAATAAAAACTCCCAGGAAAAGCACATCTAAAGTCCATAGCTTCCAGGTCAAAGAAAAATACCACAAGGAATCAGAAAAAAATAATTCAAGTACCAACTGCCACATTCATGATCACATGGGATTCTTTTAGGTTTTTGGGGGTTTTTTTTGCAAGGCAAATGGGGTTAAGTGGCTTGCCCAAGGCCACACAGCTAGGTAATTATGAAGTGTCTGAGACTGGATTTGAACCCAGGTACTCCTGACTCCAGGGGCGGTGCTTTATCCACTGTGCCACCTAGCCGCCCCTGATCACATGGCATTCTTAACATCAATTACAAACTTGTAAGGAAGGAAAAAAAATCACCCATCAAAACTGAGGGCAATGTTACAGGGAAAATGAACTTTAATGAAACAGAAGACTTTACAGCATTCCTGGTGAAAAGTCCAAAGAGAACTAGAGAGAAACTCTGAAGTTCAAACATAGGAGTTAAAAGAAAACAGAAAAGATGAACAATAAAAAATGCCAGGAACAGAAAAGGGGTTATATTCTGCCATAAGAAAAAGAACCACATGCTCCTTGAGACCTGTCATTATCAGGGGTCATAGAAGGAGGAATTTAAGTAAATAAAACCTGGAATAGGTTAGGTCTTGATGATCTTAGGAGAAAACTTAGGGGAAGAATACACAATGAAGGGAGATAGGAAGAGGGGTGGCACATTTAGGGAAAATTATCTCACATGAAGATGCACAAGTAGAAAATGTATGGTGAGCAGCTGACATCTAAACCTCACTCATATCAGAACTGGTCAAAGGAGGAAAGAACACACAGAGTTAGACTCAGTCAGGGAAACAAAAGGAAAGGAGAGAAAAGAGAAGGGTGGAATTAGGAATGTCAATTAAAGGAAGGATGAGTCATAAGCCAAATAACCTCTAAAGATGTACAAAAATCTCTAAACTTTTCTTTTTGAAGTGGCAAAGAATTGGAAGCTGAGAGGATGCTTATCAACAAGTTATGGTGCATGGATGTGATAGAACACAATTGTGCTGTAAGGAGGAAGGGGATGTTTTCAGAGTCCTGAAAAAAGCTGGATCAACTGAGGCAAGTGAAGTGAACAGAACCAGGAGAACAATTTATGCAATGACAACAACATGGCAAGAACAAATAGCTCTAAATGAATCTGACCTCACACCTATCAAATTGGTCAATCTGAATAAAAAAAGAATTGGAGAGGATGTGAGAAAACTCAGATACTAATGCATTTGTGGGTGGAGTGGTAAACTGATCCCACCTTTATGGAGAGAAATTTGGGACTATGCTCAAAGGGCAATTAAACTTTGCATACCATTTGATCTAGCAATACCACTATTAAATCAGTTTCCCAGAGATCACAAAAAAGATTATAAAAACCCCACATGTACAAAAATATTCACAGCAGCTCTTTTTGTATTTGCAAAGAACTGGAAATATAAGGGATGTCCATCTATTGGGGAATGGCTGAACAAATTGTGATATATGTATGTGATGGAACATTTGTTCTATAAGAAATCATGAAGGATTGGACTTCAGAACAGTCCTGAAAGAATTCTATGAACTGATGCTGAGTGAAATGAGCAGAACCAGAAGAACACTGTACACATTAACAACATGGGGTGATGAACAACTACTATGGACTTTTTTCATTTCAGCAGTAAAATAGTCAAAGACAATGAGTCATAAGCCAAATAACCTCTAAGGATGTACAAAAATCTCTAAACTTTTCTTTTTGAAGTGGCAAAGAATTGGAAGCTGAGAGGATGCTTATCAACAAGTTATGGTGCATGGATGTGATAGAACACAATTGTGCTGTAAGGAGGAAGGGGATGTTTTGTGATGGAAAATATTCATATCTAGAGAAGGAACAATGGAGTTTACAAAGTTTACCATCCTCAATTTTTAAAAGTTGTCTTATGTATTGTTTTGTTCTCTAATGCTTTTTCCCCTATTTCAATTTTATTCTTCAGGAGATGATTAATATGGCTTTATGTTTAACACAGTTATACATGTATAATCTCTATTAGTTTGCTTTGTGTTTGGGGAAAGGGGAGGGAGAAAAATGTGAAACTCAAAACCTTGCAAAAAATGATTGTTGAAAATTATTGTTGCATTTAACTAAAAAAATAAATATTTCTTGAAAAAAGGTAGCAAAATCCAGGCTGAATTGCCTTTGGGAAACTGCAGAGAACTTTCAATGATCCCAAGCTGATACTCCATGAAACAAATCCTCTCAGAATGATGTCTGTGGTTTACCACCACAAAATGCAAAATAGCATTTTGCCAAAGAGGATGACTGTGGAAAGTACAAAAATGCCAGCCAGGAGTTGGGTGCTTTAAGGAAGAGCTGGGTGAGTGAGAAAACAAGAGTGACTGCTAATAAAGAGACAAATTAAGGGCTGTATACACTGTAATAGACAAGGCTCTAGAAATCAAAAAGACAAAGTCTCATATCCATTTAGAATAACTTCATTTTTCTCTAAAAGAAATCATCAGGGCTAGTCTTGTTTTCCATGATTTGGCAGAAAAATGGAAAATTATAGATGTTCCTTTCCATCTGAATTCATTTCAATCCTTCTGAATTAAGTAGGTTTCCTGAAAACAACATAGAAGTGAATTCTATTTTTCAATTCATTCTGTAACTTTCTTTTTACTGAAGAGTTTGCATACCAAATGTTAGGCTGCTTTTTTCTCAGTTCCAAGGTTCAGAAGAGCTATTGATTACCTCAAACTTTTAAAAATTTCTCTCAACAAAACTTTTCTATTTTATATAATGATGTAGATTTCTTTAAACTGGCCTTGCCCTTGAGAGCAGAAGAGCAGGACTTTGAATTGCTCTCCTTTCACCTCTCACATTTTTTTCCCTTTACTGAAATACTTATTGTTGTGGTATTCTTGCAAAAAAAAAATCATGGCTCTCCCCTATCACTGACTCTTAAAAAAGGTTGCCATCCATCAATACCCACATTTTCATTTTTCTTTCATTTCATTCGTTTTCAGAAAAACTGCTGTCTCTCCACACCTCCTCTAATCTCATGGATTCTTTTGGATGAAAGTGTAGGATTTTAAATTAATCTCCATTCTGTGAAAACTTGCTATTTTCTTCCCAATATTTTAAGTTCTTAAGATCTTTCTGAACCCTGATTCTATAAGGAGTATGTTAGTTATTCCTCAGCCTGGTATCAGGTAGAGGCCAAAAGGCCATAATCAGCTCCCTGGAAGCCTCCACTAGAGCCTCTTTTTTTTTTTTTTTTTTTTTTTTTTGGTTTTTGCAAGGCAAATGGGGTTAAGTGGTTTGCCCAAGGCCACACAGCTAGGTAATTATTAAGTGTCTGAGACTGGATTTGAACCCAGGTACTCCAAGGCCAGTGCTTTATCCACTATGCCACCTAGCCGCCCCTAGAACCTCTTTCTAATCAATTCAAGACTCTTCTTTGGGTCTGTCCATCAACTTCTTCCAGATCTACCACCTTTTCCATAAGGAAAGCACAAGATACTTAAATACAAGCAAAATCTATCAACTAATCAATAAGCTTTTAGTAAACAGGTTTTCTACTCCAGGTACTACTCTGGGATGACCAAAAAGGCAAGGAAAAAAAACCAGTCTGTTCTCAAGGAATTTATATGACATGAAAAATCAGCCCACAAACATAAATATAGTTAGAGTCCATGAGATGGTCATATAATTTAAATTTGCCCTTGTTGAAGTTATAATTCTATGTAAAATATGTAGGTGTTCTAACCCAATAGAAATAGGCAATGAAAAATTTTAAAATAAGTTTTTATCTATTTACTAATATAATAGTGAAAGTAAAGGAAAGTATATTTTCAATTCAAGTTTATTACAAAGTAATAGAGTATTTATGTAAAGTAAAATTTTAAAAATTAAAACATATTAACTATCATACCAAAAACCTAAAAGGATGTGATAAAATGTAACAGTAAATTAAACAACTAGAAAAAGAAAATGATAAATGTTGAAGGGGAACTGGAAAAACTGAAACACTAATGCACTGTTGGTAGAGTTGAGAACTGATCCAATCATTGTGGAAAGTTACCCTAACACTAAAAACCCGAAAGACTAGAAAGCTTGTATACCCTTTGATCATGTAATACCAACACCAACACCAGATCTGGATCAGAAAGAGATCCAAAAAATGGTAAAAAACCATTTGGACAAAAATGTTTATAGCGGCTTTTTGTGTGGTGGCTAAGTTTTGGAAGGTCGATCTATTGGGGAATGGAATATGATTGTAATAGAATACTCTTGTGCTAAGAAATGACATGCAGAATGATTTCATAAAAACTTGGAAAGACTTTTATGAACTGCTGCTCAGTGAAATGAGCAGAACCAAAATGTTGTACACAGTAAACGTAATATTGTACAATGATCAACTGCAAACAACTCAGCTCTTTTCAGCAAGACAAAGGATTCAAAAAGGAAGTGATAATGTCTAAGTACCAACTGAAACTTACTATTTTTCACTTTTTGTGTTAAAGTCTTCTTGTACAAAGGGACTAGTATGGAAATGTTTTACATGGATGTGTATGTTTAAACTCTATCAAATTGCTTACCATATCAGAGAGGGGAAAGAAGGAATTTAACAAAAAAAAAATGTCAAAAATTTTTCTGTTATGCAACTGGGGGGAAAATATTATTTAAAAAAAATACACATTTTACCAGCATAACCTGAACTGTGCTCTCTTTCTCTAAATCTTCATACCTATGCTAGTAGATATGAAGGCTTTTTTCACATCTTATTGAATTTGCATGCTCATGTTCTCCTGCAATGAGAATGGATGACTCAAATGGGACCAAATCATTCTTGTAATATTTTTCAACAAGAGGGTCAAATTAACTGAAAAAAGCAGTCTTCAAAGACAGCTTTCTCATATGGCTGAAAAGCCATGGAGGAGATCCATGGCTGTGATTTCTCCAAGCTCAAGTACAAAAGGGTCAAATAGTCTTTAGGTACTTAAAATCCAAATGTACTTTTTCCTCTCTTAAAAATCTGAATTTTTGGAAGGATCCCTTTCCCAGAAGGAGCCTCTTCTTCTATATTATTTGTTTACTGATAAATCTCTCTTCTTCCAGTATGTCCTGCCATATCCTCATCTAAACTGGTCATCTTGTAGGTCATTTTACCATGACTCCATAGAACTATGCAGTGCTTCTATTTCTCAATCCCACCAGGATCCTGTTTTCTCCCAGGGTCTCAGAATGGTCTCAAGCTGCTTCTCACAACAATGCCCTTTTCTCCCCTCCCTTCTGAGGAGCAGATCTTTCTATGAATGAGGCACAGCTCCTTCCCAACTTTCATGTTTGTCTGGTGTCTGCAGGATCTGTCACAAGGTATGGCCTACCAAGGCCACTTGATTGCTCTCACTGGTTGACTCACTCTAAATCAATCAAAAATGATGGTGTGAGTTGCCCAAGTTAATGGGAAAAGAACTCAGGTACTCTAATGTTAAACACAGCACCCAAAGCTAATAAAGGAAGGGACTGGTATAAATAGATCCCCTGAGATTTTAGCAAAATGTGTGACAGCTCCCCCACTGCTGCTATTCTTCTGGAGAAGAACAACATAATGATGTGGCCACGGGTCTGGCAGAAGGGCCAGATCCTGCAGGGAGGACAGTCTCAGGACCTTGCCACCTGTAGCTCATCTGTTAGGTACTGAGGCTGCTTGGCTCTTGTCTTGGAGCCTATGGAACCCAAGAGGTCCTTTGTAGGTAGGCCAGTGATGCCAGTAGTTCAGGAGGTAGTGGCCTCCCCTGATAGCTCTCTGGATGGCCATCAAACAAAGGCTGAAAAAGAGACAAGGTTAGCTCCACAGATGTGGTCAGTTGCTGCTCTCCCGAAACCAGACTCCAAGGTCTAACCTGGATCTTTAGATGACTCAACAGGAAGCTGTGGCCCCAAGGCTAGCTCTCTAGAGAGGTTTCAAAAACATTCTCCACCAATTAGGCAGCAAATTCACGAAGGGATTGCTCTGGCCTGGACATGGTACACAGCACTGAGGATACCAAAAACACAAAGAAGGCAAAAACTGGTCTCTTCTACCCCTCAAGAGGCTTTCATGCCAATGGAGAGGCCAGCAGACCTCAGTGTGTCCCAGATAAATTGTCTGAAGGCACCTTAGGAGGAACTAGCAGAGTAAGTGGGGGGGGGAAGGTTAGAGAAAGAAGAGGAGAGATGAGAAGTAAAGGGAGGGAAGAGGATAGAAAAGGAGGAGGGAAGGGGGAGGGGGAGGAGAGGAATAGGAGAACAGGAGAAAGAAGAGAGAAGGGGGAGGAGAGGAAGGACAGAGAGGAGGAGGAGGAGGAAGAAAAGGAAAGGTTTCTCAAAAGGGAGATGGGGCTGCAAGAATAACTGGACTCTTCCAGGCTTATTTTCTGGTCAGGTAACCAAAAAAATGAAAGGAAATACAAGCACGTTGCATTTATGATTACTTGAATAAACATTTTAATGGAAACTCATAAAAAGCATACAATTCCAGATTTTCTCTGCACGATGAGACAGGAGAATTCTTAAGTTTTCAGCTTTAGGAGATTTCCTTCTTTACCTGGATCAGAGAATAGTACCACGACAGTGGGAGATCAAACACTCTCAGTGCGGTCGTCTTCAAGGAGAACTGTGGCTCTCGGCTCACTGCTTCTTCTAACATGACTCCTTCACTAAATGGAAGACAAAAATGCGTTAGCTCCAAGTGTTTCTGGCAGTCTGCCAAGCCAGAGACAAGCTCTGGAGCATGCCTTTGTTCATGAAGCTACAGCACTCTCCAAGTCAGATTTCTGAGATCTAAGCAGGGTCCCAATAGAGAGCAGTCTGAAAGAGTCAACGTCCCTCAGGTGCTCCTGGTTTGGGGACTGAATCGACTCAATTTTCAATGATGCCGATGTTTGTCCTTCATTCTCAAAGCCCGTAAGAACACCAGGGAGATGAGGCCGGCGTGATAAGCACAAGAACTGAATTGAGTGAGGGGTGCTGGACCAACCTCACTTTCTGCTCTGGAGTCATTTCAAGTCGCCTAGAGACAGCCCTAGAGGTGAGGTCCTGCCCAAGCACTCTCTCCTCCTCCTCCTGCAGCCTTAAGCCGGGCTGCCTCCCCTCCGGGGCCGCCTCCAGCCCTCATCTGGACCGGGCCGGCCCTGGGGAAGGGGGCTGGGCCCTGGGACTCGGCCCGGCCCCTCCCGCCCGTCTCGTCGGGGTGGGCGGCTCCCGCGCGGGCTGGGGGGACACAAGCGGGCCCTGGCCCGCCGGGCGCCCCGAGGCCGGCGGACAATGCCCGCAACAGGGCCCGATCGCGGCCGGGCCCCTCAGGCTTGGCGGCGGGGCCGGCCCGGGCCCCGGGGCCACACGGGCCTCCCCTCCCGCCAGAAGCGGGCCTGGGCGCATGCGCGGGCGCCCCGGGCCTCCCCCAGCCCGGCCCCCCCCCCCAGCGGCGCGCTCCGGAGGGCCCCGGGGGCCCGGCACCCCGCCCTCCGCCCGCCCAGGCGGGCCCCGGAGCCCCCCGCCCACCCCGGGCCCAGGCCCCGCCTCCCCTGGCATCTGTCAGCCGCCCCCGGCATGCCGCTCCGGCTGGGGGAGGGGCCCGCTGCCCCGCTGCCCGGGACAGACCGGAGAACTGAGGCCGGGCCGGGGGTGGGCCCCGTGGGCCCCGAGCAGGGCGCCCCCCTCGCCTGCCCCCCGGTACCTGGAGCCCGCGCCGCCACAGCCCGCAGTCGCCGCCGGAAGGGAGGGCGGGCCCGGGCGCGAGTCCTTCCGGGTCACGGCACGGCGGCGAAGGCCCCGGCGGTGAAGCGGCTCCGGGCGGGCGGGGCTGCCGGCTCCTCCGGCCCCACCCCCTCCGGCCCCCTCCCCCTTCTCCTGGCCCCCGGAGAGCGGCCGGAGGCGGCGCCTGCGCGTGGCCTCCTGGGTGGCTGACCCCCCCCCCGCGGGGCGGGCCCCTCGGCGGCTCGGCGCCGGGCGCCCCCTGGCGGCGCCTCTCCCTCCCCCAGGCCGGGCCCGGGGCCGCCGCTGGAGCCGGGCCGGGAGACAGACAGCGGGGCCGGGGAGACAGCGGGGCCGGGCCGGGAGACAGCGGGGCCGGGCCTGGAGACAGACAGCGGGGCCGGGAGACAGCCGGGCCGGGCCGGGAGACAGCGGGGCCGGGAGACAGACAGCGGGGCCGGGAGACAGCGGGGCCGGGCCGGGAGACAGACAGCGGGGCCGGGAGACAGCGGGGCCGGGCCGGGAGACAGCGGGGCCGGGCCTGGAGACAGACAGCGGGGCCGGGAGACAGCGGGGCCGGGCCTGGAGACAGACAGCGGGGCCGGGAGACAGACAGCGGGGCCGGGCCGGGAGACAGCGGGGCCGGGAGACAGCCGGGCCGGGAGACAGCGGGGCCGGGAGACAGCGGGGCCGGGCCTGGAGACAGACAGCGGGGGGCCGGGAGACAGCGGGGCCGGGCCTGGAGACAGACAGCGGGGCCGGGAGACAGACAGCGGGGCCGGGCCGGGAGACAGCGGGGCCGGGAGACGGGAGCAGCGGGCCGGGAGACAGCGGGGCCGGGAGACAGCGGGGCCGGGCCGGGAGACAGCGGGGCCGGGAGACAGCGGGGCCGGGAGACAGCGGGGCCGGGAGACAGCCGGGCCGGGCCGGGAGACAGCGGGGCCGGGAGACAGCGGGGCCGGGAGACAGCGGGGCCGGGAGACAGCGGGGCCGGGAGACAGCGGGGCCGGGAGACAGCGGGGCCGGGCCGGGAGACAGCCGGGGCCGGGAGACAGCGGGGCCGGGCCGGGCCGGGAGACAGCGGGGCCGGGAGACAGACAGCGGGGCCGGGAGACAGCGGGGCCGGGAGACAGCCGGGCCGGGCCGGGAGACAGCGGGGCCGGGCCGGGAGACAGCGGGGCCGGGAGACAGCCGGGCCGGGAGACAGCGGGGCCGGGAGACAGCGGGGCCGGGCCGGGAGACAGCGGGGCCGGGCCGGGAGACAGACAGCGGGGCCGGGAGACAGACAGCGGGGCCGGGAGACAGACAGCGGGGCCGGGAGACAGCGGGGCCGGGAGACAGACAGCGGGGCCGGGAGACAGCGGGGCCGGGCCGGGAGACAGACAGCGGGGCCGGGGAGACAGCGGGGCCGGGCCGGGAGACAGCGGGGCCGGGAGACAGCGGGGCCGGGAGACAGCGGGGCCGGGAGACAGCCGGGCCGGGAGACAGACAGCGGGGCTGGGAGACAGCGGGGCCGGGCCGCGCCGCAAGAGCCGCTGGAGCCCTTCCTGCCCCCCGGCCCGCCGGGGAGATCAGAGTTGGGGGACACCCTCGGGGAGGCCACTTCCCGGGGGAGCAGCCGAGGACGAGAGAGACCGTGGCTGGGGCCGGTGATGGGCCCTGGGCCACCCGAGCCCCACCGCAGCCTGGGACCGGCACCCGCCGAGATGGCTAGGGATGGGCAGAGGAGAGGCCCCGGGCCGGGCGGGGGCAGCGCCCCCATCCCGATCGGACAAGGCCGGGCAGAGAGGGCATGGGGGCGAGAGGAAGCTGGGGGACCTGGAGAGCACCCACCTCCCGGCAGGGACAAGGGCTCTGGTGAGGCGGCTCGGGGTGGCCCCGGGAGCGGCCCAGTCACCTTATGCCCATCCATTGGCAAGTTCTCCAAATCCCCACGTCCCAGGGGAACACAAAGAAGACCACGGAGCTAACTCAGGGTGGGTACCTCTGGTGGACTGGCAGAAACTGGGCCTTCTGCCCCTCCTTCCATCCGCACTCCAAATGGCCCTTTTCTACTCCTGGCAGCCATAGCACCCCTCAACAGGGCTGAAGCTCGGGGTTCAGCCCGAGCAGTTCTCCTGTCCGGCCCTCTCTACATGCCCACCGGCCGATTGGTCTTGGACTTGCTAAGGGCATGTGTAGAAGGTCCTATACTTTGGGCTGGCGCGGTCACCTATGGATAACAGATAGGAAGGCAGCACAAGAGGAAAGCTGAGCCTTGCCAGCTTCCCTGCCTTCTGTCCCCTAGGTTTATTGGCACAATCAGGAATATGTTCTTCCTCCCAGACCCTCCACGATTCCTGTCCAGTTTCCAATAGGTGAGCTCCCTAAAATGGGTTGGGGGATGCAGAATGACAGAGATCCAACAGGGTTCATTTCCTAGTCCAAGTAGGTAATAGGTTTGGGCTCAGTCTACCATGTTGGCACCAGTCATGGAAAGAATAGATTTACTCTTTTTCAATTTATAAAGATTTTTTTATTTAAGGTTTTGAGTTCCAAACCCCACCTCTTGCCCCTCCCCCCTCCCTGAGATAGTAAGCAATGAGATATAGGTTATACCTTAGACTTCCATTTAATGGGGGTGGGGTGGGGTTCTATTGACTTTTGTCAGGGACAGGGCCAGTCACTAAAGACACTTTAACCCTCTCTTGGCCAGGTCAAGTTTACTAACCAAAGAGGGCCTTGGGGAGGCCCAAACCCTGCAGGAAGGAGCACGAAATGGTTTAGTAATCAAGAGATAAACAGAGTAGAAAGACAATGCTCAACAGAGGTGATGTTGCCCTGATAGTGCAATCAAGTAAGCAATTCAGAAACATCCTTTTATTAAGCTCCTACTGTATGCCAGGCACTGGGGACACAAAATGAAGTCAAAGACAGTCCCTGCCTCGAGCTCACCATCTAAATGGGGAAACAACCTGCCAACACACACATACAAAGCAGACTACCAAGAGGACATCCTTAGCATGGGGAAGCGTCCACGAAAAGGCAATTCTGGTCAAAGTCGGCTCTTCATCACTCTGGCCTAACACTTTGCTATGTCAAATTTTCTCTGATGGAAACCAAGTGTGTGATGCATGCTGCTGTTTTCAGAGCTGATTCTAGGAGTCTGCAAACTTTTGGCACTTTCAAGTCCATGTGATCCTGAGAAAAGAATGGTTTCCTGGTCCACACCATGGTATTTGCCCAGGAGTAGTCCCTTCTCCCCTGTGGATGAAAGTACTAGTACTTTTCTTGGCCCTGGAAGGTCCCTGGGGCCTCTCCTCCCTGTGATCACAAGCACTCCTCTCTTCCCTGGAACCATAATCCTGAAACTGTGGGCAATAACATTGTCGGCACCATCTGGACCTTATTTGAGCCTAACAGGTGGGACCTACTATTTTCCTATTTTACAGTTGAGGGGAAGGTTAAGTGACTTGCTCAGGGGTAAACCAGATTTGAGGGTAACTTATGGATCTCAAACCTATTGGTGAGGTAGGGGGATGTCTACCCTAAGCTTGTGAAGACTTCCTCCAGCCAAATGGGTGGACGAGCACATCCCAACAGCCATGAAAGCAGCTGAAACAGGAGCTCTGGAGTACTCAGAGCTTGGTCAGACATCAAAGACACCAAGAACCATCTTAGAGTGACTTGACTTTTGTCTTGGCTCTAGATGACTCCTGAAGAGAGTGAGGCTGAGGACTGTGCAACTCTGCCTCACTGAAATCCAATTCACCAAAGTCAAGGCATCACTCCATGATATTATTGACCCTTGACACCTGCCACTGGACTCCAATGGCTCTGAAAGAGAGTGAGGCCAATGACTCTGCCTTACCTGAATCCATTTCACTCACAAGATGTTATCCCATGATGCCATTGGTCCTCTTTGAACCAAGGACAAATGATGACACTTGGACATTATAATAAGCTCTCCATTGGTCTCCTTGCTTCTAGATTTGCTCTTCTCCAATCCACCCTCTCCAGTCCATCCATACATCAGATGAGAAAACTGAGGCCAGAAGCAGGATGGCGCAGGTTAGTAAAAGAGGCAGGTGTGAACTCAAAGTCAGCAGTCTCCCTTGTTTCATACAGCATACTCAACCAACTCAGGTTTCCTCAAATTATATTTATTTGTGTATGAATCTACCTCCCAGCACAGTATAAGGAAGAAGGATTATTTTAATTTTGTCTCTGTCTTTCTATCACCTCATAAGTCATCATTTTAGACATTCTGGGTACTCAAAGTATATTGATAGAAAGGAATGGAGTGGATT
Organism: Macrotis lagotis; assembly: GCF_037893015.1. Lineage (NCBI taxonomy): Eukaryota > Metazoa > Chordata > Mammalia > Peramelemorphia > Peramelidae > Macrotis > Macrotis lagotis. Next base: position 779,612 of record NC_133659.1, read on the forward strand.
GGAACCCTTGGTCATCTTTTCCAATCCTACAGCTCCTTCTCTCATACCTCCCCCCAACTCCACCAGGAAGAGGATTCTGACTGCTTTCAGTCTGTCTACTGGCATCCCTCTGACATCTCTTATGAGAGGAACAACCTGTTCACATGCATCACCCCATCTAGAGACCTTTGTCACAGATCCCCAAGTCAAGTGCCCCACTTCTCCTGCTCTCTCTCATTTGGAGAGAGGAGAATGCAAAAAAGACCCTTTCAAAAACCTTGGCCTCCAAAGTCCTCAGACACCCCAGTTCCCTCTATATTTCAGCCATCTACAGATGGGATGTGTGATGGGGTTCACCATCATTCATTGCCAGCTCCATAATTACTTTTTAAATTACAATTCTAATAATATTGAATTCCCTTTTCAAATGATAATCTCCCTATTCTTTCTCTGCCTCAATTCTATTTCTCTCCTCTTTAGTCCTCTATAACCTAATGTGCCTCATCCCTCTCTGCTCTCTCAACTTCTACCTAGAATCAGATCAGGGGTATAGTGTATAGGCTTCTGGGCTTGGAGTCAGGAAAACCTGCATTCATACCGTACCTCATGCACTTACCCATTGGGTGGCCTTGGGTAAGTCCCTTAACTGTTGCCTCAATATCCCCATAAAATGGAGATAATAATTTCACCTGTTTCCCAAGTTGGTTGTGAAGATCAAATGAGATAATAATTATAAGGCACACAGTAGGCACTTAACAAATGCTTGTCAACTTTGAATATAGTTCAAGGTGACTTGAGTTCATCAAAAATAATCAGGTGCTCCCTTCTGATTTCCTTAGTGGAGAGCCTGTCTTTATGGATACTTCTCTCTCTCCAACACAGTTTAAAATCCCATAACAATGATCAACCTGGTTGGATTTGGGTCCCCCTTGACTTTTTTCATTGGCTCGATATTTGGAAGGGAGAGAGCACCATGCTTTTGTAGTCATTCTCAAATGTTTGCCTCTGTGTGATTCTATCTTCTGTGTATGTCTGTTAAAAGTGGTGGATAGGGGTAGATAGGTGGTGCAGTGGATAGAGCACTGGCCCTGGAGTCAGGAGTGCCAGAGTTCAAATCTGACCTCAGACATTTAATAATTGCCTAGCTGTGTGACCTTAGGCAAGTCACTTAACCCCATTGCCTTGCAAAAGCAAAACAAAAAAAAAAACACCACCAAAAGTGATGGGTAGAGGGTTCCAAAGAAGAGTATGAAAAATGAAAACAATTTATCTTTGTTTTACCCTAAATTATCGATGGGAGGGAGTACATGTTCTTCCACCCCTTCTTAGGGTCAAGTCTAATCACAATTAAGCATTTTTATACTTTTTTGACTAATCAACAATTTCTTCAAAGCTGTTCAATCATTTTTTAGTATATCAGAGATTCCCACATGCTGCCAAATTAAACTCCTAGACACACTGAGGCTCTGCTCTGTTGGCATTTCCCAATTTACTCTCATTTCCCTTGCAGATATTACAGGGCCTTGGAGCTGCAACAATCAGATAGTACATCTCTCATGATTTCATTCTTATAGTCTTCATATGCAATCCTTACTTCCCAGGGCAGAGGAAATGTGCAATCCCATGTTCATTTGCAGCACTCAATGTGGCCCAACAAAAAAAAATGAATTTCTTATAACAAATAATGCATCGTCATTCAAAACAAAATTCCCAAATACCTGGATGCTAAATTGTGCAATACTTCTCATTCTGTCTCCCAGACTGTTTTCTTTCTGTAAATGGATAGCACATTGGTTATCTATCAGATAACCCAATCAGAATTACATCAGTGGTTCTCTGAAATCATAAATGGTCATTGTATTGATCGTATTTGTACATCTTTCAGTTCTTGGTGAAAGAACCTAGTCCCAAAGCTGGGGTGGGGATTTTCTTATTGGTGGAGATCAAGGCTCTTCCCATTTCTCATTTGTGAGGGTATCAGTCTTTGGGGTCTTCAGTGGTTCCTGGATTCCAACTTCTAGAGAGATGGATAAAACCCATTCTTCCTGAAGAAGGCACCTGAAGGAAAAACTGGGAAGAAGCTGACAAGAGAGGAGCAAGCCATCTCCATCATGGCCCTATTCCCAGTTGCTACATTGGGGGAGTTCCCCCTTGGGTGAAATCTGGGACTTTGAGAGTCTATAAGCTATACATTTGGGAGTCTGTAAGTGATACATTTCTTCCTAGTTATACTTTCTCTGATTTTTGTTTTGTTAACAACTTGTTCAAATGGATGTTCTTTGATATTGCTAGATGTTTATTGTAGAACTGATATGGGGAGGGAAAGGGGTCAAGTCGTGCATATAAAGCTGGAGATCTTCCTTCTCAAATATTGAAAATGCAATCCGAAATTAGCTTGAACCTGAAATTCATCCCCTAGACTAATAGCAGTGATCAGAGAGCTATCATTTTAGCCTAGGACCTCCAGACTTCTGGCCCCAATCTGCTGTTCCTCCTCCTCACAGGAAATAAAGTCACCCTTGAGAGGAGAAGAGGCTCAAGATGTCTGTTTTGCCAGCTTTCTGAATCCCATCCTTGTACCCCCATGCTACATGAGGGCAACATCCCTCATTATACAGGGAACTCAACTTTGTTTTGACAGAGTTGTTGTGAGTGTATAACGTGTCTCTGAGTTCTGCTCCCTTCATCCTTTCTCAGACATGTTTGCTGTGTCCTGAGGTGGGGAGAAAGGGGCCAGGAATGGCATCTGCCTCTTCCATTCCCTCCTCACCCCCAGTCACCTAGATGAGCAGAGGGCAGTATTATTTTTTGTTGGCATTATAACAATGGAGACTGACAGGGAATGTATTGAGAGCTAGAAACAAAATAGAATCACTGAGGAAAGGTAGCCCAGACCAAAAGATCCCTCATGCCTCCTGGGAAGCTCCTAAGCACCTCCACAAAGGGAAGAAAAGGCTTAAATGATCACTTGGCCATGTGTATGATCCAAGGTTAGCCCCTTCCCCTGGACCCTATAGGGAAGTCCAGAGGGAAAGTGTGTCACAAATTGGGGTGAAACCATGTTCCAAAATATTCATAGTAGCAAAGAATTGGAAATTGAGGGGATGACCATCAATTGAGGAATAGTTGAACAAGTTATAGCATATGAATGTTATAGAATACTATTCTATAAGAAACAGGCTCTAGAGAAGCATGGAAAGAATTATAGGAAATGATGCTGAGTGAAGGGAGCAGAACCAACATAACAATGTGCACCTTAACAACAGCATTGTGAGATGATTGACCTTGATGGAAGCAGATCCTCTCAGCAGTTCAGAGAGCTAGGACAACCCTGGGAGACCTGTTTTGGACAGTCCTATCCACATCCAGGTGAAGAAAAACAAAACAAAAAATAAACTGTAGAATCTGAATGAACACTATGTTAACTTTTTTAAAATTTCTCTTCTGTTTTTCCTACATGGTTTTCTTTCTCCTCATACAGAAAATGACTATTCTGTAAACATGTTAAACACCTTCACTGAAGATCCTCCTGAAAAATATCCTTAAAAGGATCTTGACTGAAGATCCTCCACAATGTTTAAGTTGGGAACTTGTTTTGCTTTTTTTTTTTTGATGGGATCTGCAGTTTTAATGTCTATGTAGAGGTTTCTCCACATTGTGTAGGGAGAAGCTCTCGAAGCTCTGCCCCAGAAGTCCACATCCATGCTTTTTTAGCAGGATGGTTTCAGCAATGTAGTCAGATGCCTTCAACAAGAACAAAAATAGCAGCAAGGTCAACCTCCGACTGTCAATTATTTAATTTGAAAAAGTTACAAGTGAAGACAAAGTAAAAGGGAAATTGATATGTGCAGATGATTGTGCATTCGATGAACCTCTAAGGCTGAGGTGCAACAGAATATGGACCAATTCTCTGCTGCTTGTGCTATTTTTGGCCTGACAATCAGCATAGCCAGCTAGCATTGTGCCATCGGTCTGTGGAACCATCAGCTATAGCAAATGGAGAAGTTTTGAATACTGTGGATAAGTTCAACTACTTTGGCAGGGAGACATGCATAGATCATGAAGTTGCCAGAGCTAGCGCACTATTTGGGAGGCTCCAAAGGAAGATGTGGGGGAGAAAAGGTATCAGATTGACTACTAAACTAAAGGTCTATAGAGCCACTCTATGGATCTGTGAAATCTGGACAGTAAACCAGAACCATGCTTGGAAACTGAATCCCTTCCACTGAAATTGTCTTAGGAAGATTTTGAAAATCACCTGGCAGGAGAAGATTCTAGATACTGAAGTTCTTTCTTAAGCTGAACTGCCAAGCATTCAAACTCTACTAAAGAAAGGACAACTCCGATGGACTGGTCATGTTCAAATGCCAGGAATGTGCTGACCAAAAAGACTTTTTGTAGAGAGATCACCTATGGCAAGTGCTCACCGTGAGGTCAGAAAAAGTGATATAGGGACACTTAAGGTTTTTCTCTTAAGAACTTTGGAATGGATTGTACAGAACAGGAGACACTGGCTCAGGGCCTCCTAGAAGGGTGTACCCTCATCAAAGAGAGTGCCATGCTCTATGAGCAAGGCAGAATGGAGGCACCTCAAAGAACTGTTTAGAGTACCCACCCCAGGGGTTCACATAGACTACTTGTGCCCTATCTGTGGTAGTGCATTCCAAGCTCCTATTGGTCTAATTAGCCGCAGTTAGACATAATAGTACTTTGACCCAAACACAGTGATGTCACTTTGGAGAATAAAGGGCCAACCAGCCAAACAACTTTTCTCCTTGCTCCTACCCTTTTTTCTTCTCTCCAGGCAGCTGGGGTTAAGTGACTTGCCCAGACTTTACACAACTGTCAAGTGTGATAGCTGAGGTCTTATTAGAACTCAGTTCCTCCAGACTCTAGGGCTGGTGCTCTATCCACTGTGCTACCTAGCTGCCTTTTGCCTGCTACTTTTTAATATAAAGAAAACACTTTAAAATTATCCTATAATGAAACCTTGGGACTAATCTGGAAGAACTTTCATCAAACTCTCCACAATCATCAATTCCATGACCAGAGAAGATTCAGGATGCCCTGATTGATCTATCAAGAGCAGATCCCTCTTTCCTCATGCCCCAAAGGTGTTAGGATAAGAGTCAAACCAAAGAAACCTCTATGACTACTTCAGTTAATGAATTACTTGAGTGACTTCAGTTAGTTTCACCTTTGGCCTGCTGGCATGGAGGGAGTGGCCAAAGAGGAGGTGAATGGTTTAAAGAAAAATGATTCTCCAAGAGGGAACTATTATTCTATTTAATAAAGCACTCTGTTAACTAAACTGTTACCTAAATGCTGATTCCTTGCTCATTTCTCCTTCAAAAGTCTGCCAGAGAAAAGTGTCTTGAAGCAGATCAATGCTTGCAGTTAGAATTATTGGGAAGCAACAAATTGTGTCTGGCAGTATTTTCCTACAACTCAAGAGTTCAGTAGAATATTTCAGTGGTATTTGATTGTATTGTATTGTATCTTCATTTATTTATTTTATTTTATAGGGACTTGTTATGGTTCTCTCCTCCCCCTCCCTAGCCTCAGAAAAACTCCCAGATCTAGAGGAAGTGCAGGTAGGTATGAATACAAGAGCAAGATACTCATTTTTCAGTACCATCCACCTATCACATAGAGATTTTGTCTTGTTGCATTTTTATTTTTTAACAAATGAAGGCTCTTCATCAGGAATATTTTTAAACAGGAAGTTTTTTCCCTCAAGTTTATTTTTTAAAGTATGTAGAAGTGAGTTTTTATAGGACATTTTTCAGGGTGTTACTAACATCTATAGCTTTGGACTCTCCTTAGCCAAGGTCTCCAGGAACAATTGGCACTTTGGCAAAATTCAGTTTGCATGATTACATCCATGGAGCCACTTGACACAGTTTTGATCATTGCCAGTTTTTCTAGTCGACTCGTCAGATCAGATTGGATCAGGGTTGGTTTTAAATTGTTCTATGGCTGAAAAAGAGTTCTTCCCAAGAGTAGCGGAAATGTCAACTTGACCATTGTCTTCTTGTGACGGGGAACCTGGCCGCCTCACCTTGAGCCACATGGATATCAGGAATTCATAGTTGGCCAGGTAGCTCAGTCCTTACAAGTGGATGTCAAGGCCTCAGCTCATGCACTTTCCATGGAGAGAGAAATGGAATCCCTTAGGATGTTTTGGCTATATTGCATTTCATGGCATTGCTTCAGGAAGAGTCCTGGGCCCTCCTCAACCACATGAGCTATGCAGGCAGACATAAGTGTTTGCTCTTTCCCTTTAAGTCCACCACTTTTTTTTTTGGGGGGGGGGTTGCAAGGCAGTGGGGTTGAGTGACTTGCCCAAGGTCACACAGCTAAGCGATTAAGTGTCTGAGGCTGGATTTGAACTCAGGTACTCCTGACTCCAGGGCTGGTGTTCTATTTGCCATGACACCTAGCTGCCCCTGCCCTTTCCCATTAGCCAAAAAAAGGTGCGATGACTAAGCCAACAAAGGTCCAGCCCATGCAGCTTTGAGACCCTGATCGTGGAGCTGAGGCTGGGGACATAAACCCTGGGGACCAATACAGAAAGAAAGAAATGATAAAGAAAATGATGATTATCAGGGTGATCAAAGTTACCTGCACAAAAGAGGATCTTCATGAACTGTGCCTTGAAGGAAGATTTCTGAGTATGGGAGTTGAGAACAGAATATAATTCACAGATGAAGGCAGGATTGTGGGAATATATGAAGGCAAGAGATGAAGTATCAAGTTTGGAAAAGGATCCAGGGCAGCAACCTCCTCAAGACTGAGTCTACTCAAGATGGGGAAGACTGCACTCCCTGAGCTGCTGGCCTGCCATGTCCCTTCTTACTGTTTCTTCAGAGTCAATGTTCCTCTGTCAAAGCTAATAGAAATAAATTGCTTAAATCGATCCAGGGAGCTCATCCCTTGCAAGCAATCTCAGTGGACTGGGGCTCTGGACAACAAATTTAGAGAAGAAACACTGCAATCACTTGGGGTACCTCTAGGACCCCAAGGGTAAATGTCACCAGCCTAGCAAGGCCTGGGAGATCTCCCTGCACCAGACTTCTCTTCAATCTATGGTTTTTTTTTTTTGGCAGGAATATCAATGACTCCTCCAAAAGTCCCATTTGTTAGATCTGGTTCAGGGAAAAAACCAAATAATCCCCTCTGTAAATCCACTTCACAGGATATAAACAAATTTCAACTCTGTTGTAACATATTTGAAGTGAGAAGACTAATGTTAGCTCCTCCAGTACTGAGCTGTGGGGCTCCCACTCTTCCCTCAGGAGACACTTGACTGCCTGATGTCATATCAACAGTCAGTCAGTCAGTTAACAAACATTTATTAAGTGGGGGCAGCCTAAGTTATTAACATCTCCACGGATCATAAGCTTTCCCCCCAATGCCCCACATTCTGTACACCATTGGCATATAGGGTAAACACCAATCTCCTTTCCCTGCCAATGAAGGACCACAATAGTATGGCTGTTACCTACTTCTCGCCATTTATTCTATACTATACTATTCTATACTATACTATTCCCTCTGTTTCAGCCAAACTGGACTATGATCCTTTTCCAAACTTGATACTTCATCTCTTGTCTTCATATCTTCCCACAATCTGTGAATTGCACTCTGTTCTCAACTCCCATGCTCAGAAATCTTCCTTCAAGGCTCAGTTCATGAGTCTTTTGTGCAGGTAACTTTGATCACCCTGATAATCATCATTTTCTTTATCATTTCTTTCTCTCTTCTGTCCTTTTCTCCTTCCTTCCTTTTTTTTCATTCCTTTTTTCCCTTCTTCCTCTTTTCTTCTCTTTTTTTAACATTTCTAAATTCCTCTGGTAATGATAATTTCTAATCTGAAACATCATAATATTTTACATGTTTATTAAAATGTTTTGTCCTATTGCTTTTAGACACCATTAATTTACAAGGCTAGTCTACATTATGCTAGAAATCATCCAGAAACCTAGCAACATATCCAGACCCAACAGATTCCATCAGATGTTGAAAGCTAGCTGTCTTTCAAAATCTGAACTAGAGAAGGTACTCTAGATGAGTAAGCTGCCATAGACACTGCCTGGCCCCAAGAGAACACCAAAAATAGAAATGTTTTTTGAGTTGTTCAAGGACTGACAGGTGGACCTAAATTATGAGGAAATCCTTCAATGTTAACAAGAAATACTATTAACAGCAATTCCAGAGGCTCCTCTTGAAGCTTTGTTGAGAAATGGAATAGTAGAATGAAATCTCCAATATAAACTTGACTATGTTTCATTTCTAAAAATCCAAAGTTCAAAAATGTACCCACTATAATGAAATTTCCACAGAGAGACAAGCTGAGGATTCAATGCAGCCTCCTACAATCCGTTGCAATTTCACTTTCACAGAACAGAGATCAATTGTATCCTTGTGAGAATGAGATCCAATGTAGACAGTATGGCTTACTGAGAAGTAATTTTGTAATGAGAGGTGAAGCATCCACACACTTTCTCATTCTCTCTCTTTTTCTTTCTCTCCCTCTCTTTCTTGTTTCTTCCTTCCTGTTTGTTTTTCTTTTTTCTTCATTTGTTCTCCCTAGAGGCCTGATCCTTTTGCAAATCAGAACAGAAATGTTGGCCTCTTCTGTTTTCAACCTGAGTAGCACTGTCTTTTTTCAGGCAGTCTACTTCTCTATCCTGCTCCCAGGGGCTCCAGCATAAGAGTGTTGGTCTAATTGTAGACACCAGATGAGTTTTAGCTCTATGGAAACTCAGAACTCCTGGATTCACGTAATCTATCTGCCTGAGCTTCTGAAGATGTGATCTCCAAAAATTCTGAAGGCCTTTTTGAAGTGTGCTGTTATCTCTAAATTTTTTAATCATTATTTTATTTTGTATTTCCAATTACATGCAAAGATGGTTTTCAACATCCATCCATTTGCGAGTTTATGAGTTCTACATTTTTCTACTACTACCCTTCCCATGATGTTAAACCATATGATAAAAATTGTATATGTACAATCGTGTTTAACATATTTCCATATTAGTCATGTTGTGAATGAGGAATTAGAACTAAGGGGGGAAACATGAGAAAGAAAGAAAAACATAAAAGAAGTTTTAAAAAGTGAACATAGTATGCTTTGGTCTATATTCTGACTCTAGATTTTTGTCTAGATGTGGATGGATTTTCTTTAACAGGTCTCTTCAGTATTGTTCTTGATCATTGAACTTCTGAGAGGAGCTGCATCCATCATTGTTGATCATCTTACAATGTTCTTGTTAATGTGTATAATGTTTTCTTGGTTCTGCTCAGTTCTTACAAGTCTTTCCAAACTTCTCTAAAGTCTGGCCACTCATAATTTCTTTTTTGGGGTGGGTAGAAATAAAACAAATATTTATTAAAAAGATTACAAGAGATAGGAAGGTCTAGGAAGAGAGAGAGAGAGAGAGAGAGAGAGAGAGAGAGAGAGAGAGAGAGAGAAGAACAGCCAAGTAGCTTTGATTGGGTCATGTTCAGAGAAGACTGAGTTGGCCCTGAAGTGGAGTCCAGCTCAGGTTTTTATGTCCTGCCTCTTTTCCCAAGGGCAAAAGGTGCATTTCCTTCCCCTATACCAGATCCACAATTAAATAGAGGGTAAAGCCCAAGGAGATCAGGATACAAATTTTACATTAAACAATGATACTTTAAGAATGGGGAGAGTTCCCTACCAGATCTAAAATTATATTACGAAGCATCAGTCATCAAAAACTGTCTGGTATTGGCTAAGAAATAGAGTCGTGGACCAGTGAAATAGACTAGGTACAATAGCAGGAAACTATTATAGTAATCTGCTGTTTGATAAACCCAAAGAGTCCAGCTATTGGGATAAAAACTCTCTCGTTGATAAAAACTGCTGGGAAACTTGGAAGATTGGAAGTTAGTATGGAAGAAACTTAGATTAGACCAACACCTCACATCCTATACCAAGATAAGATCAAAATGGATACAGGATTTAGACATAAACAATATTATGAGCAAACTAGAAGATCACGGAGTAGCTTATTTTTCAGGTCTATGAAAAGGGAAGCAGTTTATGACTAAGGAAGAGATGGAGAACATCATTAAAAACAAACTAGATGATTTTGATTACATTAAAAAGCTTTTGCACAAACAAAACCAAGATCAAAAGAAATGTAGTAAATTGGGAAACAATTTTTACAACTAGTATTTCTGACAAAGGACTCATTTCTAAAATATACTGAGAACTGAGTCAAATTTTCAAAAAAACAAGCCATTCCCCAATTGACAAATGGTCAAAGGATATGCAAAGGCAATTTACAGCTGAGGAAAACAAAGCAATTCATAGTCATATGAAAAATTACTCCAAATCATTACTTATTAGAGAAATGCAAATTAAAACATCTCTGAGGTACCATCTCACACCTCTCAGACTAGCCAATATGACCAGAAAGGACAATGATCAATGTTGAAAGGGATGCAGGAAATCTGGGATGCTAATACAATGTTGGTGGAGCTGTGAATGCCTCCAACTTTCTGGAGAGCAATTTGGGATCATTACCAAAGAGCAACAAAAATGTGCATACCCTTTGACCCAGCAATACCACTACTGGGTCTATACCCTGAAGAGATTATGAAAAAGGGTAAAAGCATCACTTGAACAAAAATATTCATAGTAGTCCTGTTCGTGATGGCAAAGAATTGGAAATTAAGTGAATGTCCTTCAATTGGGGAATGGCTTAACAAACTATGTCATGGAACACTTTTGTTCTGTTAGAAACCAGGAGGGATGGGAATTCAGGGAATCCTGGAAGGATTTACATGAACTGATGCTGAGTGAGATGAGCAGAACCAGAAAAACACTGTACATCCTAACAGCAACAGGGAGACGATGATCAACCTTGATGGACTTGCTACATTGTATCAGTGGAACAACTAGGGACAAATTTGGGCCATCTGCAATGGAGAATACCATCTGTATCTAGAGAAAGAATTATGGACTTTGACCAAAGAGTATTACCTTCAAATTAGGAAAAAAAAAACCCCATTATCTTATTATGTAATTTTACTATCTCATACTTTATGTTTCTTCCTTAAGGATATGATTTCTCTCTCATCACATTCAATTTGGATCAATGTATACCATGGAAACAATGGAAAGACTAAGACTGCCTTCTGTGGGGGATTGGGGGAGGGAAGTAAGATTAGGAGAAAAACTGTAAAACTCAAATTAAATAAAATCTTTAAAAAAATTATAAAAAAATGGGGAGGGTTCCCAATCAAGATTACAATTATTTCTGTTACAATCATAATTCTCTACTTCATGTCAATTTACATCTCAAGGACCAATTTACATCTCCACCCAAATTCTCTTCATCTTCCCCTGCATTATTCCCCCCTCAATCATTTTAGGACCAGAATCTTCTGCGCCTTTTCAGAGTCCATTTGGAGATGCTAGGGCTTCATTGAGGCAGGGTTCAGGGAATGATTGGCTGGTACAGCTGGCTGGTATCTGCAGAGGCTGGTCTTAGAGCTATAACCAGAGCTTCAGGTGGTTTGAACACTAAGGAGAACCAAGAGTTTGCCAGGCTGTAATTTGGTATAAGAGATTCAGGAAAAAAGACCATAATTCAGGTTTTGCTCATGTAGCTAAGGACAGTGCTCTGGAGCTCAATTCAGTTTCCCAGTCTGGGCATAGAGAATCCCTTAATTGGTCACCAAAATGTAGCTGCTGGCTACTTGGGGTCATTTCTGCCTGAGGAATCATTCAGACTGGGAAAGCATGGGTAGAAATTAAACAAAAAATTATTAAAAAGTTTACAAGAAATAACAGCCAAGGAGCCTTGGCTAGGCCATGGTCAGAGAAGACTGAACTGGCCCACTCATGATTTCTTACAGAACAATAATACTCCATAATCGTTCATATACCATTTGTTCAGCCATTCCCCAAGTGATGAGCATCTTCTCATTTCCAATTCCTTGTCACTCCAAAAAAGAGCTGCTTAAATATTTTTGGATATGTGCATTTTCACCCCTTTTTCATACTCTCTTCAGGATACAGACCCAGTAGTGGTATTGCTGGATCAAAGGGTATGCACAGTTTAATTGTCCTTTGGGCATAATTCCAAATTGCTCTCCAGAATGGTTAGATCAGTTTGCATCTCTACCAACAATGCATTGGTGTCCCAATTTTCCCACATCCTCTCTAACATTGATCAGTTTCCCTTTCTGTCATTAGCCAATCTGATAGGTTTGAGGTGGAACCTCATAGTTTCTAATCAATAATGATTTGGAGCATTTTTTCATAAGATTATATATAGCTTTATTTCTTCATCTGAAAACTTCCTGTCCATATCCTTTAACCATATATGAATTACATAATGATTTGTAACCTTATAAATTTGATTGTTTTTTCTATATTTTAAAAATTAGTCCTTTGTCAGAAATACCAGTAATGAAAATTGTTTCCTAGCTTTCTACATTCCTTCTAATCTTGGATGAATTAGTTTTATTTGGGCAAAACCTTTCTAATTTACTATAGTTGAAATCATACATTTTGCAATTTGCAATGTTCTCTATCTCTTGTTTGTTCATAAACTCCCCTCTCTATAGATCTGACAGATAGACTCTTTCATGCTCTCTTAATTAGTCTGGAGTATCACCCTTTATATCTCAATCCTGTACCCATTTTGATCTTACTCTGGTATAGGGTATGAGATGGAGTCTATACCCACCAAGGGGGAAGAAATTAAAGTAATAATTTAGAGCTATTTTGCCCAACTGTATGCCAACAAATCTAACAATATAAGGGAAATGAAAGCTATCCAGATTAACAGAAGAGGAAATAAAATACTTAACCCCATTTCAGAAAAAAGAAATTGAAGAAAACATCAATGAACTACCCAAGAAAAAGCTCTCCAGGGCCAGGTAGATTTTCAAGTGAATTCAACCAAACATTAAAGGAGCAATTAATTCTAATTCCATATAAGCTATTTTTAAAAATAGGCGGGGTTCTGCCAAATTCCTTTTATGATACCAATATGGTACTGATTCCTAAACCAGGAAGAACCAAAACAGAGAAAGAAAATTATAGGCCAATTTCCCTAAAGACTTTGGATGCAAAAATTGTAAATAAAATATAGCAGAGATTACAGCAATGATCAAGTACAATTTATATCTTGTATACTAGGGTGGTTCAATATTAGAAAATCAACATAATTGGCCAAAATAACAAAATTAAAAGAAATCATGATTATCTCAATAGATGCTGAAAAAATACAGCATCCATTCCTATTAAAAATGCTAGAGAGCAGTGTTACAAATGGAGTTTTCCTTAAGCAGCATCCATCTAAAACCATCAGCAAGTATTAAATGTAATGGGGATAAGCTAGAAGGATTTCCAATAAAATAAGGAGTGAAATAAGGATGTCAATTATCACCACTACCCTTCAATATTGCATTAAAAATGTTAACTTTAGCAATGAGAAGAAAAGAAATTGAAGGCAATAAAGAAACAAAACTTCAACTCTTTGCAGACCATCTGATGGTATAAAGAACCCTACAAAAATCAGCTAAAAAAACCAATTGAAACAATAACTTTAGCAAAGTAGTAGGACATAAAATAAAACCATATTCATCAGCCTTTCTGTATATGATCAATAAAGTCCAAGAATAGAAAGAGAAATTGCATTTAAAATAACTGTAGACAACATAAAATACTTGGGAATCTATCTCCAAAGACAAAGCCAGAAACTATATAAATATAATTACAAAATACTGCTGATATAAATAAAATCAGATTTAAACAATTTTTAAAATGTCAATTGTTCATGGTTAGGCTGAGATATAATAAAAATGAAATTCTACCCAAATTAATTGCTTATTCAATGCCATACCAATCAAAAAAATATTTTATAGTTAGAAAAAATAGTAAAAAATTTATCTGGAGTGACAAAAAGTGAAGAATATCAAGGGAATTGGGGCAGCTAGTGGCAGAGTTGACAGAGCAATGGTCCTGAAATCAAGAGGACCTGAGTTCAAATTGGACCTCGGACATTTAATGCTTACTTAGCTGTGTGACCTTAGGCAAGTCACTTAACTCCATTGCTTTGCAGACCCCCCCCCAAAAAATCAAGGGAATTAATGAAAAAACTGCAAAGAAAAATGACCTAGCTGTACCAGATCTACAACTATATTATACAGTGAAAGTCATCAAAACTATCTGGTACTGATTAAGAAATAGAGAAGTGGATTGGTGAATTAGATTAGGTACAAAAGGAACAGTAAAAAATAACCATAGTAATCTACTGTTTGATAAGTCTAGAGACTAGCTTCTGTAATAAGAACTCATTATTGGACAAAAACTGCTGGGAAAACTGGAAAATAGTATGATTTTCTCTAAAAGTTTCTAATACTTTTGGTTTGAAATGACCATCTTTTGTCTTTCAGCTGATTATTTAGGTCAGGTGGGAAACTGATCCCAAGAAGCAGACCAATACCCTTATATTTTATAATTCTCATATCTAAATCATTTGGGTTTAAAAAAAAATCTGTTGGTCTCCTGCATTTGGGTTTTCTAATATTCAATCAATTCACTTAGATTAACAACTAATAAGCCTACTAGTTCATCTCAAACCTTGAACTTTTTTTAATTAAAGATTTTATTTATTTTGAATTTTACAAATTTTCCCCCAATCTTACTTCCCTCCCCCCAAAGCAGTTTGTCTCTTTATTTCCATGTTGTACATTGATGCAAATTGAGTATGATGAGAGAGAAATCATATCCTTAAGGAAGAAACAAAAAATATAAGAGATAACAAGATCAGACAATAAGATATCTGGATTTTTTTTTCTAAATTAAAGGGAATAGTCCTTGAACTTTGTTCAAACTTCATGGTTCTTTATCTGGATGCAGATGTCAAACCTTGAACTCTTAAGATGATTACATTCCTTAGCTGGATTTTGGGAGTAACATCTACTTCCACTGGGCTCTACTGCCTTAAGGCCAGGTGAGTTAGATTTTACTTCTTCTCCTGTCTTCTTTGTACGCTTAGGGAACTTGGGGTATCTAGGATCTCTTTCTATGGTTCCAGGTCTGATGATGTTCCTTCATTTTAAGGGGTAAGAAAAAAGAAAAAAGATTCTCCCAATATGGCCAGTCCAAAGGAGGCTGCCCTTCCTATGTGGCAAGGAATGCAGAAAGCCCCAGTATTGTAGGGATGTGCTGAGGACCAGTCAACTCAAACTGGGTCTTCTGTGTATACACGTATGATGTGCACCTCTATAAATACATGCATGCATGGAAACATACATGTATAGAAAACACCCTTCTTACCTAGTGAACACTCTGGTAAGAGTTTTTTAAAAAAAATGTAAAAAAGCTATTCAGCCAGGGGAATGGGTCCCATCAAGTGTATGATGGTGTATGCAAAGTCATACAGTCACGGTGCACCACATGGGAAAAGGAGAATGGAAGGGCCCTGGGGAAGGGCATGCCCAGTCAAGGGATGGAGCAGGGCCCCAGGGCACGCACGCAGCCACCTGGGGAGCTTGCTTCTGGGAGGCTTTGAGAGAGAAATGGGCACAAATGCTTAGAGGAGCCTGCCCCCCGTCCCTCTGGAGGCTGGCATCTGCTGCAGGGGGATGCCCTCCTGGGCCCGCTTTGCTTTGCTCAGGCTGGTTCGCAGACTGGGAGAGAGGCTCCCGGGATCAGCAGTGATGCCCGGAGGGCGCAGAGGACTCGCGGCGCGGGCACGGTGGGCGTGTCCCCCCTTTCCCACGCCAGCGGAAAAGACACGCCTCCACGCTCCTCTTACGCGTGGGGCGGCTCGCTGTCCTTCCCTCCGCGCCCCCCCCCCCCCCCCCCCCCGTCCGAGCGCGCAGCGCCCCGGGGCCCTCGTTGCCCGGCCCGGCCCGCCTCCGGCTCGCCCGTCGCTCCGCTGGGCACCGCTGGGGCCCGGCCTCCGCGGGCCCCCGCGCCCCTCAGAGAGCCGGGCCCCAGGCCGCGCTCGGGGAGGCGGGACCCGGGAGCCGCGGAGCCGCGAACCGCGAACCGCGAACCGCGAGCCGCGCCCGCCCCGCCCTCCCGGCCACGTGCGCCCTCCTCCGGGAGGCCGTGTGCGCCTGCCCAGCAGCCCGGGGGCGGGGCCGCTCCCTCCCCTCCCCCTCCTCCGGGAGGCCGTGTGCGCCTGCCCAGCAGCTAGAGGGCGGGGCCGCTCCCTCCCCTCCCCTCCCCCTCCTCCTGGAGGCCGTGTGCGCCTGCCCAGCAGCCCGGGGGCGGGGCCGCTGCCTCCCTCCCTCCCCTCCCCCTCCTCCGGGAGGCCGTGTGCGCCTGCCCAGCAGCCCGGGGGCGGGGCCGCTGCCTCCCTCCCTCCCCTCCCCCTCCTCCGGGAGGCCGTGTGCGCCTGCCCAGCAGCCCGGGGGCGGGGCCGCTGCCTCCCTCCCTCCCCTCCCCCTCCTCCGGGAGGCCGTGTGCGCCTGCCCAGCAGCCCGGGGGCGGGGCCGCTGCCTCCCTCCCTCCCCTCCCCCGCCCCGCCCCGCCCCGCCCCGGCCTTGGCCCGCGGCCCCGGAAGGAGGCAGGCGCGGCGGCGGCGGCGGGACGGCGGCGGGACGCTACGCGACGAGACGGGACGCGGGCCCCGCCGTGGGCCGGGGGCCGGGGGCCGTGGCCGGCGCTGGAGGTGGGGCCGCGGCGGCGGCGGAGCGGGGCGGCCGGAGCCGGGGCCGGGGCCGGGGCCGGGTCCGGGGCCGGGGCGGGCCTGCGGCTCCCGAGCGGCCGGGAGTGCGGCGGGGAGCGGTGAGCCGGGCCTGCTGTGTACGGGGGCGGGAAGGCCGGCGGGAAGGGGCGCCGAGCCTGGGGAAGGGGCGCAGCGGGCAGCGCAGGAGGGTGCGGGGCACACGCGAGTACAGAGCCTGAAGGCGATGACGGAGCCCAGGCGCCGCGGGCACCAGGCGAGCCCAGGCGCCGCGGGCACCAGGCGAGCCCAGCCGCGGGCACCAGGCGAGCCCAGGCGCCGCGGGCACCAGGCGAGCCCAGCCGCGGCCCCTTTCCCGCCTTGCACAAAGAAGCCTGAGCGGTGCCCGCTGCTGCCAGGCCGCCCAGGCCGCAGGCCAGCCGCTCCGGCAGGTGCAGCACAGAAAGGAATGCCACAGACGCTACGAGAAAGAAGAATTGCCCCCCTCCCCTCAACAAAGAAGGCTTTCCAGGGAGGTCTGATACGGAGGAAAATGGTTTTGGATTTTTACAAAAATTTTGATTTTTTTTCACCAAATACTTCCCAATTACATGTGAATTTTTTTAACATTTTTAGTTGAATTCTAAATTCTCTTTCTCTCCTGGCCCTCCTTCCTCTTTGAAAAGGCAAGTAATGTTATTTTGAATAGACACTGAGCTCATGCAAAAGATATTTTCATATTAGCCACGCTGCAAAGGTTAAAACATCCCCTCTTTCCCCAGGAAAAATAAAGCTGCTTCAGTCTGCACTCACAAGTTCAGCAGGTTTCTCTCCAGAAGGGGAGAGCATTTCCCATCCTGGGTCCTTTGGAATTTTCTCGGGTCATTCTCTCGATTAGAGGGCCGCTTCGCAGTGGGTCTTATAATGTTGCTTTCGGGGCAGCTAGATTGCACGGTGAAAAGAGCACGGTCCTGAAGTCAGGAATTCCAGAGTTCTGGCCTCAGACTCTTAATCGCTATGTGACTGTGGGCAAGTCACTTCATCCTGACCGCCTGGTGTCCTGGGCCGACTCTAGTCATCCCAATTCCTATCTGGTCACCGGACCCAGATGGCCCTGAAAGAGAAAGTGAGGCTGAGGACTTGGCACAGCCCCTTTGGCTCAAATCCATTTCTGCTACCTGTCATGGCATCACCTCCTTGATGTGACAAAAAACTTAGTATTGTGCACGTGCTCTGGGTCTGCACATTCCAGTTTCCATGGATTCATACAAGTCTTCAGGTTTTTCTGAAGCCATGAAAGACAATTTTGGTAATAAGAATAGGGTTTTTTTTAATTTTCAAGTTTAATAAGGGAACATTTCCATATACAAAGGATAGAAAAAGGAAAAGAATGGAACAGGGAAGGGGAGGAAATAGGGGATCAGAAGGCAACCTCTGTCCAGGTAGCTTCAAACATGGGGCCTTTACTATAGCCTGTGCAAGATAGATGAGATTATTTATACCTGAGAAAGTGGGGAAGTGGAGGGTTGGGGAAGGATCCTGACACCTGGCTGGTGATGAACCTGTGCCCCAGGTTCTCATTCTCCAGTCTCTGCTTATACCAGTCAGGGAAAAGCAATTTAGAGCAATGTTTCTATAAACTTGAATTAGAGGTCAATCCTGGAAACTCCCCAGGCCTGTCAGTGGTCTGGAGCCACAATTCTTCCCCTAAGAAACAACTCAAAGCTCTTTAGGAGCATTTTCCAGCCAATCCAGTTGGCCTCCTTTCTGGAGGAAAGCTCAGTGAAAGCATGGACTTGGGACCGCCAAGGGGTGCTGTAGCTCTTAGAGGGTTGGGCCAGGAGTCGGAGGACCTGGTCAGGACAGGGCCACCCTTACCTCTGTTCCACTTAGCTACCTCCACAATCAGCTTTTGTTTTATCCCATCCCAGTTGAAGGCAAAAAAACTGGAGGCCCCAAACCCAGCCTCTCCTTAGAGGTCATTTCTTTGCACTTAAAATGACAGCAGCAACAAAAACCTGCCCACAGGGAGGTGTAAAGCAATCTGTCTGTGGCAGGGTTGCTGGTAGGTCCTCCCTCCTCCCTCTCAGCCCAGCCTGGCCCTAGGATGAGGATTCCATGCCGGCTTGGATGCAGATCTCTCCAGAAATCTGGCCCAGGCCATCCCAGCTGTTCTGGATTGATGGACCACACTCGGGCTTTTCTCTATTTCTCTTTCCTCTGGGGTCTTGTGCTCATATTGGAATCTGTTGTCATATTGATTGTGTCAATGTCTGTCTCTGCCAGCATTATCTTTTATCATTTTAAACCACCTTTGCCAGTGTAGTGGATGGCAGGTGTAAACCTTAAAAATATAGGGTTAAGATAGCACAACAGAAAATACAGGCTTGACCTAAAGTTTTATTCTTTAGGATTTACTGTAAACCTGTATTGGAGGCAGTGTACACTGTCCAAGAATATCCACAACATAAGAGAGAGCGGAATATTTATCCAAAAACAAAGACTGGGAGAGATCTTTAATGTTCTTGGTGGCCTGACAATGAAGGTTGGATTTGAAACATGAGGGCAGGACAAGTTTTCCAGCTCTCTAATCATTTGTCTTCCTGAGTTTGTAATGAATCTGGAGGAGACTTTGACAGATGTGGACTTCTTACTCGGTGACAAAAGTGCTTGAGATTTGAAGCCTGAGGACTATACAGAAATGGTCTATTTACCAGGAATATAGTTTTGAGAAACTTCTACTTTGATACATGTTAGTAGTAAGATATGGTTTAGTGTGCATTTTTCCAATTTATAGAGCTTTGGAACAATTCCTAGTAACTTAATGAAGCTCTTCCCATTTTGCAGATCTTCAAGAAAAAAGAAACATCTGTTAATTTGTATTTAATTCTTCTCCCATATTTTAAGGGTTTATTTCCTTTTAACTGTCAGATTAGTTGTACTTTTGGAACATATTTGTCCCCTGTGCAGGATAGACTGAACCAAAGTCCAGGTGACCATTTCAAATTGTCAAATTTTAATAAAGATTCTTTTGTAAAGTTGTTCTCATAAGAGTTTGAGGTCAGATTTGAATTCTGGAATTCCTGACTTCAGGACTGGTGCTCTTTTCACTGTGCAATCTAGCTGCCCCAACAGCAACATTTTAAGACCCACTGTGAAATGGCCCTCTAATCAAGACAACGATCCAAGAAAATTTCTCCACAAAACAAAAGCTGATTTTGGAGGTAGCTAAGTGGAACAGAGGTAAGAGTGGCCCTGTGTGGGATTGTGGATGGATAGACTTACCTGTCTCTTGGTGTGATCAAGCAAATGGCCTTCTTTGATGACTGGTGACTTTAGGACCAATCAGGGACCATTTTTTATTCATTATGCTGAAAATGAAATTTTCCTTCCTTTCTTCTGGAGTTCTCCACCTCATGCCATTGCCCTGGGTGGATCACACTAAGTTTCAAGGTATATTTGCTCAGACTTTTGAAGTTTCTGCCCTAATGAGAAGCAACAGAGGCAAAACAGGGGGGACTGTGAGCAATGGGATCACCCTAAATCACTCTATAGATTGCAATGAGATTCTGCTTTCATGTATGGAGTGTGCATGTCACAGCTAAGGACTAATGCTCATTCCTGTATTTTGCCCACTCTAGTTCTCACCTATTTGAACTCAGGATGGCATAATTTGGGGGATGGGGTCCAGGGGTTGGAGATCTCAGACTTGCCTGCCCCCTTTCCAGTTATCTGGGGTGGTGGTTTGAGAAGCTTCTTGAAGGGTTGCCTGAGAAGGGGAGGTCTGGCTAACAATTAGAACCATCCAAAAAATGACTTTGTGGGGCTTTTCAGAAGCCTCAGTGGTTATCTTTCATCATTAGGAGAAAGTACCCACATCTCTGCTGGGTATCGTCTGACTCTGTCTCCTTCTTTAGACTGATTTCACATGTGTTTTAAAGTTCCAGTCAAAATTCTGGCCTTCTCACTGTTCCCTGGGGCATAATAATAAGGGTGTAACCCTTAAAAATACATGAACCATTTGTGCCCAACCTGGGGTAGAGCAATTTGAGCTCGTATTGGTCTGATCCACCACAATCGGACATGCTGTCATTTGTCTCAAATGTAGTGATGTCATTTTGATCTTCTTTGATAATGAGGGACAAGAATCAACCAACCAAACCTTAAGAATATGGGCTAAAAAAATAGCAGAAAATAGAGGTTAGACATGAAGTTTTATTCTCTAGGATTTACCATAAGCCAAGATGGCTCGTAAACCTATAGGGGAAGACCGGCTGTCCAAGATGATTTCTCCAACAGAGAGGGAAGGAAGAAATTTTTAACCTTCCTGGAAGGTCCATCTGTTAAATTGTCTGTTGCTTGTCAAAAGCTTTCATCCTTCTCCAATACTATCTGATGACTTGTTGTGTCTTCCTGACTTAGGGCAGGACAAATTTTCCAGCCACCTGACCATTTGTCTTCCTGAGTTTATAGTTAACATAGAGGAAGATAGCCACAAGTTTTGACTTTTTACCTAGTGGCAAAGGTGACTGACACTTGAAGGCTGAATACCATCCAAAGAAATCAGTCTTTTATCAGTAATAAGAAACTTAATATACTTTGACATTCCTTCATTTTGATAAAAAATGCTATTATTATGTCAGAGATCAACTAAGGAGAAGAAAAAATGAGGGCTATATTGGAGGGAGAGATAGCATCTTTTGGAGACTTTGGGTTGCTAGAAGAATAGGCAGGCAACTTAACATAAGGTCTGTCCATTGGGAGGTATAAGGATGGATGATGCATTTACAGAGTCAAAGGGCAAGTTACAAAGATCAAAAGAGTGTAGTCCCTTTTGTTTAAACAACCTGTACAATTAAGTTTAAGAGGGAGAAAGTGAACAATAACATAAAATTCTGGTCCATCTCTTTATTCTGGAGCCATCTAATGTACTTATTTCTAAATCTTTGGATTCTGTTAAAGACCAAGCTTTTCCAAGTACATTTAGGTTATTTGTAGACATATTCCTTTTTAGTAAAAGAAATATCTCAACTCAAATTTTTATCAGGTCAAAAATTATGATTTTGGAACCTCTTAGATCATGGAAATTACAATTTGATTTGCTAATTTCATACAGAAATCTTAGTTAAAAATAGAAAATTTGAGAATCAGACCAGTTTTGTTCAATCTAGTTTTAAAAGATGCAGTTTTATCCTTCGCATTATCATCCCCCCCCAATTTGGAAGATGCTGTTCCACTAACAAAAATTAACTTCTATAATAATAAGGTTTCTATTACAAAAATTAAAAATTAATTTTTTTCTAATAAACTTGAGGTTGTATCATGGAAATTTGATAATTATTTTTAGAACAGTGTATTTAGTAGGTGATTTAAAAGAACAGTTTTAATCTTTTACCCATGTTTAAAAAAATTTAGCTGAAAATGGATTCCCCTTTAAACATATTAAAAGAAAAAAAGGTGTTAAAATTGACCACAGACCATCCATCTCTGAATATACTTAGCTGACTAACATTCCATGCACATGGTGAATTGTAGTTCACAAACTACCTTTTCGACCTTAGAAAAATTTCTTTTCCTGCTGAAACAAAGTGTGGCTAGCTTGAAAAACCTTCCTACAGATTTTTATCTTGAAATCTTTTTATTAGTTTAAACTTGATTTACAAAGGGAAAGATCTTTGTGCAGTTTCTCACAGAAGTAAAATTACTATATCTTTAAAATGCTCTAGCATAGAGCTAGACCATGAAATCTTGAAAATAATGACATCCTAAATTACATGATAATCTGCTATTGCCCAATAATTTTAAATTAGTCTTTTTAAGCAATTAAATCTAAGAACCAAACAAATAAAAGAAGTAATTCATGGTTTAGAATTTTCTTTTCATTTAGACTAGGCTAAGAAATGAACTCAGTTGTCCATGGATCTTATTTTTTCCAAAGGTTATGCAAGATAAACTCTTAGATTAACAATTTAGCATTTTAAGTTTTATGTGTGTGTGTGTGTAAACAAAAACAGTTAAGATCAGAATAGGATTTTCAGCTTTCAGCTTTTATTCTGAAATCAAAAGTTTGATTACTCCTGAGAGCTCATCAAACCAATACTATGCACACTTTCATGATGATAAGATTCAGTCTACTGCAAACATAAGCATATCCTAACCCATTTCAGATCTGTGTTTTACACTTCCAGAAAGATTTCATGATATAGCTTTTGAATTACAATTCTGAAATGTAACATACACATATACATATGTAAACACATATACACATACACATGTATATTTTAAGTTATCTTAAAAATCAAATTACAAAACTTTTAGATTTCAAATTTCAGATATTCGAATCACAGTCAAATTATGATAAACACAAAGCAACACAGCACATTTTAATTTATTTTTTGATATTTTTATTTTACCATCTGTATGTCACGAAAGCCTTTCTACATTCATCCACTTGCATATTTTTCCGTCGCCATCCTTTTCCATCTCTCCCAACAGGCAAACAGTCCAGTGAAAGTTGTACATGGGCACTATGTTCAACATGCCCACATATTAGTCATTTTTTGTATGAGGAAAGAAAATCTTGGGATAGGATGGAAAAACATAGAAAAGTTTTTAACAAAGTGAACACAGTATCCATTCATTGTGTTTTTGTTTCTGTTTTTTGTCGTCCCCCTCCCCCAGGTGTGGATGGCATTGTCCATAACACATCTCCCATGGTTCCTGTCCTAGCTCTCTGAACTGCTGAGAGGAGCTGCATCTGTTCCAGTTGATAACTCAAAGTGATGTTGTTAATGTACACAGTGTTCTCTTGGTTCTGCCCCTTCTGCTCAGCATCAGCTCCTGTAATTCTTTCTGTTCTTCTCTAAAGTCCAACCATTCATTGTTTCTTTTAGAAAAATAGTATTTCTTAACATTCACATAGCATAACTTGTTCAGTCATTCCCCAGTTGAAGGGCATCCTTTCAATTTCCACCACTAATAACAAGAGCTGTTATAAATATTTTTGAACACAGTGCAGCACTTTCAAGTCTCTTTCTGTCCAAGGCATTTTCCAAATTTTAAAATAAAATTTTTAAAGTGGATGGAAGTGTCTTATATAGTCAAGAAGGTGGGGCAGGTCTTCCAACATTCTGATTCTGGTCTTCCTGAGTTTGTAATTAGCCTAGGGGAGATACCCTGGAGTTGCACCCTTTTACCCAGTGACAAAGATGACGGAGATCAGGAAGATAGTTTGAAAAATTACTTCCCTTTTGACAAAGGGCACTGTAGCCACACTGTCAGCATCTACAGGGCTTTGAGGATAGCACCTAGGTCACCAGTGAATAAAACCCCCTGGCCTTGGGCTCAGGAGTTCAAATCCAGCCTCAGACACTTAGCCATTTATGAGCTGTGGGACCTTGGGGAAATCACTTCCCCCTGCTCTCCTTGCATCCAGGGCTATCTGCAATTGTCTTGATTCCTATCTGGCCACTGGACCCAGATGATGGAGGAGAAAGTGAGGCTGGGGACTGAGCACAGCAACCCTCTCCCCCCACTCAAATCCAGTTCACTTGCATGTCATGACCTCACCTCCCTGATGATGAAGAAAGGACACAAGCCTGGCTGAAGTTCTGAGTCAGTCTGAGATGTGCAGAGGAAGGTGGCCTGAGGGGAGGCTGACTTCAGAGGCCAGCCTGGCCCCTGTAACATTTTCAACCCTTGAACTTTTCTAAAGTTAGGCTTTTGTTCACAAACCCAGTTTTTCTAAACAGTCATCACCCTTGTAATAGAATTTCTGCCTTCTCATTGTCAGTGACCAGGAATGGGACCTCTCTGCAGGCATTTAGACTTTCAGAAAGGAGTCATGCCTGTGACTCTGCCATTAACTTCACAGATACCAGGAGCTTGGAAGCATAAGTCTTTAAGCACTCCCCAGGAATCAGCTCCAGACACAAGCAGGTGAAAGGCCAGTTGTCTGTCCTCTGGTTGGGCCATAGCCACAGCTCAGAGCCTTCTGTGCTCTTCCCCTCCATGGTCCTGCTCCCTTGAAATGGCTTTTTCTATATTTTGTAGGAAAACAGTTGATTCTTCTCCCTCTGCTCCCATGGTCAGTTTTTTGAAACCAGAAACCATTTGGTTTTGACTCTTGTACACTCAGGGCCCAGGGGCATCGAGTAGATGCTATCGAAATACTACTGAAATCAGAAGAGGGCAGCCTCCAGAATGGGCAGTGCCAGGCTCATAGGAGTCAGGGGAAGGAGCCGAGTTGTTGATCCTGCCCAATGCCTGAATGCCTTTCATGTGGAAGAGAGAAAGGATTGGTTTTGTTTGTCCCTAGAGTCGGGTTCCTGGGATCTTGTTTGTTTTTAGGAAATCCAGAACTTGGATGAGAAAATGAGTACTTTATTTTTGCTCCCTGAATGGAAATGGAACATTTTCTTTCAGTGTCATTTCAAAAAAGGTGAGTCAGTTAGTAACCATTTATTAAGCCTTTACCATGTGCCTGTCACTGTGCCAAGGGCCAAAGAAGCAGAAGGCCACCTTGGGCCCCCAGGACCTCTCATTCTTGACAAGGAGGTCTGAGAGACAGAAAAACTAAGAGGCTCTCCAAAGGGGTGTGTTGGACCCTGTGTGGGCATGTGCTGGTGAGGTTCCTTTCAGGTGGGATCCTGGGATCCCGTGACCTCAGCCAGGCCTGTAACTCCACAGTGCCTGCAGTCTGGAGAGTGAATCCTGAGAAGGGTTTGGGAAATGTTCCCTGGGAATGAATTTGAAGGCTTTGAGGGGAAGGGGATTATTGAAGGAGTCTGTATGGGAAAGCAGCCTGAGGTAGGGTAGTTCCATAGTAGTTTTGTGTTGTGGAACTGCATAATGACTGATAATGGCCTATGCCCCGAGACCTTTAGAGGGCCAGGAGGGGGCTGACCCCCAAATGGCCCTGCTGGCAAGGGAACTCTCACTTCATTTCCACTTTTTCCTTCATAGTATTAATGTATTTCTTTGCCCATCAGTCTTGTAAAGAAAAATTTATCTAGGGTGTGGTTGACCTTTCTCCAGTCTTTTCCCATTTCCTTCTTGGGATCAACTCATAAAAGCTTGATTGTCAGAAGCCATCCCTGAATCCCATTACTTACATGTGGGCATTTGACCTTCTAGATCTGTAGTCTGGGCACAAGACTGGCTATCTAAAAATCAGTATAATTGATACTGATTTATGTGTCTTTCTTAATGTTGAGATCAAGTGTGTCACTATATCACAGCCTTTATTTCTCATCAATTTGTATAGTTAGTCATCCTCATGTGAATCTGATAGCATCATCCAGGTGCTTGAATATGTCATGGACTTATAGTTAAAATAAACCTGAAACAGTTAAAAAAAAGCTTAATTTCCTCCAATGTATAAGCATGGCCCCAGGAGTATTAATTGAAGGGCCCAGGCTTCTATACCTTTATCTGTCTCTAGCATTTGTGGACACATGAGATCTCATAGGTTTACTATGTGAAAAAGAGTGATGCTCAAAATATTTTCCAGGGAACTCTCAGGGGCAGCAGGGTGGCTGTTCTCCACATTCCTGGATGGCAAATAGAACTGTTTAAATGGACATAGTGGATTTTGGGGAGCTACTTTTTTTCCTCTTAATTTTTTTATCACAAGAGACAATTTTCGGGGCAGGAGGGGGCAACTGAAGGGCAGAGTAAGGCAATAAAATAAAACAAGGAAGATTTTTAATAATTTTTTCTTGGGCTAGAAAGTGAATGAAATGAGTTTCCGAATGATCACAGATGTCTACAGCCTTCTCATCTCATTTTCATTGGCTTCTTCCCATAGGTAGAAGTGAACCTTATAATGGGGATTTAGAAGAGGCCAAGACCTTAGGGTTTACAGTCCAGTCTCCAGCTCTGAGAACTGAGCTGGTAAGTGGGCATCACCTTTCCTTTCAGCTGCAGCTGTCCACCACAGCCTGTAGGGTCCATAATACCTAAGCCCAACATCTTTTGACCAACAAAGCTAAGATTGATCTTATTGAACACAGGTTTTTTTTGGCTTTTTTTTTGCAGGGCAATGAGGTTAAAGTGACTTGCCCAAGGTCACACAGCTAGGCAATTATTAAGTGTCTGAGGTTGGATTTCAACTCCAGTCATCCTGACTCTAGGGCCCTTACTCTATCCACTGCCCCACCTAGTTGCCCCTCAGGCTACTTCTTGATGAGCAAAGCAGAGCCAGCCATTGGGAATCTAAGTTTGCATGATGAACAGAATTTAGGAAAATTCAGTTCATGTTGAATAAGTAATAATTGTTTTTAAATCATAGTTTGGAAAATTCTTATTTTATGCCATGTGCAAAAGCATTTAAAAGGATGACTATGAACTAAAAGAAAAAGTTGATTGATATAATTAGATTTTATTGCACAATTATAATTTACGACCTAAAGGTTAGAGATTAAATAAACACAAATCACAAATTTGGAACTCTCACATGAGGCATCACTTCCCAGATCTCCTTGTCCAACACCCCCCCTTTTTTCCTTTCATAGTTTATTTTATATTATTACAATTGTGAAAGTAATCAAGCTCCCCTCCCCACAAAAAAAAGATAGAGACAGTGTGAGAGAGAGGGAAAAAAGTGTACTTTAGTCTGTGTTCAATTCCTGTGGCTCTGTCTCTGGGATGAGTTGCCTTTATCATAAGTCACTCAGAGAAGTTGCTTTGATATCTTTTCCCACAGACACTATTACTAGTTATATTTCCCCTCCATTCTGTTCCTCCCCACTCTCATTTATTCTGTTCTCTCTCTCCCCTTTCATTTTGGCCCTGTCCAAAAGTGTGATGTATCTGAATACCCTCTCCCACAATCTTCCTTCTATTACCTTCCTTCTCCCTATTCCCCCTTATCCCATCCCTTCTCATTTTTCTCTAGGGTAAGATAGATTTCTATACCCATTTAAGTGTGTATGTTATTTCCTCTTTGAGCCATTTCTGATGAGAATGAACAACCTCTCTCTCTTTCTTGAGCTTAAGGCCCACATCAGTTCCTACCTAATGAATGAAAGAGTTTCTAACTTGACATAGCTAGGACTGAACTTATCATCTTTATCCTGTAAAATATATTGATCTTTTCATGTTCCTTTTTTATCTGTATTTGTCTTCTCTCCTTAACCCCACAGATCTAGTTGGTTGCTAAATGCTGTGTATTTTCCCTTCACATTGAATGACCCCTCTAGTTCAGACCGCTCCTAAGTAATAGCCCTCTAATTGACTTTCCTCCTGAAGTCTTTTGTGCTCCCCTTCAGTCCATGGAGCTCCCACCAAAGTGATTCTCCTAAAGTGCAGGTAAATAACATCCCCTCTCACATATATTCCCAATTACATGTAAAAATAATTTTAGTATTCTCTGGAGAAGTCAAGCCATTTGATATAGATTATACATGTACCACCATGCAAAATCTTTCCATGTGCACTTAAAAAAATACATAGACCCCTTAAAATAAGAAAAAGAAAGTTAAAAAAAAGCCTGCATTATATTCTCTCAGCTTTTCCTGTGGAAGTAGATAACATTTTTCCTTATGAGTCTCTTGGAAATGTTTTAGATCATTATATTACAATTGGTCATTGTATGTAATATTGCTTTTTAGTGTATACATTGGTCTCCTGGTTCTACTCACTTCACTTTGCACCAGTAGATTTAAGTTTTTCCAGGTTTTTCTGAAACCCCTCAAACTTATAGAGTATTTCTTTTCTTTTCCAGGGCTGGTGCTCTGTCCACTGCGCCACCTAGCCGCCCCTTGCATTTCTCTAATTATTGGTGATCTAGAAGATTTTTAATATGACTGACTGTAGATAGCTTTCATGTCTTCATCTGCAAATGGCCTGTTCATATCCTTTGACCATTTATTGATAGGAGAATGACTCATGTTTTTCTAAATTTGACTTAGTTCTCTATATTATTGAGAAATGAAGTCTTTATCAAAGAAACTCCTTATAAAAATAACCCCCCCATTTCCTACTTTCCTTTTAGTCTTGGCTGCATTGATTTTGTTTGGTCAAACTGTTTTGAATTTAATGTAATTAAAATTTCCCATTTTGCATCCTGTAATGCACTCTTTTCACTTGTTTGGTTATAAACTTTTTCTCCTATCCATATAGGTTTTTTTGTAAGGCAGATGGGGTTAAGTGGCTTGCCCGAGGCCACACAGCTAGGTTATTATTGTCTGAGACCGGATTTGAACCCAGGTCCTCCTGACTCCAGGGCCAGTGCTTTATCCATTAGGCCACCTAGCCGCCCCCCCAACCTCTATGTTTAAATGAGATACCCATTTCAGGAGCATATCTTGGGATATGGTGTGAGATACTGATCTGAATATAATTTTTGCCAAAGTTCTTGTCCCCAAAGCTGGGGTCTCTGAGTTTAAAAGTTAGATTACTAAATCTATCTAGTCCAGGGCTGTTCAAGCTTACGTTATCTTAGGACTACATTAAAATAATTATTCAAGAGCTGCCCCCAGAATGAAAAAATACAGTGTACTAGTATAGTAGTTAATTTGTAGTCTTAACCTTAGTTAGGTTTAGTAAATACTACAAAAAGTCAGAGTACTTTTAACTTCTTAGAATGTGAGGGAACAAGCATCATCAACATGACAGACAAAAATGCAAAGCACAAAAGCAAAAACAAAATAATGTGACAATGCAGCAGTATAAACATAGATGCATACTGACTAGAACACATCCCACAGATCGATTGAAAATTCCTTGTGATATGTTCTGTCCGTTGTTCTGCTTAAAAACACCAAAGAGGGGGCAGCTAGGTGGTGCAGTGGATAGAGCATTGGCCCTGGAGTCAGGAGGACCTGAGTTCAAATTCGGCCTCAGACAGTAATTGTCTAGCTGTGTGACCTTGGGCGAATCACTTAATCCCCTTGCCTTAAATAAATAAAATTTTAAAAAGCACCAAAGAAAATTTAACATCGAGATTTTATTAGTAATGGATTTTAAAAATCAAATATACATTCCATACAAATTATTTTTTCACTTGTGAAAATTAAAACCTATAGGTGGGCCACATAAAATTGCACTACAAGCTACGTGGAATCTACAGGCAGTGTTTTGGACCACCCTAATCTAGTCCATTGATTTGCTACTCTGTTTCTTAGCCAATACTAGATTGTTCTGATAATCATAATATAGATTTAGATCTGCTATGACTATGCCATCTTTCTTCATGTTTGTTTTCATTAATCCCCTTGACTATGAACCTTTTGTTTTCCAAATGAATTTAGTTTTGATTTTTTCACAACTTTATAAAATAATTTTTTGGTGATCTGAGTGGTATGGCACTGAGTAGAATTGTCATTTTGTTGTAATAGTTCAACCTCCCTGTAGGTATTTAACATTTTCTTTATTTATGGGGTTTTTTTTTTTTGGTGAGGCATTCAGGCTTGAGTGACTTGCCCAGGATCACAGTGTCTAAGGCTGAATTTGGGTCTTTTTGATTCTGTGCACTGTGCCACCTAGTTCCTATCCCAGGAGCATTGAACATTTTTCCAATTGTTTATCTCTGACTTTATTTGAATTTTATCATTATGGTCATAGAGTTCTTGGGTTTGTCTTGGCATCTGCAGTTATTTTAGGTGGAATTTCTCTTTCTACCTGGCAATAAATGACTGTAAATGAAATGCTGAAGCTTCTTCTAAGATCAAAAATAGTTTAGTGGGGGTGGATTGGTGGCGCAGTGGATAAAGCACCGGCCGTGGAATCAGGAGTACTTGGGCTCAAATCCGGTCTCAGACGCTTAATAATCATCTAGCTGTGTGGCCTCGGGCAAGCCACTTAACTCCATTTGCCTTGCAAAAGCCTAAAAAAAGAAAATAGTTCAGTATCTAAAGTCTTTCAAAATCTGACTCGCTTCCCTTGCTCTATATACTTTCCCTTGACACAGCTTTGGGTATATCCATCTTAGCATTCTTCCCCTTTCTTTAACACAGACTATGTGGAAAGCACTCCCCCTCTTTATGTCTTTCTTTCAGAACTCCTTGCCTTTCAATTCAGCTCATGTGCCACTTCCTCCAAGAGACCTTCCCAGAGCTTCCAAAAGTGACCATGGATTTATCTCTCTTGTCTTGAGAGCATTATAGGCTGCTAAAGGGCAGTCACATTTTGACTTTTCATAATGCCTGACACATGTAGAGAAGCTTAATAAATATTCATTGGTGATGGGTTACTTGCCCTTATGTCAATCTTCTGGTGCAGTAGATAGAACACTGGCCTACAGGAGTTCAAATCCAGCCCCAGATATTTATTAGTTGTGTGGTCTTGGGCAAGTCACTTCACCTTGACTGCTGCCTTGCATTCTGAGCCATCTCCAGCCCTGATTCTTATCTGGCCACTGGACCCAGAGGGCTCTGGAGGAGAAAGTGAGGCTGGTGACTTAGCACACTACCCCTTATGCAAATCCAATTCATGTGCTTGTCATGGCATCACCTTCCTGATTTCATGGTCCTCTTCGAGAATGAAGGACAACCATGTCTTTTAAATTCAAATTGCTTGAACAGAGAGGATCACAGATAACAAAATGGAAAATTTTTTTGTTAAATGTAGTGTGAATTTCAATGAGTTTTCATTTGGTTTACTATCTGTGGTTTGTTTTATTATGCTATTGCATGCTATGATCATGAGATAGCTCCCTAATTTGTTTTGTGTGGGTTTTCTTTATTTCTTTCATATAGATATTATCTTGCCCTGAAAGTTCCAGGATTTAAAGAAATGCCAACCGTTAAAATGCCGGCACTCAGCAGTGACTGTCCACATTTGGAGTCAGTTGGTGAAATAACAAAAGAAAATTTGATACAAAAATCTCTTGTAAGTTATACATTTTTGTGACTTCAGAATTTGCCTTAAATCTGTTTGCTTCAAAACTTATTGCAAATGACCAAGTGTGTAGACAAAACTTGATGGTATACATGATGATTTAATTATTTTTCCCATTGATAGTCTTCTAAGACAGAACCATAGGTATATGACTCTGTGGTCAAACGCATCTTGGAAATGGCTTTTGAGTTTCAAGAAAAATCAAGCCTCAATATACTGATTTTAACAGGATGAAAATAAAGTCAGGTGATTTTTGTTAGAATTAGATATATATGCTTTTTATATCAAATGTCATTTTACTCATGGTGTGTGTGTGTGTAAATGAATCTGATTTTCTATCATTTTTACAAAGGCTAGGAAAGAGAAGAGGCCCTGCCCATATATGTGCAGGATCCTAACCCTCTTATGAACTGAGAGGTGATGCAGAATGGGGATGGAGGCTGCCTCTGTGAGGGCCTCTCTTAGAAAGATGCTACTCTGGAAGGATCACAGACCCAGAGTGTTCCAACAGCTCTGGAAGCCAGAGAGGTGGCCCAAGGTAGGGTGGATGAGGATGAGATAGATGGCCATTCTGTCCTCCTCCCAAAGGGTTATGGTAGGAGTCATGAGGAAGAGAAGGGGGAAGAGGAAAGGACAACTCAGATGTCTTCTGAGTGTATCCACTGCCAGCATACTTTGGGGCCACCTTGAAGGGGCTGCAGCTGCTCTTGGAGCCCAGGGGCCCTTGAGTTTAGCCAATAGCAGGAAGAAAACTGAGAATGGCATGGTGGAAACAATTGAGGTACCAATGAGGCATTGCTCTGATACCTGAACCTTCCAAACCACTTGGAGATGATGTATCGGGAAGAAAGCATGTTGACAACTCTAATTCATGATGTAACATTATAGGTAGTTCAGAGGCCACATTTTCCTCAGCTGTGATTCCCTCCCAGCATGATTGTAAGGATTGAATGAGATAAGAACTGAAAAGAGTTTAGCAATGCTGACATATGTTGATGCTTAATGAGTGCTGACAATTGTTTTTGTTGTTATTATTCCGTGAGGCTGCTATTTGTTGCACTGCAGGATACCAAAAGGTATATCATGTCTTAGTTACTCTAAGGAAGGACCCTAATGGTCCCTATTGCTAAACTCAGAAAATTTGGTGTTAAAGGGGACCTTAAACCTATCCCTGTGCTGATGTTGAAATGTGGCCAGTCACATGGTGGAATTAGAAGATGGTCCCCTTTTCATGGCATCAGATTCACCACAAAATGGACTGTGTATGTGATCAAGCATTGTCAACTTGTAAGTCTGAAAGGATTTTAGAAATGATTTAATCATCAGAGAATATATTTGTAGCAGGATTTACACCAATGAGGTATACCAGTGAGCTAGAAGCCCTGACCAGGAGGGACAACAGCAATAGTGAGAAAGATTGATTCTTAGAGAGCTTCATGATCACACTGTACATTCAGCAGGTGCTTGTTCAAGCCCAGAGGACACACCTGCTGCTGGTCAAAGTAATACAGTGGTTATTTGATTTTGTTAGAGGGTGAGATCATCCAGAAAGTGAGAGCATAGGAATGTTGTAATGCCAAGTTCAAGGCACAGTCTGCTTGTTGGTCCTTATCTCTGGGAAACTGGCTATCTTCTAATATTTTGACACGCCTCCCTTTTGGCCAAAGGGAGGAGATCAGAAAAGGACCCCTACCCTCTGGCCAGTAAAAGAGTGTGGCAGGTATTAGCCAAAATGCCACAAGAGACCAATTGATTAGGACAAGATGTTGCCCAGGAGATTGGTTCCTTGAGAGGAGACCTATTGAGGAAAGTTTTAACCATTGTTAGCTTGCAGACAAAAAAGGGGGCAAGAATGTAGAGGGAAAAATGCCAACACATGTTTGAATCAGGGTTTTGGTGTCTGAGCACATAACAAATGGAAGAAGAGAAAAGAACTAGGACAGTAGAATTGACCCTCTTCTAGAATCTTGGAGTAGCTTTCTTGTCCTTAGTGCTTCTGGGTTCATGAAAACTTCAAGGCCTCCAGAAGGTTTTGCTGTTCACCCAGGAGTACACACTCCAAGTTTGGCAGCTATGGGAATCGTCAGAAGGACCTGGTAAGGGCCCTCAGAAACAATGATTGATTGGTCCCTACAGGAGGAATTTTCAGATAAGAAAACTCCTTGTTTCAGTCTTTGGATAGGACTAATTTTAAACAATGTAATAATTTATTCTCATTGCATATTAAATTAAGTCAGGTACAGATCAAAACACTTTGAGGGCTTATAATGGACTTGTTCTGAGAAGGGAAATTTCCATGTCACCAAAGTAACCAAGATAACATAAACATAAATATCTTGACACAAAAGACCAGAGCAATGCAATGGTTATGACCAGTATTAACAGTTAGTGTCCTTGTATTCTAGGAATCCATTCTCACTGTCCATTTAACCAGCACATTTTGGGTACCAAATGTCTCATAGTTATCTGGATCCTATATATCTTTTTTTGGACAATGGGCTTTATTCTCAGGACAGCTCTAAAGAGGACTTTGCTTCTCTGATTTCAAATCTAGAGGTTCCTAGATGATTCTGATTTAATATAATGCAGTCACTTAAATTTAGTCCTTCATTCTTGAAACTTCAGAGAATTTCAGTTTATATACCATTTGCTGTTTCTATCCTTATCTAAATCCTATACCTGATATACCTAATAATTTATGAGGTTCTAATTAGAAAATGAACTCTTTTGCCATTTAAATGAATTCTTTTGCCATTTCAAGTTATCAGATACTTTAAAATAATTATACTTTCTTTACCATTATCAATATAATTATGTGTAAAGTCCTTAATCCAATTTTAAGAATTTATTACTGAAACATATTCAAAGCCTTAATTTCTATGATATATATGGAAACCAAACATTTACATATGTATATAGTTCTTAGAGAAAATAGTGTAATCCTGTTGCTTTCTCAAAATTTTCTGTTCTGTTTATCTAGAAAACTTTCACATTTCATCTTTGTCTTATTACCTTATCTAATCATTTTCCCCTTGAGGATATCACCCCTATATTAATGATTTGATCATAAATACAGATTAAAATTGTAAGGTGTTCATACTTGCATCCTGTGATAGTAACTCAGGGATATTTCAGTATCAATATATTATTTAATAGATTTAGTATTATACTTACAAAACTTATTGGTTCTAGAAATTTGCTTATAAAAGGAAAAAAGAGGGCCATAGTTATAATGATGTCAAGTATCAGAACAGGAGAAAAAAATTTAGTACTGTTTGATTATTGGCATGAGTCATATCTGAAAGCCAATCATGTAGTCGCGGATGTTATAGAGGTTAGAGAGGAAATAGTACAATGGAGAAATAATCGGGAGGGGCCTATTTAGACTGTGTCAAGGTCGTCCCCCAAGCTTTTCCCAGTCTCAGACATCCATCTTTAGTAGTTCCTGTAATCAAAACTCAAATGATAGTTAATTACAGTCTTAGGAATTTTTTCCCTTAAACAGCAAAATTTCACTAACCACAACTAAGGGATTTGACTATTTTTCCTGATGTTTCCATAACAGTTAACTTTTTAGTTACTCTTTACTGATAAATTAAAATTACCCCTTTTCAGAGGTTCCAGGCATACAGCGTATATATGATAGTTATTAATATTATTATTAACTATCAGATAGTTATTAATTATTAATACATTGAAGCTACATCCTTAAACCACCCTATAGATTTTCATAATAGCTTAGAATTTCAAATAAAAATTTGCTATTATAGATTATCTGATTTATTAAAAAAAACCTCATTAAACAGTTAACAGTTTTCAGATATCTATTTTTTATCACATTCTTTTAAAAGTCCAATTCATGTGTAACAGTATCCAAATTAAAAAGCTGTTTTTTTAGCAGTATTTATGTGACAGTGGTCTCAAATTTTTATTTAGAAATATAGTAATTGGGTTGGCTAGGTGATGCAGTGGATAGAGCACTGGCCCTGGAGTCAGGAGTATCTGAGTTCAAATCTGTTCTCAAACACTTAATAATTACATAGCTGTGCAGCCTTGGACACGCCACTTAAACCCATTTGCCTTGCAAAAAAAAAGATAAAACACCTAAAAAAAAGAAATATAGTAATAAATATACATATATTTGAAACTTGAAGCAAAACTTTAGATGATGATAATTGCATTTCCAAATTATTCCATATAAAAAATCATTGATCTTAATACATTTGGCATTTTAAAACCACTTTAGAGTTATCAGTTATAGAACAGGTACATTCAATTAAAGAAAGAATAATAATGTAGTGCTTAGCATATACCAGTTACTGTGTTGAGCACTTTACTGTCATTATAACACTTTGATCCTTGTGACAACCTTGAGAAGTGCATATCATTATTATTTTCCTTCTTAACAGATCAGGAAACTGGAACAAACAGAGATAATATAACTTGCTATGATTACATAGCTAATAAATTTCTGCAACCAGAACATAATTCAAGTTTCCCTACATTTTGCCAGCATATTAATTATTAATTAATAGGTTACTATAAAGAGTAAACCATTTACTTTTTTCTTTAATTCACTTTGGGATTACTTTCAAATTAGCTGCTTTCTTCATTGACCTAGAACAATGAAGTCATTAATCTTGCCATTTACTTTAAAAACTTTTATTAAAATCTAATCCTTATTTTTCCTTAAAGCAAATTCTACTGAGTGGTACCCCAAACTTGATATTTCAGTAGGGAGTTTACCTGAAGGTCCCCTGCAAACTTAAAATGATTAATCTTCAGACTCTTTAATTTGCTGAAATGTTTTCAGTAGTTCCACAAACTTATTAATGACTTTATTGTTGTAATTTCAACATAGCCAAAACTGAAAAAAGTATCTTACAAATTTTTCTTTTTCTCTTTTCTTATAACTTAATCTCCCACAGATTGATTCTTGCTTGCTGGGACAATTGTTTCAAGTATGAAAGTTCATTAATCTTTTCCAGAGTTCTAAACTCTCTGGCTATAGCCCTTAGAAGTATTTCTGACTGGCTGCATATTAAATCTTTTAAGGTAACAGAGTCTAGTTCAAAACACAAACATGACACAGACTCTTTACGTTTTAGAAAGACAGATACAGACACAACATTAAGATAGATACAGACCCAGATAGCATTAACAAAACATGCTGTCACAATTCATACTGAGTCACACAGTTACTGAGGAGTGCTGTTCCAGTTTTACAGAGGGACCAGAGGCCTACAGTTAAATTTTACAGAGGTGTACAGTATTAAAAAAAAACAACATAGCAGATCAGCCAGTTAACAGAGGGGTGCAGTGTACAAAAGAATATCCTTACCAGAGTGAGCCAAGATAAACAGATCACCAGAGGAGCCCTGGTATTTTTCTCAAAAAGAATGATGAAGCAGGATTGGAGGATTGGAGCAAGGGTCAGAAGGTTAGAAGGACTCATCAGATTGGGAGGGAGTTGAACTCTGGAGAAATAAATCTCTAGTGGCACTCAGTCCATTCCTACTGGTACTGGAGAGTCCAGTGGCCCAGTTCTTAAGTGTCAGCTGGACTGAACTGGCCTCTAACCTGTATGTGACGAGGGCTGAACAGAGCAGGTGAATCAGGAATCCAACATAAATTAATTTCAAAGTGAGGGAAAAGACTTGCAAGCAAGGTGGCAGATTAGATATGTAGTCTGTGCCCTGCCTCTAGCAAAGGGGCACTCAGTACTTATACAAATAGCAATGCAGTGAGCTATAACCCTGACAATTATGGGTAACAGCATCAATGAGACAAGTTTGATTCATATCAGGATGGATTTCATAATCAGAACATAGATTTATCAGGTACTTGTCCAAAGGCAGAGAACACCTGCTGCTGTTCGAAACAATTCAGTGATTAGATGAAGCACTTCTGGGGTTTAATCCAGATTGTGAGCATAAAGGTTTCAGGGCAA
This sequence comes from Macrotis lagotis, assembly GCF_037893015.1. NCBI lineage: Eukaryota > Metazoa > Chordata > Mammalia > Peramelemorphia > Peramelidae > Macrotis > Macrotis lagotis. The sequence continues at coordinate 817,049 of NC_133659.1, forward strand.
AACCTGCATGCTGGACCTTAGCCCTGTGAAACAGGATCAAGGAAGCTGCTCAGGTTGTGTGACTTTCACTGGAATTGCCTACCATCTTCTCCCATTGTTTCACTAAGATTTAATTTGAACATCTTAGAACCATGTATGACTGTGAAATATTTCCTACAAAGGCTGTCTCTCTCTTCACAGGGTACTTGTCAGGACTGTAATGTCAGAGGACCAAATTTATGGGCCTGCTTAGAGGTATGTGGGGGATATGGTCTGTTCAGGTTTTTATATGCTAATCCAAAACATTTTGGACAAAATTTTATAGAGATGATTAGCTCAGAAAAGTTAATCTGTAAAGACAACTGTATTTAAAAGCCCACAATAAAATATATAGTAATTTAAATATTTATTTTATACATATGTACGTATGTATAAAAATAGTTTTGAATGAATGTGTGGTAGACTACTTTTGTGGCTCTTGTTCATTTATCCTAATAGAAAAACACTCATCAACTCTGTTGACTTGAAGCCTGAACACTTTCTAGCTCAGTCTCAATCTCAATCTTAATCTTTCTCATCTCAAGGAACACATTTCAATTTAGAGCTAGAGGGACCCAGTAGGGGGATAGTTTCACTTTTTTAGTGGGCTATAAATCTCTTTCTGTTTCTCTGCAGAACCGATGTGCATATGTTGGCTGTGGTGAATCCTATGTAGATCATAGTACTATTCACTCTCAGGTATGTGCATCCCCCATTTACAAATGAATATTTATTATAACAGTGTGGGCAAGAATGTGAAAGCCACTGTTATCATCCTTGAATCCCAGGATGCTTGAGTGATGGTTGACTACAGGTTTATCATCCCATTAATGCTGGAATCAGATGCATTATGAGAGAAAGGTGGTTTCTGAGGGGAAGTTGACTCCTTTGAGGTTTCTTCGTGGAATGGGCATCCCACCTGTCTGCCACACCCTGACAAATAGGGAGATGCCCTTGGATGGGAAACTAGCCACAGTCTGGGCAATTCTGTTTGTCTTCCTTGGCCTTCATTACTCCTGGTCATGCCTTCTGGAGGCAGGAAGAACAAAACCAGGCTGGTATGTATGGAGCCTGCAGGACCCCAGGTCCAGTCTTCAGGGTCAGCTGCTAAGCATTGGGATATGGGTTAGACCCTGTTTTCCTGATTCCAAGGCCCACTCTCTTCCCCTTCCTCCCTGTCTTGTGCAGGAGGGCTACTCTCCACATAAGGAATGGCATCCATGTGTATGTATACATCTTTTTGCACACATGTGGGCAGGGCTGAGCTGTGCTGAGGTCTCAAGGCCCAGCAGAGACAGTTCTTTCTGGTCCTAGTGGATCAATTCCTAAGCTTAGCATCACCATGACCCAAGTAGCATTGTGGGATTCTGGGAAGGCCATTTAGTTTTTCTTTAAGCATGGAATTTATGATTCTCCATGCTGGTTGTTGGAAGATCTAGGGAGATGTAAACATGTCTATACTACACAGCAGCCCCTACTTGCCCTCCTCCTTTTTGCCTTGATCTCCCTCCATCTGCTGAAGTTTTCCCTGGTAACCCTGCCACAACTGTGAGTGTCTCCATTGGAAGGAGGCACCAGTCCAAGCTGGCTGGGGTGGGGGAGAGGAGGAGGATATGCCCTGAGTAATTGCTGGACTGGTCTGTGATTCTTTCTACCCACCCTGAGCCTTGTATGCCAGGGTCACAGTATTCTACCAGTGACTTGTCCAAAAGTTTGGTCCGTGATGCAAGTTCTTGTCTTTGTGAGCTGAAAAGGGGCTTCCGTCAGTGTTCCCAGAGTCTTTGTGGAGTCCATAGACAGGGAGCATTCCTAATTGGTTTGTTTTTTGTCCCTGAATTTTTCAGGAGACTAAGCACTATCTCACCGTGAACCTCACTACTCTACGGGTTTGGTGTTATGCCTGCACCAAAGAGGTCTTTCTGGAGAGGAAGTTTGGGGCTCCTGCTTCCCTGCCACAGGCCACGAGGCTGCCACCCACAGCCCCAGAAAATAGCATCCAGGTGGGCCTTTTCAGAGTCTTATCGTGGAGGTAGGCCTTGCAGGTGTTAGAGAGGAAACATAGAAGGTTGAGGCAGTATGATGATCGGGGCTACAGATGGCCACCTGCATCCTTGTCGTATAGGGATAATGACCTGCCTCGGCCCAAGAAGCCTCAGGACAGAATAGTAGAGGTAGAGGTCGCACCTCTGTATGGTGGAGAGGTTGGTCCACCTTGGAATTCTAAGGACATCTAGCCCAGCCTTTCTTCACTTCACTTCATGTGTCAATGAAACAGTGTGAGACAGGTCAAGAGGGGTCTAAGGGAGCAGGGAAGGCAATCTGCAAATAATCAAGAGGGGAAAGTGTGCCAGGCATTCTGGGATCCTGAGGCAACTTTTTGGACACACAGCTGGGAAGGAGCAGAGACTGGATTTGAACTTGGGTCTTCCTGTTCAAATCCAGCACTGTGAGCACAGTGGACACCCCCTTTGCCTTCTTGTGGTTAGTTTCAGAGATCATGTCCATCTCCTGAGGCTGCACAAGTTCAAAGTGTCTTTGTATTTTTCCTACAGAAATAACTAGCACGTACTTCTAAAGCAAGGTTATCATTAAGACCCAAACATTTTTAATTAGAGGCCTTGCTATGGTTTTTGTGGTAGAGGGGAGTAGAGGGAACTGAGACCCAGGGCTTCAAGGCCTGGAGAGTTTCTGCTTGCCCTGTTTTCTCAGAATTATGTGACAGTCAGACAGGCAGGAGTCACTTTTCCTGGGAATTTTATGAAGATACCATTAATTCACTCTTGGGGTACACAGCCATAATGAGGCACCATGTTCTTGCAAACAATAAGACCTCCCAAAATGTTTTTTCATTGGTTCTCTTCACTCTGGACACAGAGTCATAAGACCTAAATTTTTCTCCCAGCCCTTCCTTTTGGTCCTGGATGATAAGGGAGAGGTTGATCAGACAGGGATTTTGTCTGTTGTGATATCTTGGCTTGGGGCTCTTGTCTGAAATGCCCCTGTCTCTGACAGCCAGTGACATGTTCCCTTACTCTCCTTCAGGAGGAGTCCTGTTTGGACCTCTCAGTTGCTCTGTTGTTTCCAGGGGTCCATGTGAGAGAGTCTGGAGAGCCCTGAGCAGTGGTCATTCTCTAAATATTAGGAGACTTTTTGGAGTGACCTCATGGGGCCTCAGGTAGAGAACCACGGATGAGGGTGTGGCTGGCCCAGGGTACCACATGGAATGAGACTGCTGGGAGGCTGGATTAGAACTCGGGCCTTCCCTGACTGGTATCACCAGACCCTGAAATCTTGCTTTTTTGTGTCCAGGACCTAGCCTTAGGCTGTGAGCTCCCTCCTGGAAAGTGCCCAACACTTGCTTGTTGGTGCAACCAGACAGGAGACTGAGCATGGCAGATATGCCTGCTGCTCAGACACCTCAGTTCAGGAACTTTTAGTCAGCACTTTTGACTTGGATAAAGAGCAAGGCCTGGCCATGTTTGTGGGGTCTTACTACATTGAGGCTCAAGTCTTCCATCAGGTGGAGTCCCTCCCATGTGTCCTTTGCTAGATGAGGTTCTTTTCTCCCCTACCCCTAGGTGCTAAAGCATCCCTAAGGGACTTTGGCTCTGTCTTACATCTCTGTCTGTTCTCTGGTGGTGGCTAGAGCCAAGCCTGCATTGACCCTCTGTGACCTTGAGAACAGGTCCACTACTTATCTCCTTTGATCTCATCCTCATTGGGCTGAGGTTTCAGGAGCTTCTCCTGTACTGCCTTATTGTTGGGGTATCCTTGCAAGTCTTGGGGGTGTCATCCAGATGTGGCTGCCAACATCTGGTAAGCTCTAACACATGTGTCTAATTGGTTTTCTTGGAACTAGGACTTTAAAGTGCCGCACCCAACTCTCAAGACTCCTCTGGCTGCAGTCTTTGATGATTTGGACAGAGATGTGGAGGAGGAAGATGAGCTTAAGGCAAGAGGTAATTCATTGTTTCTCTCCAACCCTCCAACCCCTTACGGAATTCTTGCTATTTTAAAAGGGAAAAGAGCTGTCCACGGTTCTGTGGTGGGAAGGCCAAGCAGCTTCGTGTTCTTGGCAGAATGGAAGGACCTAGCTGGTGAAAAGCTGTACCCTTGGCTTCTCCAGCTTCTCTTGAATGCCCCTGGCACCAGATCAAAGTGTCATTTGGGAAATAGCTAACAAAACAAATGGAAATGCATTAATACCTACATGATGTTTTAGTATGTGGGTTAGTGGCCCTATTTCCTTTGACTTTGATCCTGCCGGCCCACAACATAAGTTTGCTTGTTCAGTTTACTAGCAGCAGGAGCTTTCTGCATAGACCCACTTGAACAAAAATGTCAATGCCTTCTTCCACCCCAGAACTGCACAAAGAACACCCTGAAAAACCCATAGGCAGCCTTGCCACTGGAGACTGTTGGAGTTGCAATCCCATCAAGTAGGGAAAGCATCAGTGACTGGCATGGTCTAGGTCAGGGTTGTCCAACTCTACTTTTACAAGTTTTTATTGAAATAATAGACAATATATTTTGATTTTCCATTTTAGTGAGAGCTCTGTGGTAGCTCAGCTTCATTTACTGAAGCAATTAACAAACCCACTGAGAGCCTCATAAAATGATACTGGGGGCTGCACACAACTGTGAGCCTCATTTTGGACAGCCCTGGTCTAGATGATCTCAGATACTGACCCCTAAGGCTGTCTGCTGCTTCTGGGGAGGATTCTGAAGATTCTGAAGACCAGGATACCTGATCCTCTTCCCCATGGGAAGCAGGGAGACAGAGCCTAAAACTGGACATGAGGAAAACTAAATGATGCTAAGCAATCTGTAAAATCATTGTGGTTCCTAAGAGGTTCCCACTGACTCCAGGATATCTGCTAACAGAAATTCAGAGGAAAATAGAGGTTTTCCTTGAGAACTCCATGAATACTGAGAAAAATGAAGCAAAGGATTAAAAATGAAATAAAAGCTCTTGAGAAAAGGATTGAAAGAGAAAGGTGAATTTTTTCCAAGGATGAGTTTTCTGAATAAATGCTAGACTATATCATATAGAAATCAGTGACTTCATGAGACAGCACTAACAAAACCAAAAGATGGACAGAATTGAAGAAAATCTAAGCTAATTTAAAAAAAAAAACACATAACTAACTTGTAAAACATTCCCAAAAGAGATTATTTAAGAATCATTGGACCCCTTGAAAACCATGGTAAGATTAAAAAGTCCAAAGACCCTATTTTAGGAAATAAGCAAATACTTTAGATATTTAGAACCAGAGGACAAAATAAAAATAGAAAGAATTCACTGATCACTTCCTGAGATGAACCGCTAAAGAAAAAGTTCCAGAAATGTCACAACCAAAATCCTAAGCTACTATGTCAAAGAATAATTACTACAAACATTCAGAAAGAAGTTTGAACACAAAGTAGCTGCAGTCAGACTCACACAAGACTAGACAGCTTATATAGTAAATGAGATGAGATCTTGGAATACAGTTTCCAAAAAAGATGGGTTTACAACTTAAGCATAATTCATTCTGCCAACCATGGGGAAATGGACTTTTAATGGAATAGAGGATTTTTGATGAGAAGGGATTTAAATATGCAAATACAAGGAACAAAAGAAACCTGAAAAGATAAATTTATTTGAACGATCAGAAAGGATTGTTGGATGTTGAAGTGCTAGCTTTCTAATGAAGGAAACACCTGTCCTTCAAGAACCTTAGTCTTCTGAGGATATAAAAACAATTGAGAAGGGTAGTAGAGCCAAGATGGCGGCATGAAGTCACCATTTCCCAGAATCTCCTTACCTAAAACAAAAGTTGTCAAATTATGACTCTAGCCAAAATTTAGAGGGGCAAAACCCACAGAAAGACTATGTGATACAATTTCCCACTCCAACATAACTTAGAAGTTCCATGGGAGAGGTGTGTTTCACCGGGACTGGGGGTTGGAAAAAAAGCCACAGCTGTAGTACAGCACAACACAGCACAGCCCAGGGATCACCAGAAACAGCTTGAAGGGGTAGTGAGAGAACTGTGATGCACCTGAATGAGTGTTGAGTGAGGAGCACTAGCCTCAGAGCAGCCCTGAAGTGAGAACCTGCAGTGGAAATCAGGAAAATCAGCCTTCACCTCCAGAGCACAGCCCACAGACGGTAAAGGTGTCAGGGGAGACTGCAGAAATCTCTCTGCTCTCCCTAGGGCAGGACTCTGCTGTTCGCTCACACTCAGATCCAGATTGTAGTTTGGGTTTCCATACTAAGATAGCAGAGCAGGGACCCTCCTCGCAGCTCCAGGGCAGAGGAGAGCACCTGTGGTCATCTGTATATCAAGGCACAGGCAAGAGAGCATGAGACCTTGGAGGAATAAAGGTCCCAGTACAGTGTCCCCCCCAAAAAACCCCAAAGCCTTGGAAGTGTTATAAATTAGTCTTAGGCTAAGGAAATGAGCAAATAACAGAAAAAGAAGAATCAGATCATTGAAAATTACTTTGGGCCCATGGAAGATCAAAACATACTCAGATGATGACAAAAATTAGAACTTCTGTATCCAAAACTTCCAAGAGAAATAGAAAATGGACTCAGGCTATGGATGAGCTCAAAAAAAGTTTTGAAAAGCAATTAAGGGAGGTGGCAGAGAAGTGAAAGCAATGCAGATAAATCATGAAAACCAAATCAATAGCTTGGTGAAAGAAATACAAAAAAATACTGAAGAAAATAATATGTTTAGACCAGTTTAGACCAAATAGAAAAAAGCAAAACAAAAGGCAAATGAGGAGAAGAATGCCTTAAAAAGCAGAATTGGCCAGCAGGAAAAGGAGACTAAAAAAAACTCTGAAGAAAATAACTCCATCAAATGCAGAATGGAAATAAAGGAAGCTGATGACTTTGCAAGAAATGAGGAAGAAATAAAACTCTTCCAAAAAAAAAGGCCAAAAATTAGAAGAAAATGTGAAATATCTAAATGGAAAAGCAACTGACCTTGAAAACAGATCCAGAAGAAATAATTTAAAAATTATTTGGCTACCTGAAAGTCATGACCAGGAAAAGAGCCTAGACTTCATTTTTCAAGAAATAATACAGCAAAATTGCCCTGAGATCCTAGAAGCAAAGGGTAAAATAGAAATCGAGAGAATTCATTGGTCAATTCATCTTCCAGGAATATTATAGCCAAATTCCAAAACTCCCAAGTCAAAAGAGAAAATATTAAAAGCTGCCAGAAACAAACGCTCCATAGTCAGGATTACACAGGATCTGGCAGCAACTACATTACGGGCTTGTAGGAATTGGAATATGATTTTCTGGAAGGCAAAAAGATCTTTGTTTACTACTGAGAATCAACTACCCAGCAAAACTGAACATCCTCTTTCAGGGGAAAAGATGGACTTTGAGTGAAACAGGGAACTTTCAGACTTTCCTATTGAAACAACCAGAGCTGAACAGAAAGTTTAATCTTCAAGTACAGGACTCTGGTGAACCATAAATGGGGTGGATGAGAAGGACTAACTATGAGGAACTTAATGATATTGAACTGTTTGTATTCCTGCATGGGAAGAAGATACTGATAACTCATATGAACTTTCTCATTTATGAGAGCTATTAGAAGGAGCATATATAGACAAGATACAGGAAGGAGTGGAATATAATGGTATAATATAGTAAAAATATGGAGTCAGTGGGTGATAAAGGAAAGTACTACTGGGAGGAAGAGAAAGAAGAAGAAGGAGCTAAGATATTTCACATAAAAGTCAAGAGAAAGCTTTTTTTTTAAATTTTTATTTTTTGCAAGGCAATGGAGTTAAGTGACTTGCCAGGGCCACACAGCTAGGTAATTATTAAGTGTCTGAGACCAGATTTGAACTCAGGTCCTCCTGACTCCAGGGCTGGTGCTCTATCCACTGTGCTACCTAGCTGCCCCACAAAAGCTTTTTGTTCAATGCAGTGGAATGGGGGAAGGCAAGGGGGAATGAGTAAGCCTTCATTCTCATCAGAAATGGCTCAGAGAGGAAACAACATACACATTTAATAGGGTATAGAAATATATCTTACCATAGAGAAAAATGAGAAGAAAGAGATGGGATAAGTGGGAATGGGGGGGGGGGTGGAAAGGGGGTAATAGGTGATAGAAGAGAGGGAAGATTGTAGGAGAGGGTACTCAGATACAACACACTTTTGGACAAGACCAGGATGAAAGGAGAGAGAGAACAGAAAAATGAGAATTGGGAGAAATAGGGAAAGAGGGAAATACAGCTAGTAATAGCAACTGTGGGAAAAATATTGAAGCAACTTCTCTGGTGAACTTATGATAAAGAAGACAAAGCCATTGGAATCTGAACACAGTCTGAAGTACATTTTTTTTCTCTCTCATTATTCTTGAGGTTTCTCGTCTTCTTGGGGGGGGTTATGTTTACACTTATAACAAAATTATTGTAATAATATAAAATAAATAAACCAAAAACAATTGAGGACCTAGGACTGAATTGGTTCTGTTCTGAGGGTTTGAATAGGGAGAAAAGGAATGACAAAAGGAAACAGTAATGGCAGAGTTCCCAAACATGTAGGAAGGGATAGGGTGAGTGGCACCTGGTTAACTCCACTCTGATCCAAAACAGGTAACCCCCCTCTTAAGAAGCAAAATTTAAACCCACGTGAGCAAAGGAAGCATATTTTATGGTCTTCACAAGAAGTGGGTGGGGAAACTGTAGAGTTCTCCACACCTGAACAGAAGCTAGAGCAAATTTATGTACTGATAGTTCAACCCTGTTTCACCTGTCAGAGCCTGGATCGGTCCAGGCTCCGTTAGATTACAACTCTTTCTACCCTTCCCTTACATGTCCCCTGCCTTGATATGTTCCTCCCTGGTCATGTCTACACATATGCCGCATGTTATTATAATGAACCTTAAGCTCTTCCTTGGGTGGAGAAGTTGACATGTATTAAGTCAACTTAATGCATCCTAACTTGGGGCACCATGACTGGGCCATAAATTGGTGAGTTTCAACTGGGTCCTCAGGTTGTTAATCTTAGAGGACAGTCTTATCTATTTCTATAACATTCCTTCTGACTAACTCCTTAACTGTGGAAGCAAAATTTCTTCTAGTATGGGGCCCCATACCTTATACAGAAAAAGGAAGAATGAAGAAAGACATTTACCTCTTTAGTATAAAAATATATGAGACTTGATAGGGTTAATGGAGTGTGATAGAGAAGGGAGGACAAGAGGGAGGAAGGCAAAGCAATCTTCCCAACTTTGATGGTAGAGATTAAAGGGAAGAGACAAAAATGAGCCAGCTGTGGGCTTTGTGACGGTCTCTGCCTGATGGGACTGAAGACTTGTGCCACCAGAAATAACCGAGAGCATCCTGGGTCACATGATCTTATGTGGATGAAGGAGAGGAGCCTTGATGCAATATTGGCAACTCTGGAGAGACAAAGGACTCCTGAAGACAGAACTCCAGGCAAGGGATTGGCCCATTGTTTCCTTTGTCCTGACAGGGGATGAAGACACAGGACAAGACCCAACTTCTTTGTGGTATCATTTTTTTTCACTTAGAGTGTATTGTCACACAGGCTTCCTTCTGAAAGAGGAAAGAAGTGGGAGTGGAAGGAAACTTGTGGAGGCAGAAACCAGGTTTTAGAGACTGGCTGCTTTGTATTTGCTTCCTGTATCCCCATGTGCCTTAGATAGCTTTCCTGCTGCATTGTAGCAGTGTAGCCCTTTCTGAGTCAGCGATTTTGTGGCTCAGAACTGAAGAGAGATAAACTTTGGAGCCTCAGGCTTGTAAATGCCACCCCCTTAGTCTTCCTCATGGGTATGGTGCCTGAACCCCTTGGCTGACACCTTGGGATTCTCTCCTGTTTACAGCTTGACTGGCTTGACTGGTCTGGCCAGTCACGTGCTTGACTCTGAGTGGGCTCCTTTAATAAGGACTATTTCTGGTCATTTTCCATTTTGTGGGCTGTTGTGCTTGTTGGCCTAGTTTGAGTGGAACAACAGAGTGTTGTAACGACTAAATTGGGGAGCAGCTAGGGGGCATAGTGGATGGAGCACTGGCCCTGAAGTCAGGATGATCTGAGTTCAGATCTGACCTCAGACACTTAATACTTACCTAGCTGTATGACCTTGGGCAAGCCACATAACCCCCTTGCCTTGCCAAAAAAAAAAAGACTTCATTGGGCAGCCTTGGTTTTCTTTGGTCAGTTCTGCTCTTCTCTAATCTCCTGTTCTCTGCAGGACTTGTGGATGTTTTCATCAGCTTCCATACAACATTAATTGTTGTTTTCACATTAGTCTGAATTTAACTGTTTTCCACAAACACTGTTTGAGGATGCTGAATGGACTTGATGCACAATTGCAGATATGGCCCAGAAAGAGGATCCAGTAGACCCAGAGCTGCAGTTCTTTCTCTCCCCACTGTAGAATTGTTGCCCATGGGTTTTTTTCCTATGTCCCTTCTGTCTGGTTCTGTTCTCACATGCTTTCAGAATGTTACTCATCCTGGCTGACGGCTGGCTTAGGGGCCCCTGAGCAACATACTGCCCCCCCCACTCATCCTGACCAAGTGTTGGCTCAGGGGCCCCTCCCAACAGAGGGTCCTACTCAGACCCTCTTCTTGTTCTCTAGTGGGGGAGCCCCTCCATGCCAGGGTCTCACACAACCTTGGTATCATTTTCCATCATATGAATAGTTTATTTGTTTTCTAATTACATACAATAATAGTTTCCAGAAATCCTTTTTTTTTTGGCAAGGTTTTGAGTTTTACAATTTTTCTCCTTCCCTCTCCCCAATAAGAAGGTATCTGATATACTCTTTACATTTGTATCCATGATATGCACAGATCAAAATTGAATATGTTGTGAGAAAAGAAACAGATGCAAAAGGAAGAAAGAGAACACTAGAAATAGCAAAATTACACAATAAATGAGACCACTTTTAAAATTTGAAGAGAATAAGCTTTGGTCTTCATTTAAATGTCACAGCTCCTTCTTTGGATACAGATGGTATTCTCCATCACAGATCCCCTAAAATTGTCCCTGATTATTGCCCTGATGGGGTGAGCAAATCCATCAAAGTTGATCATCATCCCATGTTGTTGTTAGTACAGTGTTCCATCTAGTTCTGCTCATTTCACTACACATCAATTCATGCAAGTCTTTCCAGGATTCTCTGAAATCCCATCCCTCATGATTTCTTATAGAGCAATAGTATTCCATCACATAGACCACAATTTGTTCAGCCATTCCCCTCAATTTCTAATTCTTTGCCACTACGAATAGAGCTGCTATGAATATTTTTGTATATATGAGATTTTTACCCTTTTTCATGATCTCTTCAGGATACAGACAGTAGGGTGTTGCTGGATCAAAGGGTATGCATATTTGTTTTGCCCTTTGGGCATAAGGTACCAGAATTTCTTAAGCTGCTTTCTCTGTGTCTTAGAAGTTGGAAACACTATCAGGTTGAGAACAAGCCCTTATCCTTGCCATGTTGGGCTCGGTGTCTTCTCTCAAACTTGTCTAAGTCTTCTTGGCATTCAGTTATAATCTGATGGTGCATCTCTAGTCCACTTTGCTCTACCATTGAGTTTTTTCCTCACATTGCCTGCTCAGTGCTGATCCTTGCAAAAGTCTCTATCTTTTTTTATGCTCCATAGATGTAGGGTCCTCAGTCCTTCCCTGGCAGCTCTTCTTCAGTTGTTCTCTTCTTACCTCTCCAACCTCTTAGGACCTTGTCTCCCCACCTTCCTTCCTTCTTTTCCTTGAGGCATTTTCCTTAAGGTCTGTTGGTTCCTTTTTTCAGAGTCCTGTAGGGTGCTATTCCTCATTCTGTTCTCTCTGCAGTCCAGTGCCTTGTGCTATCAGGACAACTTAGGATACTGATTTGGCTTGCCCAGGCAGTATAGAAGAGAGGGAGACATGGGAAAAAAATGGATGATGCTATTGGATTTGAAGTGGAGAGACAAGGTGCCAAGCCACAAGAAGGAACACTCAGCTCTGAACATGCTGACTTGGACATAGGGGTGGAGAGGCCTTTAGAGCCCCGATGTCCAGCTCAGATAGAAATGGAGATGCAGAATCCCTCCCTCTAGAATGTCATCTTATCCTTGTGTTATTGTATTCGGATTCATTTGGTACTTATTTCCCAATGACATCTTCATCTCATTTGGTCCCCATTCAGGAGGGTTAGGAGTTAGAGCTTGCACAGCTTGTGTCTTGGGAAAAAGATTGAGAGACCAAGGCAGGACAACTTCTGTTGAGGAAGAAGAGAGTGACCCAGCAGAGGAGGTGGAAGGAGCTGCTTCTGGCAGGGCATGTTTAGGGAGGATTGAAAGCACTGCAAAATGCTTTCCAGATATTTTCTCCTCACTGTCCTGGGTGTGGGGGTTGACAGATGAGGGGATGGAGGTAGGCAGAGGTCAATCCATCCAACCTTGGATTTAGTCAGAGGACAGTCACCAGACAGAAGGTGCTGGTTTTGTTGACTGCTGAGTAGGATCAGGGTGGAGATAGCAGGTAGAGACCCTTTGGGAAGGAGGGTAAGCTCAGGGGACTGATGACTGCTGGTTTGTTTGTGGAGAGGATCCAGGAAGAGAATGAGGGAGTGCAAACAACTGGGGTGTGATTGATGGGGATTGGAGAGGGGCCTGCTTGAGGGGGAGCCAGAGTAGCTTTTCCTGGTGAGGGCTTCTCACTGCTTGGATTCTGCTCCTGGCCCCCTGGCTCAAGTCCCAACCTTCAAGTCCTGTCTTGTCCTTGGGAATGTCTTTGCTGCTCTTGGAATCTGTGATGTTTCTTTTTTCTTGACAGGTCTCACGGGATTGAAAAACATTGGCAACACTTGCTATATGAATGCAGCTTTGCAGGCTCTTTCTAACTGGTGAGTGACTCTGACCAGAGCAGCTTCTGGACAGCAGCAGCTGGACTTCTCTCCAGCACAACTGTCTCTCCAGCACCTCATCCAGAATAGTGAGAGGAACCTGCAAGGGGAAAGGAGCCCCCTTTGGCTTGAGGCACTTCAAATTTGAGACAAATGACCCTTGGGGCGAGACCCTTAAATTAGGATGGGGGCTGGAGATTTGGGAGCCTGGGCCATGGGCCCTTAGGAAAGATGAAGATGTCGTATTGTCTGGGGCGGAGGATGCGGTCATGGGGAAGACACAAGAACTGGAAAATTTAATATCTGTGGACTCACTGAATTTTCTCTCCCATCTTGCCCCATTGCTGGCTTTTAGGAATACTGTCTGTCTGTCCTCAGCTGACTGGTAGAGTCAGAGACTCTGAATTCTTGCCAGGTCTTTTCAGGCTTGAGCTATACCTTCTCATGATTTAGAGAATACCCAAGAGGCAACCCCACCCCACCCTCCTTTCTTTCATGGGGTCCTTTGTGATCAAGCAGTTGACCTTTGAGGAGCTTGAGTAGAAAGGATGTCAATGGGCAGAGGGTTCTTTACTTTTGGGGTGTCTTGGATCCTTTCTCTGAATGCCGAACTTTAAATATACAGGATTACAAAGGAAGCCCAGTTAGAGGGCAATACCATCCCCTGAGCTGGAGTGGATCACATGGATCAACTCCTTAAGGAAGCAGGAATGAGTGTATCAGAGATCTCATTACCTTCTTCCCCACACCCACCATTCTTTCAGGCACCTTAGTATATAACCATCCCTCACTCTTGCTGTTCATATACCGAGTCACATTGTTCCTGCCTTCTTGACATCCCTCACTTTTGACCCCTTTTCTGTTCCATGGCCCCCATTCCACATCTACCCAGCTGCTTTGGGCTCCAGGTCAATGTGCTTTCAGCTTGATCTCAGCTGTTCTTTACAAGTATGTCAGTTTTGTGGCATTAGATAACCCTTAGAGCCGGTTTCATTTTTTTTTTTGGTCCCCAGGACATAGTTAATAAATGCTTGCTGCTTGATAGAGGTTATGTAAATCTGTGAGTATCTGCACAGTGCTTGCAGTATCATGGTAGTCTGGAGAATCCTGTGTTAGGAGGCTGCAGTGTCTTTTACATCCTACCATTATTCTCATAGGGACTACTTCATAGGGTTTTCTGATCATCAGTCTGTTCACTTTTGATTAAGTACCTGCTGTGCACCAAGCTCTGTGTTAAGTGCTGGAGATACAGAAAAAAAGGCAGAAGGGGCAACATGCCCTCCTAGATTTGGATACAGAGAAGCCTGTAGTGCTTCCTGCTCAACCATGTGGTGCATGGTAGAATGGGTGAGAAGCTAGGATCTCATTTTTGTTCATCTTTTGTTTTCCTTTAAATTAGCCCACCTTTGACTCAGTTCTTTCTTGATTGTGGAGGACTAGCTCGTACAGACAAGAAACCAGCCATCTGTAAAAGCTATCTCAAGCTGATGACGGAACTCTGGCATAAGAGCAGGTATGTTTTTGGCAGCTGGGTCTCACTGATTAGCTTAAGGGTGGAAGGATGGCCTTTGAGGGAAGTTTTCTATCATTCATGCAATGTCCTTAACCTTGGGAGGTTATATAAAAGAAAACCCACATTCATGGTCACAGTGACCTTTGTTGGGGTAACCCACACATGGTCAATGTGACCATCAGGAAGGATAATCTACAGTCAAAGTCAATGTGACTATATCTCAGAGTAGGAGTAGCTGCACCAAGTTTCATGTTTCCAGTGTTTGATTTCTCTGCTGCTTGAAATCAAGCCTTATCCTAGGAGACATGCATATCCAGGGTTTCTTTGGTTTCCTGTGCCTTTTGAACTTAGGCTCTGGCTGAGTCTCTGTGGGCCTCCGGCCGACACGATTGAGGCTTTAAATGATCATGAGGTGAGGAGGCAGTGAGCTGGGTGACCACAGGAAAGCCAGCTTGCAGCACAAATACCAGTTGCTGACTCTGTGGGACTATGTCATCATTTGACAGGGCCTGGCTCCAGTCCCAGAAAACATCTGTCTACCTGCAGGTCCTTGCCTCTCAGCCCCTTGGTTGGGTCTCACAGAGGACTTGATGATGGATCAGCACTCTTCCAAGACCTGTATGCACATGTACACATGTGCAGTGGTCTACAAATGCTTCTTGGGCAATCACTGTCGTCCATCAGTCTCAACAGACTCTTTTGGGGGTGGCAGTGAGTCACTTATCTCTGGCTCTCTGTTTGCTCATCTGTAAAGTTTGAGCCCCTTGTCCTTTCTCCCTCCAATTCGGTGGTCCTAGAATTCCCTTGAGATATAATAAATGGCATTCTGTATGTAAGCTTTTACTGTGAAAGAGCCGTGGATCCCTCTGTTCCACCCAAGCACGGTTTCTGTCTTGACTCTTATGTGAACTAACTGGGACTTTTTCGCCTGTATGGTTTTTACAGAGGTGGCAGTTAAATTGTTGTCTGTTCAATCACAGAGAAGCCTTTGCTGACATTCTGGGCAGAGTAGAACGCTGAGGGTGTCTTCCTAGGAGGCACCCATGCCCCCAGTCTAGGATTCAGTTGGTGTCAATGGTGGCCAACTGTGTGGTGGTGTGGTCTCTCTGTACCTGGTGTGAGATGCAGATGACCTCTCTCTAGTACTATGCCTGTAGCCTTCTGGCTAGGCGCTTTCTGACTAGCTTGGATGGGGCTGGCAAAGCCTATGTGACCTCAGGGCCTCCTCTGCATCAGTAGAACGTGGTATGCCAGGGACCAGGAGGGAGTTTCCTATGACAGTCTTTTTCCAGGTGTTTGTATTTGTAAATGACATGGTCCTGGTTATCCACAGTCATTCCAAAGAGAGTTAGTCAGTGAGGTCTACAGGGAAACGTGAACATGGAGCACCTCATGATGAACAAGACCATCAGGACGTGAATCAAATTGAAGAAGAGTAGGCTGGGTCCCACTGCAGAGCTGCCTGGAGCTGCTTTCAGGGGGTCGTGGCTACCATGTTCTGTTAATGGCCTATATGGCTGTCAATCAAGGAACAATTGTAAGGGCTCCAATTTCACCTTACCTCAGAGGCAGCAGAATGATGTGGTGAGAGGGATCAGGTCATTATGTACTGTTAACCCTGACTAAGGCTTTGTAGTCTTGGAAAGCTGATGAAGAGAGGGAAAAGGAAGGGAAGGGAAGGAGAGTGAATGAACCTCATTCGACTGATAATTCTCAGATATCTGAGAGATGAAGCATCTTCTGCAGGATTTACAGAAAGCTAGGAACAAGCTTATCCAGGAGGAGAGGGAGCACTGGATTGCAACTTGGACTGGGGAGAGGCTTCTGGAAAGCTGAGGCTTTTAAAGAAGGAGTTCCCAAACTCTTTCAGTCCTCATTATTTTGGCTTTGAATAGACCTCCTCCATGCCCTCAATTCAACGTGAGCACATTTTTCAGAAAGAAAACTTGATTAAGTCCAAAACATTTTCGGCATAAAGTTGTTAAAAGTGTATTATGTGGTTAGAAAAATGAGAGAGGTCCCTGGTTTTGTTGCATGCACCTCACACCTTTTATTCTTAAACCTTTCTTTCATTGGGAGATGGTCCTGCTCCTTCTGGGTAAATAGATCTCAGACTTGAGCCAGGTCTGATGTCCAGACTCTATATGCACTCCCTTAGATCTTCATTTTCTAATGAGCAGGAGGATCAGAGCCTTAGAGGACCTACTTTGTTCTCCTTGTTGTTTTGCCCATTCTTTGTTCATTCCCATTGAATCCATGTGTTTTGTCTGCTCATGGCTTGCTAGGGACAGAAGAGGTGGTTGGGTGCTTGCCCTCTGACAAAGGAGCATTTTTGTTGAGAAAAGAGAATGGAACTGTTCAATACAGTATGATAAATGCTAACTGTAACAATAAGACAAAAAAAGAAATTAAAGGAATCAGAATTGGCAATAAGGAGGCAAAGCTTTCACTCTTTGCAGATGATATGATGGTATACTTAGAGAACCCAAGAAAATCATCTTAAAAACTCCTTGAAACAATTAATAAATTCAGTAAAGTAGTAGGATATAAAATAAACTGACATAAATCATTAGTATTTTTATATATTAACAACGAAGCCCAAGAGCAAGAGATAGAAAGAGAAATTCCATTTAAAGTAACTGTAGACAGTATTAAATACTTGAGCATCTACCTCCCAAGAGAAACCTTGAAACTGTATGAACATAATGATAAAACACCTTTCACCCAAATAAAGTCAGATATAAATAACTGGGGAAAATGTCAGTTGCTTATGGTTAGGTCAAGCTAATAAAAATACAATTTTTATTCAGTGCCATACCAATTAAACTATCAGATAGCTGTTTTATGAGCTTGAAACAATCGTAACAAAATTTATCTGGAGCAACAAAAGAATATCAAGGGAACTGATGAAAAAAAAGTAAAGGAAGTTGACCTAGCTCTAACAGATCTAAAACTATACTATAAAGCAGCAGTCATCAAAACTGCCTGCTACTGGTTAAGAATTAGAGTAGTGGATCAGTGGATTAAGATAGGTTCGAAAGAAACTGTAGTGAATGACTACAGCAATCTACTATTTGACAAATGCAAAGACATCAGCTTCTGGGATAAGAACTTGCTATTTGACAAAATTTGTTGGGAAAACTGGAAAACAGTATGGTAAAAAATAGGCATAGACCCACATCTCACATCCTATATACCAAAATGAGGTCAAAATGGGTACAGGATTTAGACATAAAGGGTGACATCCTAGATAAATTAGTAGACCAAGAAATACTCTTATCAGATTTATGGAAAGGGGGATAAATTTATGACCAGATAAGAATTAGAGCACATTATAAACTGTGAATGATTTTGACTATATTAAATTTAAAAGTTTTTGCACTGAGACAGCTAGGTGGTTTAGTGGATAGAGCACCAGCCCTGGAGTCAGGAGTACCTGGGTTCAAATCTGGCCTCAGACACTTAATAATTACCTAGCCATGTAGCCTTGGGCAAGCCACTTAACCCCATTTTGCCTTGCAAAAACCTATAAAAAAAAGGTTTTGCACTAATCAATGGTGGCAAAATTAGAAGGAAAGCAGAAAGCTGGGAAACAATCTTCAGAACTAGGAGTTCTGATAAAGGTCTCATTTCCAAAATATATAGAGAATTGCATCAAATTTATAAGGTTATAAGTCATTCCCCAGTTGATAACTGGTCAAAGGATATGAATAGTTTTCAAATGAAGAAATTAAAGCTATATGTAATCATATGAAAAAATGCTCCACATCACTTGCCATTGATTAGAGAGATGCAAATTAAAACGAGATATCACCTCACACCTATCAGATTGGCCAAGATGAGAAAAAAGGGAAAATGATCAATGTTGGAGAGGTCATGGGAGGATTGGGACATTGATGTATTGCTGATGGAGTTGTGAATGGATCCAGCTTTTCTGGAAAGCAACATGGAACTATGTCCAAAGAGCAATGAAACTATTCATACCCTTTGACCCTGCAATTCCAATTCTAGATCTATATTCAGAAGAAATCATAAAAAATATTCCTATCAGCACTTTTTGTAGTGGCAAAGAATTGGAAATTGAGGGGATGTCCATCAGTTGGAGAATGGCTAAACAAGTTGTGGTTCATGAATTCCATGGAATATTATTGTTCTATAAGAAACCAAAAAGAAATATGGAATGAGTTACAGGATCTGATGCTGAGTGAAGGGAGTAGAACCAAGAGAACAATGTACACATTAACAACACATTGTGAGCTGATCACCCTTGATGGAAGTAGCTGCTCTCAGCAGATCAGAGAGCTAGGTCAACCATATTAGACTGGACAGTGTTATTCCCACCTAGAGGAAGAAAAACAAAACAAAACAAAAAACCAGCCCTTCAGAATCTGATGAACACTTTATAAAAATTATCTCTTATGTATCTCTTTCCCTTAATCCTAATTCCTCAGACTGAAAATGACTAATCTGTAAACATGTTTATCAAAAATATGTATATACAATGCTAACCTGTTTGCCACTGGGGGAGGGGGGTGGGAAGGGAGGGTGAAGGAAATTTTATAACTTAAAAATATAAGGTGCATTTGGATGAAAAAAATTAAAGAGAATAGAGGGAGATATATTAAATTTCATATCTGTCAGTCCCCTTCCATCTGGTGTTGAAGCCAAAAATAATGTTGGTGTGGTCTTGTTAAAGGGAGAGCATTTGGAATCAGAACGATTGGACTGTGGTCCCCTGCCTGGGGTCATTGGAGTTGATGGAGTTGTGAATGATCCAACCTTTCAGGAGAGCAGTCTGAAACTGTGCCCAAAGAGCTATAGTGTTGTGTGTGCGCTTTGATCCAGCAATACTACTATAGCTCTGCTTTCCAAAGAGATCACAAGAAAATGAAAAGGACCCACATGTACAAAAATATCTATAGTGGTAGCTAAGAATTGCAAACTAAAAGGGAAGCTCATCTACTGGGGAATGGCCGAACAGGAAGTGATATCTGATTGTGATGGAATTCAGCTGTGCTACAAGAAATGATGAGCAGGTGGATTTCAGAAAAGTCTTGGAAGCCTTAAGATGAACTGATGCTGAGTGGAGTGAGCACAACCAATAGAATGTTGTTCACGGTGACAGTAACAGCAACACTCTGTGATGATCAGCCTTGATAGACCTAGCACAAGTCTGTTTCAAAAGACTCACAATGAAAAATGCCATCCATATCCAGAGAATGAACTATGGAGTCTGAATGCAGACTTGAAACCAACTATGTAACTTGTTTTGTTTTTGGTGGGTTGTGATTTGTGTGTGTGGCTTTTCTCTTTTATTCTGTTTCTTCTTTTACAACATGATGAATGAGGAACTAGAGTTAACATGGCTGCACATATATAAACTCTTATCAGATTGCTTGCTGTCTTGGGGAGGGGAAAAGGAAAATTCTTGAACTCAAAACTATGGAAAGATGGATTTTCAAAAATAAAAAAAAATGATGTTATTTTTTAAAATGATTCCTCTGTGATGAAAATAGAGAACTCTTTAGACACTGGTTCTGCAGTGATTTCAGAAGGGAATAGGGCCATGAGTTCTTTCTTCCCTAGGCCTGAGCAGGCAATGCCTGGCCTGACTCCAAGGGACGAAAAGGGGAGAAGCACAAGCTTCTGTTTGCTCTTTTCTGGAGAAGTCTGATTCTGTCTTTGTAAAAGTAAGACTGCTTGAAGAAATCCATTTGTGGGTTTAGTCATGTGTAGAGTTTAGAACAATGCTTGCAGGATTCAGGATGTGACCAAGGGACACTGCCCTGCTCCCCAGCTGTAAATAGTGAGAGGAGTGGTCCTTGGGTTGTGTAATTCAGCCATAGGTCAACATTGGTGGAGAGAGTTGTGGTTCCATTCACAACTTGTTATTCAAAAGCAGTATTTGGTTTTTTTCCCCCAGTAGTCTTAGGAAAAAGAAGGCTCTCTGTCCTTTCTTGCCCTGGGACACAGTTGCTTAGAAAACACAAATTAATATTCTCTGTTGTGTTTGGTTTAGTGCAAGTGTTTGCAATGTGAGCCAGTGGGTCCCAGCACAGAACAGATGTCTTGGTTGTTGGGTGCCCAGTGTGCTTCTGTGTATGGTGGTTTTGTGTCTCTGTCTGGAAAGACCAGAGTTGGGCCTGGGCTGAGGTCCTTTTAAAGACAAGAGAGAAGAGTTGTCACTCCCTCAATGACCTCCAGCTTAATTTAAGAAGAAATTTCCCTCACTTCATCCAAGACCTATCAAAAAGCATTTTTCTTCTTAGGAAGAAAAAGAATATGGGTTGTGATGTTCTTTGTTTTCCACATTGATTCAAGTTGGTATTCAGTGCATCCCTGGGGGATTTGTAAATTTACAAATCATTTTCTCTCAATTTTATGAGTTACTAAGCTGGAATCTGCACACGTGCAGTGATATATACTCATTTTTTTTAACCCTCCCCAGACCTGGATCTGTTGTTCCTACCAACTTGTTTCAAGGAATTAAAACTGTCAACCCAGCATTTCGAGGTTATTCCCAACAGGTAAGTTGATTATCACTGAATTTTATCTGGTGATAAAGTGACTTTGGGCTGATTCAGAGTAGATTGAGTTTCTTTTAGAAACCATTGAAGCATCTTAACAGTGAGACTCTTTGGTTTGTCCTTTGATTTTCAAAGTCTCCAAAGCAATCCTCTTGGTTTCCTGAGGTTTGGATCTAAGGTATTATACAAAGTGGACCTGCATCAGGACCAGCTTGAGGCCACAGGCACTTAGTAGGCTGCTTGATGTTTTCTCAAGTCAGTGAGCTTAGAAGACACGGTCATAGCCCTGTGGCGGGCTCAAGAGACCCTGCAGCAGGTCATGGAGCCAGTTCAAGAGACATTTCTAGGCCTATTAATTTTTCCTCAGCCAGACAAGGTGTCTAGTCCCAAAGTGACCTTTCCTCCCTTTGGACACACGTTTGTTCAGAGATCTTCCAGAGGCTCTGGGGAACATCCACTTTGTCTCCAATGGTATGAATTTCTGGTGGCCTCAGTTGCTCACCATTTATTTGTCAAGCACCTACTCTGAGCCAGATACCATATCAGTTTGGTTGGAGTATGGCCATTCTTCAGGAATCGCTGTCAGAGGTCAACTCCAGGAGTGTGCCATACTCCAGGGCACCAGAGCTGAACTAACCATTGGGAGCCCCTCTTCCCCTCCAGGTCATCGCAGGAAACTGGAGAGGGGCTTTGTGGGAGTCTGAGATTGGCGATTGTGGCCCAACATCAGAGAGATGTTAGAACAGGGCCCAGAGAAGCCGCTGCTGCTGAGGATTTATGCAGAGCTATAAGGTCTGCTCAGTGGGTTCGCCCCAGAGCCCAGGGTGGGGCTGAGGGGGTCTGCTGCTATTGTTAATGTCCTCATTTACAGAAGAAGCAGCTAAGGCAGGGGGCTGCAAGTGACTTGCAGGGAGTGAGTGAGTGGGAAAGCCCAATCCCTGAAACCCCACACTGCATGCTCTCCACCAGGTTGTCCATATTTCCCTTTCTGTTCAGGATGCTCAGGAATTCCTCCGATGTTTAATGGACCTCCTTCATGAAGAGCTCAAGGAGCAGGTCATGGAGATCGAGGACGGGGTGCCTCCCGGGCCAGTCGATGAAAGCTTGGAGGAGGAGAGGAGTCCATCAGAAATGGACTTCCAGTCATGTGAGTCATGTGGAAGCAGTGACAAAGCTGAGAATGAGGTAGGCTCCCGAGGCCTGATGGAGGACCACATGGAGACCACGATGTTGATCCAGGAGGATGACAACAACCCCAGCTCCGGGACAGTGAAAGAAAAAGCTCTCTGTAACAAGGCGAACCCCAAGAGTCCTGAGGACGACTCGGAGAAAGATGTGGACACTCTTTCAGAGATGGCGGACATATTAAACAGCCAGGAAACTGTCAAAGTGCAGATACACAGCCGGCTTTCAGGTGAGCATCACACTGGTTCAGGGACCTGAAGGAATAAAGGGAATGGCATGACAATTTAGCTTCTAGGACCAAGTTGGTGACTGGGACCAGGGAGTGCTCAGAGGGTAGCATGGCTCACTATCAACTTTGACTGTTCTTCCACATTTTAGAGATATACATACAGAGTTACTGCTTTGAGTGAGTTTGGGAAGGGATGGAATGTTGAATGGGGACCAGGGCAAGGTTCTAAGAAATCTGAGGTCAAGCTATGCCTTTGGGAGCCACTGGATCTGGAGGCAGTTATCTTGTGAGCTTTGAGACCCTAGAGGGACACAGGAGAAAGTTCCAGGCCCCATGACCCTTCTTGTGGCAGTGTTGGGTAGGCCCAGGGCTTCAGTGGGGTAGCTAATAGACAAAAGGGGCCAGTGGGTTGCCATGGAGGTCTCTCTCACCTGGGTGTGGTCCTCCATGTTGCCCCTCAGGTGTTCAACTCCCTGGGCCCAGCACAAGCTGGTGAGGGTCCCTGGGTGATTGGCCTGAGAATGCTTCATCTCAAAAAGGGAGTGTTCTCACCTTGGGGAGGATGCTCTGCCTGGCACCTCCCCCATGCCATCCTCTGTCTCAAGGATCAGGACATCTGTGGCCAGTGGCCTAGCCGGGCAGGGTGATCAGGCTGAACTTGAGCACTCAGGGTCTGCTGAGGGGCAGATCTGGGGAGGCTACATAAGGATTTCCTCCTTTCTCTTTGGTCTTCCTTCTCTGGACTCCTTCCTTTCAGTGGATTTGCTTCCAACAGATGTTTTCTGGTTCCAGAGCATGCACCTGATAGTCATTTGAGTGATCATCTCCCATCGAATGAAGGAGGCAATCCACGCTTGTCCACCAGCCCTCCTAAATCGAGCTCCCTGTGGCTGGGAGCGGTGACTGGCCACAAAAGAGGTAATTGTTTCATCTGCCGTGGGGAGATCCCATGAGTGTCCAGCGCCTGGCCAAGGGAGCACTTAGTCATTGCTCGCTTCTGTCCTTTCTCTGGTGGTGTGAAGCTCTTGGGGAGGTGCGTCTTGTTTGCAGGCCTTTTGATTGGCTTTGCTAAGTGTTCCCTGAGGCTGGGAGGCAGAAGGGGCCTCTGTGGCCATCTGGTCTGGCCGCCAGCGCTTGGACAGTTGGCAAAAACTGTGATTGAGAGGTAACTTGGAGAGGTGCCCAGGGTTAGGTTGTTCATTCATGAGGGCCAATGTATGACGTTTCTGGAAAGCCCTCTGCAGAGAGCACCTCCCTGCATCCTCAGAACCACCAATTGTAGGTGGGGGAATTGAAGGAGGGAAAGGCCCTGCACTTTGTACCAAGTGGTGACCCTTGTGACTTACTCGATGGCAGAGCTGAAACTGGAGCCCAGGTCTCTTGAGTCCTTTTGGGGGCTGTTTATAATCTCCCTCATTCAATCAGTCTGGCCCAAATGGATGGCACCTGCCTTGTGCCTGTGGCCTTCATCCAGTATTTCCTGAAAGTGAGGCTCTTGGTTTGAGGAGGATTGTATTCAAGGCACTGACATGGATGCTCCCCACTCCCCTCTGTGCCCCAGCCCTGCCGGCCGCATCTCCCAAAAGGAAGAAACAGCAAAAGAGATACCGGAGTGTCATTTCAGACATTTTCGACGGGACAATTGTGAGCTCTGTGCAGTGTCTGACATGTGATCGGGTGAGTGTTGTGGGCAGTCCGGGCCTGGACCAGCCTTTGTGGGGTGGAGGCAAGAATCTCTAGGGGAAATGCCTGCAGCAGGCAGAGAAGTTTTGAATTTGTTAAGTTTTGTGTCTGAGCCGAGGCAGATGATGCGCCTCCGTGGCAGTTGAACTTTTTTTATTCTTGGGTTCCTGCTGAGGGCTCGATAGATACCATACCTTTTGAGCCTCGTAGCAACCCTGGGAAGGAAGGGCTGTTTTTAATCCTTGTTTTACAGAGAGGAACCTGAGGCTGGATTTCAACTCGGGTCTTCCTGACTTTGGGCCCAGGGCTCTGTGTACTGTCACTCATCTTTAAAATCAAGATACCTGAAGCCCAGAGCCTTAAAGTGAGGAGGAACTGGGGCCTTGGCCATATTGTGCCACCTGGGAAGAGGCTTTGGGCCTCACCTACAGAATGGTCAAGTTTCCCAGCTTTTGGATAGGGAAACTTTTCCCCATCACCAGACCCCAGCAGTTTCCTGGAGGGAACAGTCATGAGCCTGAGGGATGGAGAATTTAAATGGCAGGGCCCAGAAATTGGCCTGAGCCCTAGTAGGTGTCAAGTCCTGGTCTCAGTGTGGGTGCACGTGCATGCACCCGGGGACACAGTAAGTTCATTTTAGAAATAAATGTTGACCTCATGGCTGGAAGAGTTGAAGGAGAGTCTTCAGCACAAGGCCAACTCTTCCCCAGCCCCAGAGGCTGGTCAGGTGAATTCCAAACAAATGCAAATGTTGAAAGACATCTGATCTCTGGATCATGTCAGCTTCTCTCCAAACCAAAGATTCCATTTTTGGGTAACTGAGTCCTCCCTACACTGGGTAAGGGGACGTAGAGGAAGAGGACACTAGGCCAGGGTGATGGAGAGGTCTTCCATAAGAGGGCAGCCGATAAGAAATTTCTTTGTTCCATCTGTATCCAGATAAGTAGCTGTGGAGTTTGAACAAAGTTCAAGGACTATTCCCTTTAATTTAGAAAAAAACAGATATCTTATTGTCTGATCTTGTTGCCTCTTAGACTTCTTGTCTCTTCTTTAAGGATATTTCATCACACCCAATTTGGATCAAGGTACAACATGGAAACAAAGTAAAAGATGACAGATTGCTTTCCGTGGGGTGGGGGTGGGGGAGGGAAGTAAGATTCGGGGAGAAATTGTAAAACTCAAATAATATCTTTAATAAAAATAAATTTCCTTGTTGTAGATCCTTGAGGATTGTTTAGTGTTAGGGAAAGCACCCCAAGAAGTCACAGGGTGCACAGAAGCCTGGTTTTTTAGCTGTGCACATGGTCTCTGCTAAAGAACCCACAGTGCCAAAACAGCAGCGCAGCTGCTCCCCTTAGCAAAAAGGAAAGGACAGAGTGTCAGGAGGAGCCATAGCAAAGAACACCCCACATTCAGGGGGATGCCAGCTCTGCTGGAGGAGCCACCTCTGTGACCAGCCTCGAGAGTCTTCTTGGTGGTCTATGGGGAAGGAAAGGAGGCGTGTTGCTGCTCAGTTTGCAAAGGCCAGTGAGGCTCTGTTGCAGCCTCCTTAGGCTACCTGGATTTGCTCTCCCCTTGCCTGGAGAGGTGAGCTGGTTACTCCTCTGGGATGAGTTGCTCCCTCAGGTCTTGTTGGAACTGAGACTTGCCTGACCCCAAGCCCAGCACAGGCACTGACCCAGGACTATTGACGCATTTTGTGCAGGACCAGCCTTGGGTCTCTACCCGACCTTCAGCGAGCTTGCCCTCAGTTGGGGCAGGGCAGACCAGGTTTGGAGCTGGAGCCCCTCTTCTTGTTGACCGGGGGTTTCTCAGAGACCCAAACTGGACTCCAGCTCCCCTCATCCAGTTAGAACCCTCTAGGAAATGTGCTTCTAACCCAGAAACTGAGTGGGATCCTGTGCCATGTTCTGGCTCTGCAGGTATCAGTGACGCTGGAAACCTTCCAAGACCTGTCCCTGCCCATCCCCGGCAAGGAGGACCTGGCCCGGCTCCACTCCTCTAGCCACCCGACTGCCATGGTCAAGGCTGGCTCGTGTGGAGAGGCCTATGCGCCCCAAGGCTGGATAGCCCTTCTTGTGGAATACTTGAGGAGGTAGGCAGACCCTTTATGGTGCAGACTTGTTGGGGTGCTTGTTGCTTCTCTCTGACCAGCACAACACTCGCTGGCCCTTCTTTTCTGTCAATGACTTTCCAGGTTTGTTGTCTCCTGTGTCCCTAGCTGGTTTTGGGGTCCCGTAGTGACCTTGCAAGATTGTCTTGCTGCCTTTTTCGCCCGAGATGAGCTCAAAGGTAAGATGACATCCTTCCATTTTTAAGAAGGGAAAATCAGTGTGGGGAGTTTTGGCCTGGGGGCAAACAAGGTCTTTCTCTGACCACCCAGACTACCCTGTTGGGAAAGCAGGCTTGTGGAGACCCAGCTCAAAAGGAGGCATTGAAGCCATTCATTGTTTTGCTCGGTCATTTACCGAGTTGGGTCAAAGGAATAACTATGGCAACCTGGAGAGACCTTGACCTGCCTCGGCTCCTTCCCTGGCCGACATGGATTGTTGTCTTGTTGCTTTGGGCTAATGAAGCATAGAGGGGCAGTGCTGAAACTTCAAAATTGAAAAATTCCGATTCCTGATTCTTGTTTCTGTCAGGGCCCTTTTGGGGTGACAACCCCCTACTGCTTTTCTTGGGCTTGCTTTGGCCAGAAGGCACTTTGTCCTGAATTTCTCTGCCTACTCTTTCTGGGGTGCTGACCTTGGGGTCCTCTCAGAGACAGGGGGACCACCTGAAAGTTTAACAGGAGCCATGGGGTCCTTAGATGCTCCCCCAGCTCAGAAGATGGGCTTCCAAGGCTGCTGCAGTGTGGACCTTTTAGTCTGAGGGCTTGAGCTAAAGGGTCAGCTGTCCCCTTCTAGACAAGCCTCTTAGGCAAGCCCTGCATGCAGACCCCCCATCATCACCCCAGTACAACATCCTCAGGGATTCTTCCTGCCCCCTCACTCTCTCCTTCCCTCAACCCTAGACTGGGGGGGGGGGTCCGTTCTCTGTCATTGACTTGTTGTCTAGAAGGGCTACCTCCTCTTTTCTCTTCCCCTCACAGTAGGGGTCCTGACCGCCTGTTCCTCTTTTCCCCTGGGTGTCCCAGGTGGAGTGGACATTGGCCCTTTGTACCCCAGACAGGCTTTGTCCATCAAGGGGCTGTGTAGATGTTTAGGTAACTTACATTTATTCTGTTCTCAGAGGGGGCAGCTTTGCTTCTGCAGTAATGATGTTGAGCCATTTTCTGTCCACAGGTGACAATATGTACAGTTGTGAGAGATGCAAAAAGTGAGTGGAGGGAGATGGTTTTCTGAGCTTTAGAGACAGGCGGGCAGGTGCCAAGGTGTTCTAGGGTGAGGGGGTGAACTGGGCGGGGGGGCAAGGCAGTGAGAGGAGCTTGACACCTGTTTGCCTGGTGGGGCCCTCAGTGGTGTGAGCTCACTGGCAGAGGGAGGACCCAGGGGACCCCATGTCTAGCAGAGAGAGAGAGAGAGAAAGAGGGAGGGCAGGATGCTAGGGGCTCCCCTCTGGGCCTCTCCTAAGCTCATTCCCCTTTTCTGCTCAGGTTGAGGAATGGAGTGAAGTTCTGTAAGGTCCAGAAGTTTCCTGAGGTGGGTGCCTTGGTTTCTCCACAGGAAGCCTCTTCAGGGGCCTAGGGGTAGGGGCAGGGACTGAGGCAGGCAGCTAGCAGGTTTGGTCTTTCTCTCTGGCAGATTTTGTGCATCCACCTGAAGCGGTTCAGGCACGAGCTCATGTTTTCCACCAAAATCAGCACCCACGTGTCCTTCCCTCTCGAGGGTCTGGATCTTCAGCCTTTCCTTGCCAAGGACAGCCCTGCCCAGATTGTGACCTATGACCTGCTGTCCGTCATCTGTCATCACGGCACCGCGAGCAGTGAGTGCATTGGCTTGGGCGCTGTCTTCAGGGTTTCTAGGGAGGGCATGATGGGCATGGATGTGAATCTGCTCCTCCAAAGGACCCTCACAGCCTGGCTCTGCTCCCTGGTGATTGAAGCTGCCACTTTGGCGGGGGTGGGGGTCCTACTTTCAAAAGGGCTAGAAGGACATGAAAGAAATCACCAGTCTCCTATTGAAGTTTGGCTTGTTTTGGGGTAAAGGGAACTGTTTTCCTCTGACAAGCTCCAGGATCTTGAGACAAACGACCTCTTGGGGTGTGTTGAACATTGGTTTCCTGTTTGCTCATAGAGAGGGCAGGGGGCCTGACTCCTAACTCCTGCCTCCGTGGCCACATCCTCCTGGGCCTGCCCTAGCCACAGGAGACCATTCCTAGGCACTCAGCCCTGCAGTCAGTGGGGGAGAGGACTGATGCAGGAGCTTGGCTCCACTCCCTTCAAGAGAATCAACTTCTTCATGTGAAGCCTAACAGGGAAGGGGGGTGCGTTGGGCGCCCGACCCCTTATGAGGGAGGCCATCTGAACTTGATGCTGCTGGGGCTTGAGTGATGCCCAATGAGGGCTGCCTACAGACACATGACAAAGCTGGGTCACACGCAGGCATTCCCTACTTGCTGTCACACTTAGCTGCTTCTCCCCCAATCCTTTTAGGCGGACATTACATCGCCTACTGCCGCAACAATCTCAATAACCTGTGGTATGAGTTTGATGATCAGAGTGTGACCGAAGTCTCAGAAGCAACGGTACAGAACGCAGAAGCCTACGTGCTTTTCTACAGGTAAGAAAACAGTGCCCTCAGGAGGGGTCCACAAGCTCTTTGCAGTGGCCAGTAGTGAGTGGTCAGGATATTTGCCATCATGGGATGCAGATGGAGCCGGGTGAGGAAAGAGCTCTCTGCTAGATGTTTGGCAGTGACACCATAGGTCCTAGCAGTCGGTCACACAGTCTTCAGGCAACAACCAACCTTGTTTGTGCTGGGCATCATGACAACTGCTAGAAATACAGACAGAAGTGGGCCTGCCCTAGAGGCGCTGCTCCAGTGGGGTTCACAGAGGGAAACAGGTCAGGAGATGGCACTGACTGGTTGGAGCCTGGCCGGCGGCTCTCCCGTGTCCTCACGGACATCTCTAGGGTGTCCATCTCGCCCTCC
This sequence comes from Macrotis lagotis, assembly GCF_037893015.1. Lineage (NCBI taxonomy): Eukaryota > Metazoa > Chordata > Mammalia > Peramelemorphia > Peramelidae > Macrotis > Macrotis lagotis. Next base: position 846,172 of record NC_133659.1, read on the forward strand.
TCACACTGATGAGCCAGAATGTGTTCTGACTCCCCCAAAGGTCAGTCAAGGGGGGCCATAGCTTCAGGGAGACCACCACACCAGAGCCTGCAGCCCATATAGATAGAGGATAGAGGGTAAGGAAGGAAGGAAAGAAAACTGGTTGAGAATGAAGAAGGGCCTTGAATGCTTACTAAGCTCCTGCTGTATATTGGGCCTGAGCTGAGCCATAGGAGGGAGGGGCTGGCATGACCTCCACTTTATGGAGGAGGAAAATGAGATAGACGGTGGACAAGTGACCTGTTGCTAGAGTCAATGGCTGAGATTTGAACTCAAGACTTCCTGATTCTAAACCCCATCAGACCATTACTTGAACTTGGTACTGGTGGACCATGGATCTCACATTCTGGCCTTGGGCTTTTAATGCAGAGGGTCACTGGAGGGGCTGTTGGGGCCTGTTCCATGCACGGGGTGGGGAGATGGACCAATAGCAGTGTGGCCTCTCTGTGTATACACATGTAAGGGAGTGTGCTGGTGTATGTACACACATGCCAAGGGTGTATACACACACATAGGGTATGTGTGTGTGCACATACGTGTGTAGATGGCCTGCAGTGCTAACAGTTGGGCCTATAGATTGTGTGTGTGTGTGTGTGTGTGTGTGTGTATGTGTGTGTATACACACGTGATAATGCACTGTAGACTGGTGTGCCTGTGAATTGTGTGTGCATACATATGTAGGTGGCTGGCTCGCATGTAAACATAAAAGTGGCCCTGTGAATCATGTGTGTGTGTCTAGCTATGTGCATGCCTGTAGATTGTACATAATTTTAAAGTGTATGCACACCCCCACGTGGAGAGACAAGTGTGCCTGTGGATAGACTGTGCAGCATGAGCAAGTGTGTCCATGGATTTGTGTACATTTGTACAGATGTGTGCAACCACGTCTAGACAAGTGTGTACACATGCACACCCACCTGTGACCCTTCTTCTAAGGATTGGCCTTGGTTGTAGTCTTGGGAGATCAGGAGGGAAACCAAAAGAAGTTAGAACAACCTGTGAGGCTGGTGTTCTGTTGTTTTACAGATGAGGGAACTGAGGCAGGAAACAGTTTAGTGACTTGCCTGGGTCCTTGCAGCTAGCACAGGCCTGAACTCAGGACTTCCTGGCTGCAGCCCTGCCCCCCCCCCCAGGCCCACACCTGTCCTGTGGCCCACAATAAAGCCTGTGCCTGGGCTTGTGGTGGGGCATTTTGGAGAGGAGACCAAGATTCAGTGTGTCTGGGTCCTACATTCAGGAAGCGCATGTCTTTGGTAGGAAGAGCAGTGAGGATGTGCAGAAGGAGAGGCGGCGGGTATCCAACTTGCTGAACATGATGGAGCCAAGCCTTTTGCAGTTCTACGTCTCACGCCAGTGGCTGAATAGGTTCAAGACCTTCGCGGAGCCTGGCCCTATCTCCAATCATGACTTCCTCTGTGTTCATGGAGGTCAGCATTTGGGGGTGGGGGCTGCAGACCACCATGGCCTCTGGCAAGCCTTGCCTGGGGCAATGGACCCACACTAGGGGCCAGGGAGCCTTCTAGTGCTTCAAGGCCCTCACCTTCCAAACTGAGCTCTCCTCCTCCTTTCCTGGGGACTTCCAGGACAGCCCTCTCAGATCTGTGGGGTTTAAGGAAGGATGTGTTCACATTTTAAGGTGTTTTGATGACCCTAGACTCTTCTCTCCCCTTGCCCTTAGGTGTCCCCCCACACAAAGCTGGCTACATTGAAGACCTAGTGGTGATGCTTCCTCAGAACATTTGGGATAATTTATACAGCAGGTATTTCCCTCTCATTAGAGTCTGAAACACAGTTCCCACCTGCAGCTCAGGCAGCATCTGCTCCAGTCATGGCCTGGACACTCAGTTGACTGCAGACCACTCTTCCTGAGCTCTCCCCCATCCTGAAGGAAAACAGATGAGAAGAGGTGGAGAGATGAGTGGAGACTGACCACAGATAGACTAGGGTTGGAAGTGGGGGGAACCAGGGGGAAGGGGCCGAAAGAGAAGGGGATGGAGGAAAAGAGGGATGGGGAGAAGGTGGGAAGAAGTAAGGGGGAGAGGACTGAGTAAGGAGAAGGGGAGAGGAAGAGGGAGGGGAGAAGCCGGTAAGCACAGTTAGCTTCTTTTCTCCCCGCTCCCTCTGTCAGGCCCAGCCTCAGCAGATCAGTAAAAGATTCAGGGGACATCCAAGGTCCTGGTCCCCTGGTCCCCTTATAATGAAATAGGAAAACTTGGACGTTTTACTTGTCTATTCCATAGTGAAATTAGGTTTTCTGTTTTTAGGAATTTTTGTCAAACTCATTTTGCACAATTAGGCCATTCTGTCTAAGATGCAACCTCTGGCCAGTCTAGCCCACTGGGCCCAGAGGTGGGATGCACTTGAGCCTGGACTTTTTCATCTCTGTGATCCCTAAAGTGATATGTGGAAATTTTCATCCCCAGACCCATGGGATGCCCCTGCCCCTCCCTGGGGCTTTTTGGGGCCAAAGGTCACCCATTAGTTCCGATGTCAAGGGGGTCAATGAAAGTTGAGGTGTCCAAATTAAGGTGTCCTCATGGAGAAGCTCAAGGCAGGGTGGGGAGCATGCAATAGGTGTTGATGGTGCCATCCATTGTGATTCAGGTATGGGGGAGGACCAGCCGTCAACCACCTGTACGTTTGCCATACCTGCCAGATAGAAGCGGAGAAAGTAGAAAAAAGAAGGAAAATGGAACTGGAAATGTTTATTCGGGTAAAAAGTTTCTCCTCCTTTTCCACCCAGATTTTTCCTAGGCCAGTTCTAAAGTTTGTGATTGGTGCCTTGAAGGCTAAAACTGGAAATGAGGACAGAAGAGCCAGGTCTCAAGGAGTCTTTGAAATGACTGGGTAAAAAGGAACAAGGGCACTGGCACTGGTTGGTTCCCTCCCTGTGTCTGGTCCAACTCCTAGAGAGCTATTCTGAGTCTGTCACAACTGGCACCCACATGGTCTGTCCCCCATGTGGTTTGTCCCCAGTCCACATTCTTTGGCCAGATTTTGATCCAGGGAGCCTCTTGACCAAAAATCAAGGCTGTTGCCGCTTCCTCCCCACGATCCATGGCCAGAAAGGACTTTGATGATGCACTTGCTCCTCAGTGAGGGTTTCCAGAGAAGAGTGACCTTGTTCTGGGCCCCTGCTTGCCCAGAAGGGGCTGAATTGGGGGCCATGGGGCTGCCCAGGGTACCTTGCTGCTGTCATGCAGCAGACCTTCTCTGACTGGGGCACAACTATTGGCGGGATAGACGTGGGTCCTTTGGCTCGACCATCTCGTTGTAAAACTGCAACGGGCAGCACCATGACCATCTGTGGGGGATGCAGCATCCCAGTCTCTTGGAGCTCCCCAAAGCCCATCCGGTGCTGAGGACACCAAATGTCATCTGGCTTTTGGAGGAGAACTTCTGGGAATACTTCATTTCAGTATTAAATGAACTGCTGAGGAGATTCCAATCTGGGCTGGCCTGGTCTTATCATGGACAAAGTGGAGTTCAGAGATCAGAAGAGACTTGTCATAATTAGGGGAATCTTCATCGACTGAGTTGGGGGAGGGGAGACTGGAGGCAGGCAGACCCTTCAGCAGCAACTGCCATAGTCTGGGCATGGGGAGAGGAAGAAGGGGGCTAATGATATGATATTTGGTGATGGATAGGAGGTAGGGGTGTGAATTTGGGTGGGGATAGATACCCTCAACAAGAAGGGGAATCAGAAGGATTTGGGGGGGGGAGGGGGGAAGACAGCAGCAGCTGACAGTACGGGCCTGGAGTTGGGGCTTGTCAGCAGAGGGTTGATGTTGGAATGGCTAAGAGCAGAGGAGATGAGGAAGATCCCTTCCAGGGAAATGCCAGGGCAGGGGGGAGAGGCTGGGGGGGTCGGGCGGGGCAGGGCAGCCTCTGGAGCCTCTGCACTTCTCTTTCCCAGCTGAACCGGGCCTTCCAAGAAGAGGAGTCACCAGCTGCGTTTTTTTGCATCAGCATGCAGTGGTTCAGAGAGTGGGAAGGGTTTGTGAAGGGAAAAGATGGAGGTGAGTCACGGGGGTCCCCGGTTTAGAGCCTCGTTATCCAGAAGTCTGGAGATGCTTCATCCAACGGGGGCCTCTCAGCCCCCATAGCATCTCCAGGGTCCGTAAGATAGCTAAGGAAAACCCCCACCCCAAAGGTCCGGGTTTGTCAGCCCTGGAGAGGATCTCTGGGCAGCCCAAGCCATGGAGGCTTTGTTCCTGTGATCTTGCCCCAGTGACTGCTGCCCGAGCAGCAGTTGGACACTGCTGTCACCTTTACCCATGGGAGTTTGATTGGAGGTGTCAGGGTGGGGGCTCCCTGTTAGACCCAGGGAAGGAACAGCTGCTCATTGATGGGGGGGCATCATGATTGTACTGAGTGTGATCATGCCAGTGGAAGGGCTGCTGAAGAGGGATTCCAGAATGGGTGTGTGTGGGCAGCTCAGAAAGAAACCCTGAGGAAAGGGCAGGTAAACCTACTGCCCCTCTCTGTGCTGATAGCCTTGGAAGGCTGTCCATCCCCATCCCTCCAGAAAAGGCCCCATGGTCCAACAGCCTCTCTGACCAGGCAGGGGTTAAGCTCTCCCAGTCTCCCAGGTCCCCTGCACATTCTTCTCTGCCCATCCAGTATCCTTACTTGTCTGGCAAGCTGGCTTTAGGGATTGCTGGAAAGACCCCAAAGGACAGGAGGATGGCTATCTTTGGCCCTCTGCTTCCCTCTGCAATAATGACCTCGGGCCGGGGGCGGGGTAGCTCTCCATCCCCTACATGTCCCCCCTCTCCCCAGCAATTCTTCCATGCCCTTAGATGGTCTCATGTTAAGCTTTCATAGCCCCATTTCAAACAGTGGAACAGGAGTCAGATGAAAGACCCAGGAATCTTTGGCGTCGAAGGGTATAGTGCACATCTTAGCTCTGGGCCCCCAGCCCTGGGTCCACTATCTGTGTATCTATTAATGAGGGTAGGGTTGGGTCTTCCTTACACCAGCTTTGTCCCTAGGGACATGATAGTAGAATACAGAACTGTGTCCCACTGACCTCACAGATCTGACGAGAGGACCACTTCAGTGCATGCCCCTGACCACTCTTTGTAGGCTGTCAGTCCCCACCTGTTGGTACCCCTTCTAGCAGTGCAGTGCAAGCCAGGGTGGTCTAAAGTGAGACCACTGTGACTTTAGCTCTTTTAGTAGATGCCTGTGTTCCTTTTGAAAATCACAGCTGACCTTTGCCTCCTCTGCCGCCCTAGATCCCCCCGGTCCCATTGATAACACTAAGATTGCCATCAATAAGGGCGGAAGCATCCTCCTCAAACAAGGTAAGCCTAGCACGCCACATGTCCATGCATGGTTGTTGTCAGTATCATTTCTTGGAGATTTATGACATTTCAATAAGGAGAATGACTGCACGTGAAGGGGTGGATCTCTGCCTCCTACCAGGCAACCAGGCAGAGAGGCTCTGCCTTGTGGGATGGGTGGACAGACAGATGGACAGATGAATGGGTGAGTGAAAGGTTGGATAAATGAATGGATGGATATAGTTGGACAGAGAGATGACAGATGGACAGATGAGAGATAGACACTGTCTTCAAGAATTTCTCTAGTCTTTAAGGTAGACTGAGAAGTAATAGATGGTAAACTCTCTACAAAGTGTTTCATCTTCACTCTGTGCGGGGCTGACCTGCTTTTGGACAAAGGACTAGGGTTAGACTTTGCAGGTAGAAAGTGTTGGACGAGGAGGGGAGATCGCAGGTTTCTTTGCCCTCTGACATTTTTCTTATATAGAATAGCTGAGGTGTGGGGGAGCCCTGGTGTGGAGGCCCACTAAGTGGGTTTCCAAGTTAGCTCCAGTGCCTAGGATCCAGGGCTGGCCGAGATGACCAGACACCATACCTGGGGGGTGTGTGTGTGTGTGTGCTTCTCCCCAGGGGCAGATTCAGGGCAGATTTCTGAAGAAACATGGAATTTCCTTCAGTCTATCTATGGTGGAGGGCCAGAGGTTATTTTGCGACCCCCTGTCGCCCCTGTCGACCCTGACGTGCTGCAAACAGAGGAGAAGATTGAAGTTGAGACTCGGGCCCTGTGACCACAAGGACATGCATCACGATGTCCATGGGAAATAATTTCCACTTGCACAAAGAAAAAACCATTCCTGAGAGCATGTTTATTTTCTTGCTTTTTTACCCTTTCCCCCTTCCTTCCTCCTCACTGGGCATTACAGATGTGGATGAACATGTCGCACCTTGGAATCGACTGTAGGTGATCGTTTAATGCTGAATAATTTACTGTGAAATCTTTCAGATGCCACGTTTTGAAAGGGATGAGCTCTGTGTCTGGAGATTGTTCAATCAGTGGACAGTAGGTCATTGATCTTTTTTACGACATGTAAACCAAGAGTATCCTTTGTAGATGTGTACAATAAAATGGCTTTTCAAAATAGCTGTCAAACCCTTATGCCGTGATTCTGACCCCCATGCAGCGCTCCGCCGAGGACGGGGCCTCCTCAAGTGGATCTGAAGCGGAACCTGCCGGATTTGTGTGAATTTTCTAGAACTCAGGAAGAGTGCCCCTCCCCCTCACATTGGTGCTGCAGTCTGCGGCGGCCCATGAGAACCTCAACCACACTTTGTCCTTTCGATGTAGAGTTGGCAGATGTAACTTATTGCTCCTATGTTGTCAATGTTAAGATGTCGATCATTGCAAGCCCAGGTCCCGTTTCGTTCGTGTCGTGGCTGTTAAACTCGCAAGTTTTAGGGTCCTTTTCTTTTGAGAGCATGCGATACGTCATATGCATCGATAACCCTGACCACACTGAAGAGCGCTGGGAGAAGTTGTTTATTCAGTGCATCAACATACCTTCTGAATAATGTCCTGCACTACTATCCACGGCATGATTATGTGATATCCAAAGCTGGGGCGATGGCGAGACAACCGCGGTGGGTGGTTCCTGGGAACTGTTGGATAGCACAGGGCAGGATTGTTGGGGGAGGGACCATTTGTTGCTGCTACAGCTCATGCAATGTTCTGAACCAGCTCAATAAAGTGATTTTTAAAAACTGTCTTCGGAAGGTTTGTGAAAAAAACAAAAGGAGAATGTTCCTGATTGGGTTCCTGCTTGACACTAGACCTTAGGTCTGAGAAGAGGAAGTGGATTTCCCACTTGAGGCTTGTGGTGATTCAGAGTTCAAACAGGTGGTGGTGGTGATAGAAGGTGAGCACGGCATGGACCCCAAAGGGAGAGGTCTTTCTGCCCCCTATGGGAAGACCCCTGTTTGTTTACAGAGGTGGTCAGTGGCTGCTTGGGGGATTCAAGTCTTCAGAAATTTCAAGACTGCTCTCCAAATGAAATAATCCCCACTTCCATTAACTCATCTTCACAGGGAATGGGCATTAAGGCTCCAGTAGCACCCTAAGTAATGGGTTTCCCTAAAGAGCACAGCATTGAAGAACCCCAACTCCCCATTCCTGGAAGTTGGAAGGCACGTTTGTGAAGGGTCTCCCAGGTGCTGGGGATGTGACAAGACCTTGATAATGTTTTGGAACGTTAACCCAAGAAACTCAATCCTTTCCTAGATCAGATCTGCCCATTTTGATGAAGACCGTTCTTTGATGGATATGACATTTGTCCTTACTGGGTATCACTTTGATAAATCCATCAAATTGTACATTGTTGACTCCCAGTAAATGAAGGAAGGGTGCACCCTAGGCCTTTTTTTCAGGTCATTGATAGAAATATTGCCCAAGTGTGTCCACACAAACCCTGCTGCCATGCTTCCCACATTGTCTTGGAGCTATCCATGCCTGCTGATTACTACCATTTGACCTTCAGAAACCATCTCAGAGATGCCACATTCTTCAGCTTTTTCACAGGGCAAGAATGAAATGGTTTTTTAAAAATGTTTTTTTTCAACTACTTGCAACAATAATTTTTACCAGTCACTTTTTTTTGCAAAGTTTTACAGTTTTTCTCCCTCCCCTTCCCTCTCCCCTGACAGAAAGCCATTTGATACAGGCTTTACATGCTAAACATAGATCGATATTGAACATGTTGTGAGAAGGAAAACAACAAAAAACAAAAAAAGAATACATAAGACAACTTTTAAAAATTGGAGATAATAAGCTTCAGTCTTGATTTAAACTCCACAGTTCCCCCTCTGGATATGGATGATATTTTCCATCACAAGTCTTTTAAGATTGTCTTTGATTATTGAACTGCTGCAATGAACAAGTCTGACATAGTTGATCATCTCCCCACTGTTCTGGTTCTGCTCACTTCACTCAGCATCAGTTCATGCAAGTCTTTCCAGGGTTTTCTAAAATTTCATCTCTCATGATTTCTTATAGAACAGTAGTGCTCCATAACATAACATTATTCCAGTTTGGGCATCCCCTCAATTTCCAATTCTCTGCCACTACAAAGAGAGCTGCTATGATTGTTTTATAAATGTGGAATTTTTACCCTTTTTCATGAGCTCTTCAGAATACAGACCCCGTAGTGGTATTGCTAGATCAACATCCAGAATGGCTGGGTCAGTTCACAATTCCACCAAGAAGAAAACATGTTTGCCATATAGGTTACCCTGCCAGGCCTTTAATTGCTGATATATTGGCCTTATGACCATTCCTTTCTTTCCCCTTCTAGGACACAGCCCCTTCCCAGGGCTTGCAACAAAATGAACTTATGGTGCAGAAAAACTTTGACTGGATCCATGTTTTCTCTTCATCCCTTCTCCAAAATTGTTTTCTCTGTTTCTCAGCTTGTTTTTAACAATCCATTTGTATTTTTGTGCAAGAAATGTTTCTACTTGATTTAGGGCTGCTCACTTATTCTTTCACTGATTGATTAATTCTTCACTCAATCTCTCATTTTGTGCCCCATGCTCAGATGTCAGTTTTTCTGAGGACGGAGGACCTGATGTTCCACTTAACCATTTTTCACATTATTTTCCTGGTTTTCCAAATGTCCATCTCATCTGACCCAAGTGATATGGCTTCACCATGGGCTTTTCCCAAACTATCCTTTCTCTGAACCCTTTCACATCTGCTGCCCTTGCCTTGGGCCCATGTCAAACCTTGCCCAATTCCTCTCTCAAAGAAGTCCTGGACAGTTCTTCCCAAGCTTTCCCCTATTCTTTCTCCCTGTTTTGAGAATGAAATGCAGAATAATTCTGTGTCTCTGCATTTTTAAGGCCGAGCTCCAGCAGATCCTGGATATTTGAAGTGCGCTCTAGCCGCCATGTTAAATCTCTGGCTTCAGGCTCTCTTCCTTTTCTGGGGCACAAGGTTGAGGAATGGATCTGGACTTTGACCCGAGAAATGTCCAATCAGATACTCTGATGACGCAAGTTGACCTGAAATCTCAGTCACCTCTGGTACCCGGTGGTTCAGGGACTCAGCCATTCACATAGCCAGTGGTAGGTAGGACCTGAATTCAAGTCTTTTTTATTTTTAGAAAGATTTTTAAAATTTTGAGTTTTACAATTTTTCCCCTAATCTCGCTCCCCCCCCCCCCACAGAAGGCAGTCTGTTAGTTTTTACATTGTTTCCATGGTATACATTGATCTCAGTTGAATATGATGAGAGAGAAATCATGTCCTTAAGGAGGAAAAATAAAGTATAAAAGATAATAAATTTACATAATAAGATAATGGGGTTTTCTCCCGTGAATTAAAGGTAATAGTCTTTGGTTTTTGTTCAAACTCCACAGTTCTTTCTCTGGATACAGATGGTATTCTCCATCACAGATAGCCCAAAATTGTCCCAGATTGTTGCACTGATGGAATGAGCAAGTCCATCATGTTTAATCATCACTCCCATGTTGCTGTTAGGGTAGACAATGTTCTGGTTCTGCTTCTCTCACTCAGCATCAGTTCATGCAAATCCCTCCAGGTTTCTAATAGAACAATAGTGTTCCATGACATACATATACCACAGTTTGCTAATTGAAGGACATTTACTTGATTTCCAGTTCTTTGCCACCACAAACAGGGCTGCTATGAATACTTTTGTACAAGTGATGTTTTTATCCTTTTTCATGATCTCTTCAGGGTATAGATCCTGTAGTGGTATTGCTGGATCAAAGGGGATGCTCATTTTTGTTGCCCTTTGGACATAATTCCAAATTGCTCTCTAGGAAGCTTGGATGAGTTCACAGCTCCACCAACAATGTATCAGTTTCCCAGATTTCCCACATCCCTTCCAACATTGATCATCAAGTCTTCTTGGTGAAGTGTGATTCTCTGATCATGACCCCATACTGCCTCTAGCATAGTCTGATTAAACTAGATCTTGCACCAAAGTTCTCCTTGATGCCTCCCTCTTCCTCATATAATTCTTTCTTCTGTCTGTCCAGGGTTCCATCCCCAATTTAATACTGACAACCATTTCTATATCCCTTTAAAGCTTGTGAAGTGCTTTCTAAAATCTGGTCTCAAGGCCTCCAAGGCCTTTTCTCTTGTCTGAGAAAGACTAGTCATACCCATTTTTTTCAGTTGAGGAAACGGAGACAGATGTAAGTGACTTGCCTGGGGTCTCTTATCATTTAAAAGCTAATTAGTGTCTGAGGCCAAATTTGAATTTAGGTATTCCTGACTCCTGGCTCAGTATTGTACTATCCACCTCTGAAGGGCAGCTGAAAGGGCTACCCACAACCAAACTTCACACTCTCCTCTTCAGTAGCATGTCTTCTTTTGGGAAAGAGGACATTGAGTCTATCATGACATGCTTTCTGAATGTCAGCTTCTGGCACTACGTCCTGCCTCAGCTGCTTATCTGTGGGACTTGGGCAAATTTCTCCCTATTTTTGTCCTCAGTCATTGCTGCCACCCTCTTAAATGTCCTCCCTCTCATTGCCAAATTCTCGTTGTCTACACCACTCACCACTCCTGCAGCACACAGCCTCCCCCCCACCCCAGGTATGCCCCAAACATACTGGATGGTATAATTGGGAAATGTTTGACAAAAGACAAGTGGTCAACCTAGATAATGTCACAATTGGTCTTCCAAGTTAGTCTGCCTTGGGCCAGGCTCTATTTCTATTGGAGATTGTGGGCTGCACTTAACTGGTTCCCTTTCTTGCCCTTTCCCTTTCCCCACTGTGCCTCTCACTTCATCTCTCCATTTGACCCGAGTACTTCCATGGGCTTGACTCTCTTCAAGTCCTCATCCTCCTTGGCCTTTTGGCAGTTTCTGATGCTGGTCACCCTCCTCTCTAATCACCCTCAGCCCCCAGGACTGCTCTGCAGCTTTCTCCGACCTTCTTTACAGTGGCCTTTGGGATTCATCTCCATCCCATATGCTCATGGTGATCTCAGCTTGGTGATCTCATCTTGTCCCATGGGTTCTATGATCAACTCAATATAAACAACTCCCATGTTTTATATTCCTATCTAGCCTGTCTCATGCACGCATCCTGTATCCCAAATCATCATAGTAAACAATAATGGCTAACATTCATATTGCTTTAAGTTTTACAAAGCAATTCATGAACATTTCTTTGGATCCTCACAACAATCTGGGAGGTAGGAGCTATTATCTCCATTTTACTTCTGAGGGAACAGAGGTTAAGTGAGTCTGAATGTCTGAGGCTTCCAAATTGTAAGACCGGACTTCACAACCACCTAGTTGCCTTAGACGTCACCAATTTGACATCTCCATATGGATGATTCAACGGTGTCTCAAATTCATTATGACCCAAACAAAACTTAGTCCTTTCCTGCTCTCTTCCTCCTCCCAAACTGCTCCACTCTGAACTTCCCTATTTTTTATGGAAGGTCGACCTTACAGGTGCCTAGGTCTATAGCTTCAGTTCATCCTTCATTTGACCCTCTCCCTTTTTGAGCTGCCAAACTAGCCTTTCCAAAGGTACTGGTGTGAGAAGGCCTTTCTGGGCTCTATCAGGGGGAGAACAAACAGCTGGTTCAAATTGTCTGAATACAGGGTTTGGATTTTGAATGGCAGCTTCTTGCCCAGAGGTGGAGTGCGGTGAACACAAATGAATCTGCCTGGAGTCTGCCAAGCCAAATAAAACGGTGTTTAAACTAAAAAGAGCAAGGAAAGGAATCACCAATTTGCCTTGCCTAAGCCAAATCTAGAGAGCAGCTTGATGCCAATGTAACCAGCCACAATGCACAAGCAGCAGCACAGGGAATTGGAGATCCTAAATCCAGGAATCAGATTGATCCTAGTTGGGATTGATGGAATCATGACTAGAATATTACTCAGAGAGCATTTACTGCATTCAACGGATCAAATTAGATTAAAAGAGAAATGAATAATACCGTACAGTTAGAGAGGGGAGATAGGCAAATCTTGAGCTTGTACTAGGCAGATCAGCCACAGTTGGACATAATGTGATTTGTCTCTTAACATAGTGATGTTATTTGGTCTTCTTTGATAACAGACAAGAACCACCTGGTATATAGCAAAGGCTTAATAAAATCACATAGATTTGGGTGATTTTTTTAAATGATATTTTATTTTTCCAATTATATGTCAAGACAATTTTTGAAAATTAATACAAAAAATTTTGAGTTCCAAATTTAACGTTAAGTAATTTTATATAGATTATATACATGCAATCATGTCAAACATTTCTCCATATTGTGAAAGAAGAAACAAACTAAAAGTAAAAATCAGAAAAAGAAATAAAGGGAAACTAGAACGTGCTTGTCTCTGCAAATCCATCAGTTCTTTCTCTGGAAGTGGATGGCATTTTCTTTCATGAGGCCTTTGGAATTGGCATAACTCATAAGATCATTGCTACTATCAACAGTGTTTTCCTGGCTCTGCTCATTTCACTCTGCATCAGTTCATGGGAGTCCAGGTATTTTTCCTGGAACCTCATCATTTCTTACAGCACCACAGTAATATTCCATTACAATCATATACCATAACCTGTTCAGCCATTCCCCAATGAATGGGCATCCCCTCAATTTTCAATTCTTTGCCATCTCAAAAAGAGTTGCTATGAATATTTTTGTATATGTGGATTCTTTCCCCTTTTTTATGATCTCTTTTGGATACAGATCTGGTAGTGGTATTGCTGGGTCAAAGAGTATGTCCAGTTTGGTTGCCGTTTGGGTCTAGTTAGATTGAATACTTTTAAGAAGTGAAGTGGAATGGGCAAAGTGGTTTACGAAAAATTATGTTGGAGGTGTGTTGAAAAAAGTGGAGAGTGACAGGAGCAAGGAATGATAATGAAGAGACCATTAATGTAGCCCAGATATAAAAATAAGGACCTGAATTCAAATTGTGGTGGTGGGAGAGAAAAGGGAAGAATAGGCTGGTTGGAACATACCTGAAAGAAAAATTTTACAGGATTTAGTTACTAATGGTAAATGGGGGATAAGCTTCTGGTTTCCATATCCTCAGAATTATCTCCTGGCAGAACAGAAGGGAGAGAACAGGAGGGGAGGAAGGGAGAGGGAGCCTTCTGGCAAAGACTTGAAATATTCTTGTCTCCTACCTCATGACTATCATAGGACAGGCCCTTTTATGCGGCAGGTCTGGGATACCTGGGGCCTGTCTTCTTGAAATCAGTCATTCTCTTTGATCTCTTCTTAAAAGGGCTTCAAAAAGAAACTTCCATAAATTGGAGTAGTCTAGTTAAACAATGTAAACATACCACAGAGCATTAGTTTATTCTAGTCTTCTATTCTTGTTATTCAATCAAGTCTGGCTCTCTGTGACCCCATCTGGACTGTCTTGGCAGAGACACCGGAGTGGTTTGTAATTTCTTTCTCTAACTCATTTGACAGATGAGGAAACTGAGGCAAACAGGGTGAAGTAGCTTGCCTAGGGTCATACAGGAGGAAGTGTGGATTCATTCAGATGTAAATGCAAATTATCTGAGAGCACTTGGCCAAGTGTAAGTGTAGTTTTTCTGCACTTGTGAGAATCAGCCCCCTTTCTTGGTTCTGGGTTTCATTTTTTCTGGCAAAGCATTTTTTTTTTTTAGGTTTTTGCAAGGCAAACAGGGTAAGTGGCTTGCCTAAGGTCATACAGCTGGGAAATTATTAAGTGTCTGAGGCCAGATTTGAACTTAGGTACTCCTGACTCCAGGGCCAGTACTGTATCCATTGTGCCACCTAGCCGCCCCCTAAAGCATCTTTTTTTTTAAAAAGTATTTTTTCTTACCAACTGTTTATTCCAGAGGCAGGCATTTCTTTCCTCTCTCTAGCTTTGGTTCTCTGGCCCTTTTTTTGTGCTGAATTTTCAAAAACAACTGTTCCCTGGTTTCCACAACAACATTCCTGTCCTCTGCCAAGGCCTTTTAGCAAGATGGGCACACCCACTGGTGGGATCTTCAGTTCAGGTGACAGAAACAGAGGCAGGAGGGTCTTTGGCAGTGATCGTTGGTAGTAGTTACTGAAAAACTTACTGGCTAGTTTCTCTTTTAATTCCAGTTCAGTTCAATGGAAGTTTCCAAAAATTCTCTTTGTGGGGAAAGGGGGCAGTGAGAGGAGCAGGTCTGGAGCTGCAGGGAACTTCCAGCGTGGAGTCTCTCTTTTCAGACACACAGATCCAAAACTTACCATCTAAGAGAACTGCTAGGGCACATAAAGGTGGGGGGGGGGGGTTACCTGCTCACCATCACCCAGCACCCTGTGTCCAAGGCAGTGGACATTCTGCTCATCCTGACCCACTCTCCACCGGGACAGGCAGCCTTTCAAACTGAGGAGGTGTTTGGTTATTTGTTGGGGAACGTATGATTTCAGTAGTGTAGAAACTTTAGATGAACTACTTCCTGCCTCAAGTCAGCATGCCAAGGGTGACCTGAATTGACTTCCTCAGGGACAGGCAAAGTGGGGATAATTTGTTATTCTGACCCCAAGTCTGGCCCTCTCTCCATGAATCCAGAGGGCCTCTTAGGCCAAATTAATTAGTGTTTATCAAATAACACAGAAACATACTGAGTATAAACTCGAAAGGAGAAGCTTTTGGACACAGAAATAAATGAAGCAGTGCAAATAATACTCAAAACTTCCTTATATATTTCTAGGTTCTCATCAATGTCTTTTATACTGACTTTAAAAGAATTGAAAATTAGTGTTTAGCATGGAATACTTGTCTTTCCCCATAGTCTCTGTCTCCTTCAATACAAATAATACATCTCATCAAGAAAGATCTAAGCAGGTGAAGGGTAGAAGCCAAATATTCCTGAGATTCTATAGCCAAGGGACAATATCTTTCATTCAGTTGCCACAGTCCTCAGTACCATGTCACCCAATAAGTTCTGGTATAGACTCCAGGAGCTAATGCAAAGTGCTTGTTTTGGCATTCAACTTAGCAGCATTTCCCCTGCCATTCCAGCCTTGTCACACCTAACTTCCCATCATGTACTCTGATCCAGGAACCTGACCTCCTGGCTGTTACACAAACAAGACCCTTCATCTCTCAGCTTTGGATGTTCTCTCTGGTTGTTGCCCACAGTCTGAAGAAAGAAAGGGTGACTCCTGAAAATGAACTCACCAGTGGGAGAAGGGTCCCTGACTGGCAATGCCCTCAGAGAGAGCATAATGTCAAGTACTCAGAGGGATCTGGCATGTCATTGGCTTGGTTGTGTCTTCCAACAACATAGCCTACCTGGACCTATGTCTTCTGTGAAACTCTTGTCCATACTTCCATATTCGAGTTCACCTGGCTGGTAGCACCAAGGCCTATAGGAAATGGTAAACAAGATGGAGACAGATAAATAGGGGAATACTTGTATGAATTCATTAATGAATGGAATGGATGAAACAGAAAAACAATGGCTGTTGACCAGAGCAATGAAAATGGAAAACAATCAATGCTGAATCCCATGAAATGGTGATGAGTAAGACTGGCCCCAAAGAAGACATCCTTTTCCCATTTTTTTGAAGACCTTGGGTACTGTGGGTGTGTAATATAGACTTTGCCCAATGTGTTGGTTAGTTTTGCTAAATCCTTTTTTCTCTCCTTTTAAAACAAATTCTTTAAGGCATCATTCTCTGGAATGAGGGAAAAGATACACTAAACTTTTATTGTTTTGGGACTCAACTGGATGAGTCATTTCATTTATTGGGGCAGGGTAGTTCTTCCATCAGTGTCTATCAATTCTGTGAGATACTCTTGTACACGTTCTCCCAAAAGTTTGCCTCAGGTGGGCCACTTGTGGCCTGGAGACTTCTCCATCTTTTCCTGGCTTCAAGGTGCCAAACCCTTTTCTCTGCCTTTCTGGATGAAATCTTTTGTTCCATCTTCTTTGGAGTGCATTTGTATATTCACATCATCAACCCCAGCATCCTCACCTCCTTCTAACAATACCATAGAATTGACAATCACTGATCTGACTGTAGGTAGGTATCTGACTGTAGATATCTGAATTTCCTGTCTGTTAAAACTGAGTTCATTTTTAAGTTTTAGTTAGTGTTCACCATGTGCAAGACTCGATATGAGGCTTCTATGTAATCCTTTAGGTCTTTGGCTTCTGATTTCTTAACTCACCCCCCCCCCACACACACACACACAGATGTTGCACCTCAAGCTCCAAGCTTCTTGAATTCTGGGCTTCCTTTATGAGTCACCCAGGTTTGATTTGACCCCAGAATTCATCTGAAGTCATCTCTTAGACACCTGGATTTTTCTTTGGTTCTGTTTTCTAGATCATGCTCTATTCATCTTCCTTAATGAATATATACTTGGCCCCCTCTATGCTCTATTTTTACTTTATTCTCTCGTCTTGCCCATCTTTCCCCTTGAATCAAAATTTCTCTTGAATCACCTCATTTTTAGTTTTAGTCACAGACAAGATGGGCATTTGTTTTGCTTGATTATGAATATTTGTGACAAAGTTTTTTTTTTCTTTGATAGCATAAAGTTCCGGCCCATTCTCCCAGAGCCAGACTTCGGTGTCAGCTTGGTTTGTATCGGCTCAAAACTTAGCTCAGTTCCAACATAGCACTGTCAGCTTCTCTTGGGCTGGGTGAAGAAGGTGGCTCATGGTTCTTGCTGGCATTGCTACACCGACCGCAGCCTTTGGCCTGGACTCTGACTTGTCCTGACCTTTAGAAACCCAAGGTGAAGACTTTTACTCCCTCCACCCAGAATAGAAAAGAACAACAAATGGAGGGGAGAGACAGAAACCCTTGGTCACGGAGGGGGTGAATGCCCAAGGCCTTCCATCTTACAGCCACGGAAAAGAGGCAGCAAACTCTTCTGAGACCAAATGAGGTAAAGGAGCCAGTGGCTGATGCTGGCAGGGGTTTGGGACTCTCTGGAGCCTATGGAAGAGCCTGCTCTGAATTCACCCCGTGGTAGGCTCGTACAACCAGTTACACACTATCCAAGCACACTCATTTTCCTCACGTGGTGTTAGAGCCTCTTTCTCTGAGGAGAAATGCCATTCCAGGCACTCTGCAATGCATCCAACCAATTCCATTTGTCACTGGGGGCAGAGGAGCTTGGGAAGGAGAGAGAAAATCCTTATTAACTGAAAAATGAAACAATCCATATTGAGCTAAACTCCTCAAAACTGTCATCTACAATAAATGTTTCTACTTTCTCTCCTCTCACTCCCTTCTTAACGGCTTACCAACGTTATTATCCCAGTGAAACTGCCCCCCCCAATGACTGAAGATCTCTTAGTTCCCAAAGCCTTTTCTCGTTCCTTCACCTCTTTGACCTCTCTGCAAACCTTGACACTTTTTATCACCGTTTCTTTCTCGATTCTCCCTTTGCTCTCCAGGTTTTGGGAACATCCCTCTCCTGGCTCTCCTCCCATTCCTGTCCTTTCCCTCCCTGGCCACCATGCTCCCCAGGATACTGTCTTCCACCATTAGCCTGAAAGCTCTCAGGGTAGGGATCATTTCTTTTTGACTTTTGTCTCCCCAGCAGCTGACCGGCGCCCAGCACATTAGGGATGCTTCATAAACAAAGCACCTGTCCCTCTGAGAGTGCTATTTTTTTCTTTGCTACTTTTCTGGTGCTACAAAATGGAAAAGATGTATCCTCATTCAAGGCTTTATTTTTGCTCCTCTTTAGAATCTTAAAGTGCCTTCCTAGCATTTTATCCAGGCTGTAGACAGAGGATACGCCCAAAATAAATACTGGATTCAGGCCACTCAGAGTAAAAGATAGAATCGGGGATTAGTCAATGTGTTGAGCATTTTTAAGAGTCTACTATGTGTCAGACTTGGGCAGCTATATGGTGCAGTGAGTAGCATGTTGGGCCTGGAATCCGGAAACCTTGTCTTCCCAAGTTCAAATCCAGCCTCAGCCACTAGCTCTGTGACCCTAGGCAAGTCACCTGACTTTGCCTCAGTTTACTCACCTGTAAAATGAGCTGGAGACAGAAACGGCAAACTATTCCAGGATCACTGCCAGGAAACCCTAAATGCAGTCACAGAGTCAGACACGACTGAAAATGACTGCGCTGAGAAAAGGAAAGGAATAAATGGTTCTTGCTCTCAATGTCACCGAGGGATAGGGGGAGTGGGAGGACCAGAGGAGGCATTCTGCATGTGGGATTAGGTCATCAATTCAGACAAGGAAAGGAGAACAGAGAGTATTTGAAGTGTGGGGATCAGCCAGGGCTAAAGGCCACCCTTGGGGAGATGGAGTGCCAGGGGAACTGGAATTACTGGATTGAAAAGTGCCCTAGAGGCTACTTATTTCCAAAGGAGGGGATCAAGTATAAGAAGACAAGAAAAGCAAGAAGGGATTTATATTGCATTACATAACACAGGACTTCCATTGGTCACTAGAGGTAAATGGGGTTACTGTGATGCGTTGACCTCTACAAGAATCATTTTGGTGGTTGAATCCAGGATTGATTGGAGTGGGGAGGAAACCAAGGCAGGAAAAGGAAGATGAGTGGGAGGGCAAGAAAAGGAGGAAGGGCATGTGGACTCTGTGGAGTGCAGAGGATGACATTGACAATGAAACATCAGATGGAATGAGAATGAGGAGTAAAGGAGAATCAATAGTGAGCCTGGGCACCAGGGATGGGTGGGATGATGGCCTGCCCTCCGTGGTGATGGAAATCTTGGAAAAAGAGTGGGGGTTTTGGGAAAAAATAAGAAGGGTCTTTTCTGGATATGTTGAGTTTGAGATGCAGAAGGGCCTGTGGTCCTAACTGGGGATATTGGGGGTTTGTCTGGCATCCCCAGATCCTGCCTCTAAAGGCAGGACCATATAGATAGGAGCAGCATCTTTTGAATTGCTGCATCACTCTCTCTGCGTTCCAGGTTCTTTCCTGCTATGTCCAGAGGGTCAAGATTCCTGTTTTCCCATAGCTTAGGCATTGTGAACTGAACCAGGGACAATGGAAGGACTTTCTTTCGTTGCTCTCTCTTGCCCCATTGCAGGAAATGGGCCTGGGTACACTGAGTTTTGTTGTCTACCCTTTATCTTTCTCAGCTTTGGATGCCGGGGGGATTCTCACCAGACCCCCCAGACCTTGGAGTCGGAGTGAGCCAGGATGGCTGGCAAGATGTTGCAGCTTGACCAGGGAGCTCCGAGGAATCAAGCTGCCTGAAACTCCAGTCTGAAGGTGGTGTGAACTGGGAACTGGGACTATATAGGTCCTGAGACACATTGGGAATCTAATCCTCTTTCCTCCTCCAGAGACTAAGGTAGTGCAAGGGAGAGGAGGATTATGCTTTCCTTGTGTTGAGGAGTAACTTAATATGTGATTATATTTTTTGAAATAAGTATTTCATTGTAGAAATGAAGATGATGATTATTAACGGTTAAAAGGAAGTGGGGTGCAAGGGACCACCCCCTACACTTGAGGAACACCATCGTGGGGGCTAGAATCATTGGCAGAGAGCCTAGACATCCTCCGATCTCCATGGGGACGTCCAGGTGGGTGGGCCAGTCAATAGTATAGGGACTGTAGCTCCAAAGAGAGACTAGGAAGAGATGGATACATCAGGGGATGCAGCAGCAGAGAAGCTCATAAAATCACTGAATGAGAGAATCGAGATAAAGAAGGTCCAGGCAGAATCTTGGTGCCCACTCATATTTAGGGTGACAGGGCATCAGAGGCTTGAGCTGAGACCTAGGACAGGACAGTTTCAGGAGAGCCCTGAGAGATGTAGGCATTTGTGAGGAGAGATGTCCAATGCTGCAGCCAGATGTGCCATGGCAGCCATAGACTGATGCCAAGATGCATGTACTTGATCTTTGCAGAAAGAAGCAAAAGTGGGAAAAAAGAAAAAAGAGACCCTTGAAGCAAGCTTACCAAGTCGAGTGCAACAGGACTTTGAGCCAGGCCAGAATGCCAAAGATGGCCTTGGTCTTGTCTTTTTCAGTTTGCGGTACACTCAATTCCAGACCCAGGAGCTTGAGCCATGGTGGCCCTGAGGCCAGGCCACTCAAGACAATCCAGCAGAACAGCCCAGAGAGGCAAGGGTGTCATTATGGGAGCCCAGGGCTCTTAGGATCCCAGTTTCCCTTCTCTTCTCAGATCCAAGAGTCATAAGGGGGATTATGCCCCTGGATGTGGGGTTCTTTAGTAGTTAAATGGAACTGGATTGCTTGGTCCTCTAAAACTGAAGAAATATGGGGAGGCTTAAGGCAAAGGCAGAAACTAAACAATTCCCAATCCCTTTAAGACTTCTGGGGAACTAACAGCAACATGGGGGTGATGAGCAACCTTAATGGACTTGCTCACTCCATCTGTGCAACAATCAGGCACAATTTTGGGGTGACTTCAATGGAGAACACCACCTGTATCCAAAGAACAAATTGTGGATTTTGAACAAAGACCAAAAACTATGACCTTTAATTTAAAAAAAATCATTATCTTACTATGTAATTTTGCTCTCTTATACTTTATTTTTTTCCCATAAGGGTATGATTTCTCTCTCATCACACTGAACTTAGATCAAAGAATACCATGGAAACAATGTAAAGACTAACCTGCCACCTTCTGTGTGTGTGTGTGGGTGAATTGTAAAATTCAAAATAAATAAACAATTTTTTTTTTTAAAAAGACTTCTGGGGAATGGGTGAGGTAACTCTCGGGAGCCATTGTTATACAAGCAAAACAAATTTCTGCACTGGCCAAATTAAAACAACAACCACAACATGAGTCCCATTCTGCCTCTTTTTTTTTTTGATTTAAGACAATGGGGTTAAGTGATTTGCCCAAGGTCACACAGCTAGGCAATTATTAAGTGTCTGAGATCAAATTTGAACTCAGGTCCTCTTGACTCCAAGGCTGGTGCACTATCCACTGCATCACCTAGCTGCCCCCTCTGCCTCCTTTTCTTAAGGTGTCTATAAAGGGAAAAAGACCTATTGGCCAGTGACCAGCTAGCAGGTGTGGTAGGACCAAGTGAGCCTGTTTTTTAAGGATATTTTGTAGACCCCAGAAAAACGTCAGATGAAGGAGAGGGGGGTAAAAGTGGGAGCAATCTGGTGGAGAATGTTGCCGGTGGTGGGGTGGTGTATGGAGTCAAGATTTTTGACTTTAAAGCCCTTCTGAATAGATCTGCAAGATGACAGGCAAATACATTCTTGCTGGCCTTAGTCAAGTGCCCTCCCCTCTCGACCAGGAGTCCTTCATTCTTACATTTCAAACTGTTAGTCAGACATCCAAATTCCACTTTCAGAAACCATCACATTAGCTATCTGTTAATTTCCCACATCAAACTGTCTCTTCTGTGTCACTGATTTTCAATGAGAGGAAAACACGGGAGCCCTGACAATGTTTGCCTTCTTGCCCCAGACATCCTAAACTCTGACAATAATTTTAGGGTTTTTGTTTTTTTAAGCAGCATCATTGATGCTGATAGCAACTGCCAGAAGTGAGTAGGAGCCTTCTGTTCTGGTAAACCTTAGGAGGTTCTCTATCTTGTCTTGTTAGGGTCTCTCTTGGATAAACAGAAAGCACTTAATAAAATGTTTTTCATTCATATCCCAGGAAAACAGTGGGCTTCCCTGTAGTTGTCATCAGATCTACAAATAGCTGCCTTAGAATCTCTGAGTCGTCCTCCTCGCTTGGACCCTTCTGAGATAACCTCTTGCTTCATGGTTTCTGCAGCCATAAGTGGTCATTCCTTGAAGACAAGGAGCCACTTTGTACTCAGAGTAAATATTTCTCCACAAGGAGAGTGCTATTTTGTTATTTTCATTCCAAGTTCATCTTTTTCCTTTCCTTCCTCTTCTAACCTTCTTAACCCCTTTCAGATCATTCCCCTTCACTCTCATTGCAACCTTTCTCCTGTTCCTTTTGAAAACACTTCCTGGGTCCTTTCAGTGGGAGAAACATTCCTCCAATTCCGTCACCTTCTGCATCAGGAGGGAACCTGTAGCTGTCAACTAGACCCACTCTTCAGGGAAATGACTGTACACTATGCCGCTCTCTCAGGCTGACGTGGATTCTCAGCCTTGTAGGTGGTGGTGTTGTTTTAAGCTCTGTGAGGTTTACATCTCATTTTTTAAATACTTCTATGACTTTTATAGACATTTGACGCTCCTTAGGAACATGCCAGTCACACCTAGCTTCCTTCTTAGTTTCAAAAGCAACCTTAGAAGCAAACTATAAATCCTTTCCCTTTTCAGGTTGACCTCATATTTTCTTCACTAATTTGTTTTGCTTCCCAGGTTGTTTAACTTGTAATTGCTTGGCCTGGAGTGAAACTTTACAAAAATTGTAAGCCAGGCATACTTCTCCAAGCAAGATAACAAATTTTTAATAGGGTACTGTGCCATTTAATAAAGGGTTAATGATAACCTTGGTTTCCAACCAGAGACCAAAGAATTGGAAATGCAACTCCTTTTTATAAGCATCGAACAAATAACACAGTGTAGGTAAGGAGATCACACTATAGGTTTTGCCTTGGCAGCATCATGAAGGGGAGGGATCATGATGAAAAGTGGGCATGCATGGGGTAAGGGTCACCCCCTTCACTCTAAGGAATGCTTTTTGTGAATTGCTGTATCCAGAGTTCTATCCCTAGATAGAACCTGAGAATAGATAAGACCACCTTTGTAAGCCACAAGGATGAAGCTAGAGATGGGGCAAGGCCAGCTAGTCCACTTCTCAAGGATAATGCAAAATGCCAAGAAGCTTCTGAGATGGAATTTATGTGGGTATGCCTTAGCAGGAATGATTTCTGGGTGGCATTGCTAAGATGACAATTCCCCTAGAGTTAAGAGTGTTTTATGAGAGAATTGTACTTCTAAACTCTAGCTAAGAGTTTCTCTTTAATTAACAGTGATTGTGGGAAAGCTAAACCTTTGGCATCTAACTCCTAGACAGAAAAATATAACTTTTGGATTCATGCATTTCTTCATTAGAGACAGAGAAGAGGTTTTGGTTTTTACATCAAGTACAGATTAGAGTTACAAAATCAGTATGCCAAATTTCTCAATTTACTTTTTTTTTAAATTCATACCGTCTCCTCCTTTTCCTTCCCCAAGAGTTCATCCCTAGGGGCAGCTAGGTGGCACAGTAGATAGGGCATCGGCCCTGGAGTCAGGAGGATCTGAGTTCAAATTTGACTTCAGGCACATAATAATTACCTTGCTGTGTGACCTTGGACAAGTCACTTAACCCCATTGCCTTGCAAAAGCTAAAAAAAAGTTCATCATTTGTGCTCTTGACTCCCATGTCCCTCACTATCTTTGATCCTTAGTTCTGCTCTCCTAAACTTAACTTATAGAGATAGGAAGTAGAATCTAATCCTAATGATTTCTCATGGATGTAAAATAATCTGTTTTTGTTATATAAATATTTTATTTGTTTTCCAATTATATACAATAGTAGTTTCTACCAGTCACCCTTTGGTAAGGTTTTGAATTTTGCACATTTTCCCCCACTCTCCCTTCCCTCCTCCTTCCCCTCCCACAGAAGGCAGTCTGATAATCCTTATATTGCTTCCACACTACACATTGATCAAAATTGAATTTGTCAAAAGAAAAATCATATCCTTGAGGAAAAGATAAAACATTAGAGATAGCAAAATTATGGAGTACATAAACCAACCTTTTTTTTTTTAAATTGAAGGTTAATAGTCTTTGGTCTTTGTTCAAACTCCACAGTTCTTTCTCTGGATCCAGATGGTATTCTCCATCACAGAGAGCCCCAAATTGTCCCTGATTGTTGCACTGATGGAATGGGCAAGTCCATCATGTTTAATCATCACTCCCATGTTGCTGTTAGGGTAGACAATGTTCTGGTTCTGCTCCTCTCACTCAGCATCAGTTCATGCAAATTCTTCCGGGTTTCCCTGAATTTCCATCCCTTCTGGTTTCTAATAGAACAATAGTGTTCCATGACATACATAGATCACAGTTTGTTCAGCCATTCCCCATCTGATGGACATTCACTTGATTTCCAATTCTTTGCCACTACAATCAGAGATGCTATGAATATTTTTGTACATGTGATGTTTTGTAAAATAGTCTTATATGAATTTCCTTTCCTTTATATTTATAGTTCTTTCTCCTGGCTGCTTGCAGAGTTTTTGATTACTCTTTAGTGTTATTAAATTTTACTGCTTTGTTCTAGAGTTTTCAGTATCAGATTTTGTCTAGAGATATGTGGACTCTTTTAATTGTCACTTTATTTTCCGTGTTCAGAAGTTCTAAGCATTTTCCTGTATTGTTTTTTTTAAATCTTTTATTTATTTAAGGCAATGGGGTTAAGTGACTTGCTCAAGGCCACACAGCTAGGCAATTATTAAGTGTCTAAGGTCGCATTTGAACTCAGGTCCTCCTGACTCCAGGGCTGGTGCTCTATCCACTGCGCCACCTAGCTGCCCCTCTTGTATTGTTTCTAGCATCATTGCCTTCAGTGACCCATTGTGTTCTGGAAAGCTCACAATCTTTAAATTGCTTATATATATCCTGCCATTGAGGTCAATATTTTTATTTGTATAGAAATATTTTCTTTGAATATTATTATTTTTGCTTCTCTTAAAGATTGTCCTTCATTTTTGGGTACTCCCAATTGGTTCTTTACTTTTTTATTCCTTTGTTTGTTTTGGTGGGATTTGCTTCCATGGATTCAAGTTTTCTATTTTTCTGATTATTTCTGTTATGCAGGTCATAAATTTTGCTTTCACAATTCTTGTTTCTCTCTTATACCATTCAGGAACATCCTGCTGTAGTTTTATGCTCTTTCAAGAATCTACAGGGTCCTCTGTTGCCTTTCAATATTTATTCATAGATATTTCAACCCATTTAGATGATGTGAAGGCCATTTTTCCTCTGTTAATAATATCTTCCCTGCATTTATCTGCTTATACTCGAGATCTTTAATTGAATTTCCTTCCTCCTGTAATATTTGGTGGTTCCATTCTTTTTTATTTTACATTTCCCTAACGTTCATTTTCTCATTCCTTCCATTAAAAATTTTTTAATATATTTTTCAAGTCATGTATAAAAACAATTAATGGCAATTTTTTTAGATTTTTGCAAGGCAAATGGGGTTAAGTGGCTTGCCCAAGGCCACACAGCTAGGTAATTATTAAGTGCCTGAGACTGGATTTGAACCCAGGTTCTCCTGACTCCAGGGCCAGTGCTTTATCCACTGTGCCACCTAGCCACCCCTATAGCATTTTATTTTTTAGGTTTTTGCAAAGCAATGGGGTTAAGTGGCTTGCCCAAGGCCACACAGCTAGGTAATTATTAAGTGTCTGAGGCCGGATTTGAACTCAGGTACTCCTGACTCCAGGGCCAGTGCTCTATCCACTGTGCCACCTAGCCGCCCCCCTTATAGCATTTAAAAAAAAAACTGAGTTCCAATTTCTATCCTTCCTTCTTTCCTTCTCCTGTCCCCTCCCTGAGACAATAAGGAATCACATATGTTATATATGTGTAATCATATAAAAAAGTCCATATTATTCATTTGGTAGAAGACTAGAATAAAAAAGAGAATGACAGAAAGTTAAAAATAGATGTTTCATTCTGTATTCAGACAATATCAGTTTTTCTTTGGAGGTGGGAACTATATATCATTAGTCTTTTGGGATTATTTTGGACCATTGTATTGCTAAGAATCGCTAAATCATTCACAGTTCTTTTTGGAACAATACTGCTGTTACAGTGTCTAACATTCTCCTGGTTCTGATCACTATGCATCAGTTCATATAAATTTTTCCAGGATTTTCTGAAATCCACTTTCTTGTCATTTCTTATAGAACAATTCATTCCTTTCATTTTGATGTGGTTCCCTAGCAGGGTTGAGTTCAACGCTTCCACAACTTCTTTACATCTCACATCCCAATGTCTCTGCCTCAAGTGAATTCTCTTGGGACAAAATTGGGCCCAACTAGATGCCAGTTCCCTCTGTTTTAAGTTGGGTGGATTCACAGACATGTTGGCAGCTGGCCTCACCTTCCTCTGTTCCTTGGCTCAAAGCTCTGCAGTCCTAGTAAAAGCAAACTCTGCCTTTTGGTTTTCCATAATAGATGGAGGAGGGGAAAGCAGAATTGATCAAAATTAATATTGCCTTAAACTCCTGTATTAATTCTACAATGTAACTGATTTTATGCTGTATTGATTTTTTTAATAGCTGATGCCACCTTTCAATATCCTTGAGTGAGCTCAGAAATTTAGCTTTCCCTCTGAGTTAAATGGGTGTTTTAATTTGATATAAAGTTATAATTGATGGGGAAACTTATCTACCATACCTGCAGCACCTAAGAAAACACCAAGACATCTCCTGTCCTTGCATCTATCTCCCTAACAAACATTCCTAGGCCCCAGGGAGTTTGCTATCTCAGGTCCACTAACAAGGTCTGCAATATGCACATGGGTCTCAGAAATCAATTAAGCGTTCCTCTACAACACAGAGAGGTGGTTACTTAGCCCCTTGTGGGTGCTAGCTCACCGTCCTTCATGTATCCAATCATGCTGTCCCCTCTTCATGATACTTGTCTTTCCTGTAAACAATTTAATTGTCTTCCCCACCTATCCAACTCTGTACTACCCAAAACTAGGCGGATGAGCCCTGATTGGTCATCCCGATTTATTGGTTACTGCTAGCCTAATGAACAAATCGATCATGCTCAGAACATTAATCTCTCCATTTATATTTTCAATTGCAACAGAAGCTTGGTGAAGGCTTGCCAAAGCATGACGGCTGGTAGGAGAGGAGTAAGCTTTTAAGGATTCAGCTTTTGTATTGTTGGTTCATTTGCTTGCTACTTCATCAGGGTTCTTGTTTTGGAACATGGAAATAACTGAAATTGGTCTGTTTCTAGCATGAATTTTATTTTGGAGAGGTTTGAGAGCTCATTAAGAATAAAGATAGTCCAATATCCTACTGGTCATGGAACTTTTTTTTTTTAAGAAAGATTTTATTTATTTTGAGTTTTATAATTTTCCCCCATTCTTGCTTCCCTCCCCCCACCCCCTACAGAAGACAGTTTCTTAGTCTTGACATTGTTTCCATGGTATACATTGATCTCAGCTGAATGTGATGAGAGAGAAATCATATCCTTAAGGAAGAAAAATAAAGTATAAGAGATAGCAAAATTGCATAATAAGATAACAGGTTTTTTTTTCTAAATTGTAGGTAATAGTCTTTGGTTTTTGTTCAAACTCCATGGTTCTTTATCTGGTTACAGATGGTATTCTCCATTGCAGAGAGCCCCAAATTGTCCCTGATTGTTGCACTGATGGAATGAGCAAGTCCATCAAGGTTGATCATCACCCCCATGTTGCTGTTAGGGTGTACAGTGTTTTTCTGGTTCTGCTCATCTCACTCAGCATCAGTTCATGCAAATCCCTCCAGGCTTCCCTGAAATCCTGTCCCTGCTAATTTCTAATAGAACAATAGTGTTCCATGACATACATATACCACAGTTTGCTAAGCCATTCCCCAATTGAAGGACATTCACTTAATTTCTCATGTAACTCTTAAGTCAAAACTACACAAGTCACATTTTGTCTTGATGAACAGATGTATTTCCATAAGGAAAAGAGGTCTTTTCTATAGTAGCTAAGTGCTACTGAATCCTCACTGCCAGTCCTTCCAAGGTTTGGTCCAATTAAGCCTATTTGTTGATTGTTTGAGGACTTAGCAGCCTCATTTCATCCTGAAATCAAACTTGAAATTATAGGGTGCTAGTGTCAGATTCACTCATTTTTTTCAATTGTTATTTTATTTTTCCAATTTCATGTTATGGAAGTTTTTCAACATTCATCCACATGCATATGCATATTTTTAAGTTACATAATTTTCTTCCCCCCTTGCTTGCCACTTCCCTTCCCTCAGTGGCAGACAGACAGATGAATATTGTACATACACATTTGTGTTTAATATATTTTCAGATTACTGGGCAGCTAGGTGATGCAGTGGATAGAGCACTGGCCCTGGAGTCAGGAGGACCTGAGCTCAAATCCAACCTCAGATGATAATTAACTAGTTGTGTGACCTTGGGCAAATCACTTTGCCCCACTGCCTTAATAAAAAAAAAAAGTTTACAGATTAGTCATTTTCTGTATGAGGAATTAGGATTAAGGGAAAAGAAAGAAAACCATGGGATTAGAAAGAAATACAAAAGAGAAATTTTTAAAAAGTGAATATAGTGTTCATTCAGATTCTGTACAGCTTTTTGTTTGTTTTTCTTCCTCTGGATGGGCATAGCATTGTCTATAACAGGTCTCCCTGGGTTGCCCTAGCTCTCTGAAAAGAGGAGCTGCATCCATCAGGGTGGTTCAACTTGAAATGTTGTTAATGTGTACAATGTTCTCTTGGTTCGACTCCCTTCTGCTCAGCATCATATACAAGTCATTCCATGCTTCTCTAGAGTCTAACCATTCGTAGTTCCTTATAGAACAGTAGTATTCCATGGTATTCATATACCATAACTTGTTCAGCCATTCCCCAATTGATGGGCATCCCCTCAATTTCCAATTCCTTGCTACTACAAAAAAGAGCTGCTATGAATATTTTGGAACATGTGGGACTTTCCCCATTTTTTATGATTTCTTCTGG
Source organism: Macrotis lagotis (assembly GCF_037893015.1). Taxonomy (NCBI): domain Eukaryota; kingdom Metazoa; phylum Chordata; class Mammalia; order Peramelemorphia; family Peramelidae; genus Macrotis; species Macrotis lagotis. The sequence continues at coordinate 875,123 of NC_133659.1, forward strand.
ATATAGGCCTAGTGTTGATATTGCTGGGTCAAAGGGTATGAAGGGTTTTTTTGCTCTTTGGGCATAGTTCCATATTGCTCTCCAGAATGATTAGATCAGTTCACAACTCCACTAACAAGACATTTATGTAACCTCTCCAATAGTGCTCATTTGCCCTTTTTGTCATCTTAGCCAATCTGATGGGAGTGATACCTCATAGCTGTCTTAATTTACATTTCTCTAATAAGAATTGATGTGGAACATTTTTTATGATTACATATAGCTTTAATTTCTTCATTTGAAAACTATCTGTTCATATCCTTTGCCCATTTATCAATTGGGCAATAACTTCTAACCTTATAAATTTGATGCAATTCCCTATATATTTTAGAATTGTGACCTTTAACAGAACCTGTAGCTGTGAAAATTGTTTCCCAGCTTTCTGTTTTCCCTTTAATTTTGGTGGCATTGATTTTATTAGTGCAAAAATTTCTAATTTAAAATAATCAGAATCATCCACTTGCTATTTATAATGAACTCTATTTCTGGCTTGGTCATAAATTTCTTCCCTTTCCATAGATCTAACAGATGAGAGTATTTCTTGATCTGTTAATTAGTCTATGGTATAGCATTTTATCTCCAAATCCTGTACCCATTTTGACCTTATTTTGGTATAGAGTGTGAAATGTGGGTCTATGCCTAGTTTTTGCCATATATTTTCCAGTTTTCCCAACAATTATTGTCAAATATTGAGTTCTTATTCCAGAAGCTAAGGTCTTTGGGCTTGTCAAATAGTAGATTACTGTGGTCATTTCCTGCTGTTTCTTTTGAGCCTATCCTAATCACTGCTCCATTACTCTATTTCTTAATCAGTGCTTGGAAGTTTAATTGGTATGGCACCGAATAAATCATCTAATTTGGGTAGAATTGTCATTTTTATTATATTAGCTCATTCTAACCATGAACAATTGTTTTTCAAGTTGTTTAGGTCTGACTTTATTTGTTTGAGAAGTATTTTGTAATTTTGTTCATACAGTTTCTGGGTCTGGCTTGGAGGTAGATTCCCAAGTATTTGATGTTGTCTGCAGTTACTTTAAATGGAATTTCATTTCCTGTCTCTTGCTCTTGGGTTTTGTTGTTCATATATAGAAATGCTGATGATTTATGTGGGTTCATTTTATATCCTGCTACTTTTTTGAATTTGTTGTTTCAAGTAGTTTTTTTAAGATGATTATCTGAGCATACAATGCCAATTCTGATTCCTTCAATTTCTTTTTCTTCTCTTATTACTAAAGCTAATAACATTTCTAATATTATATTGATTAGTAATGGTGGGGGCAGCTAGGTGTCCTAGTGGATAGAGCACAGGCCCTGGAGTGAGGAGGACCGAAATCCTGATTTATTCACTTAATAATTACCTGTGCGGCCTTGGGCAAATCACTTAACCCCATTGCCTTGGCAAAAAGAAAAAAAAAAGAAAAAAGAATAGTACTGATGACAGTGGGCATCTTTGTTTCACTTGATCTTTTTGGAAATGCTCCTAGTTTATCCATTACATATAATGCTTGTTGATGGTTTTAGAGAGAACTCCATTTATTTCACTACTCTTCAGTGTTTTTAATAGGAATGGATATTGTATTTTATCAAAAGCTTTTTCAGCATCTCTTCAAATAGTCATATATTTCTGTTGGTTTTGTTATTTATATATTCAATTTTGTGAGCATTTTCCTGATATTGAATCATCCCTGCCTAGCTGGTATAAATTTAACTTGATCATGGTGTATTATTCTAGTAATAACTTGCTGTAATCTCTTTGCTAAAACTTTATTTAAGATTTTTGCATCGATCTTCACTAGGGAGATTGTTTCTTAAATGGTAGAATTCACTTGCAAATTCAGCTGGAACAGGAGACTTTTTCTTAGGGTGTTTATTGATAGTTTCTTCAATTTCTTTTTCTGAAATGGGGTTATTTAAATATTGTTTTAATGGGATCATTTCCTTTTGTTTTCTGAATTTTCCTTTTCTCATAATCATCATCATCATCATCATTATTTTTTCAAATTACAAGAAAAACTATTCCTATCTCCTCAACTCCCACCTTGAGGGAAAAAAACACTCCCATGAAGAAAACCTTTGGAACAAATATGCATAATAAAACAAAACAAATTCCTACATTGGCCATATCATTGAATCTATTACCTCCCTTGTCAGGGTAGGGTGCTTTGACACTAATCCTCTGGAATCATGAGTGGTCATTTTATTGTTCAATTTTCTTAATTCTTTCAGAGTTATCTGTCTTTACAATGTCATTGTTCAGATTGTTTTCCTGGTGCTGCCCCTTTTCACTTGTCTTCCTCAGGGTCTCTGAATTCATCCTTTATAAGCACAACAGTAATTCATTAATTCACATATCATAATTTGTTTAGTTAATTGATGTTTAGTTCTATTTCTTTGCTACTATAAAAGAAAAGAGTTGTTTTAAATGGTTTTTTTTTTTGTCCTTTAGCTCTTTCTTTGATCTCTTGTTGATGATGGTGGGGTGAGGAATTGACCTAGTAGTGTTCTCACTTGGTCAAAAGTTATGGATATTTTAGGAATTATTTCAAATTGTTTTCCAGAATAGCTATGTCAATTCACACACATAATGTGTCAATATGCTTATTTCCCCATAGCACCTCCAACATTTGTCATTTTTCTTTTTGTTACCTCTGCTAAATTGATGGGTATGAGTTGTTTTAATTTTCATTTATCTAATTATTAGTAGAGGATTAGTATCTTTCAAAAATATGGCTACTGACAGACAGCTTGTATTTCTTCCATAGAAAACTGTCAGTTTATATTCTTTGACCTTTTATCACTTGGAGAATGGTCTCATTCTTTGAAGTTTGAATCTATTCCTTGCATATCTTAGAAATGAAACTTTTATCACTGAATCTTTCCATTTGGGTGACACTGTAGGATATTGTGTGCATGCGCACGCACGCGTGTGTGTGTGTGTATGCATGCAAAATTTTTTAAATTTTGTTTAATCAAAATCGTCCATTTTATGTTCTCTGCTTATTTCTTGTTTGGTCATGAACTTTCCTGTCCTGATCCAAAAAAAAAAATTTTTTTTTTTTTGTTCTTCTAATTTGTTTATAATGTGACCATTTGTATTTAAGTCATGTATCCATATGGAACTAATCTTGGTATATAGAATGAGGTGTTAATCTAAACCAAATTTTGCCTGATTGCTTCCTGGTTTAACTAGCAGATTTTGGTCAAATCATGAATCCTTACACCAAGGGCTGAGGCCTTTGTGTTTATGAAAACTAGACTACTAGTTTCACATTTGGCCTTAAGCTGATGCACTGATTGACCTATTTTTTAAATCAGTATCAATTCATTCTGCTGATTACTTTGCAAAAATAGTTTGAGCTCTGATCCTAGGAGATTCCCTCTTTTTTTTCCCCCAGATTTCTTTTAAGATTTTGATCTTTTGTTATTTTAGATGGATGTTGTTATTTTTAAAAAGTTCTACAAGGTAGTTTGGTGTGGTACTGAAGAAATAAATTGAGGTAATATTGTTATTTTTTATGCTAGCTAGGTCTAGGTCTATGTTTCTATAAAGTATGTTTTTGTAATTGTATTCAAATAGTTCTTTTGTGAGTCTTCCTGCTGAGTTTTGCTTGTAATATTTTTAAATGATCATAATTTGAATGGATTTATTTTATTGTCTACATCCTTGCTGAATTGTTTCAATTACATCTTTAGTTGACTCTCTAGGTTTCTCTCAGTGAACTATCATATTACCTGCAAAATCCATTAATTTGCTTTTTCCTTGTCTATACTTATGCCTTCATTTTCTTTCTCTTGATGTATTAGTATAACTATATAGCCAAAGCAGTACAACTGTATCACTAAATGCTACATAACAAGCATTTCTAGCATTACATTAAATAACGTGGTAATAATGGACATCTTTGCTTTACCCCTGATATTATTGGAAAGGTCTCTATCCTCATTACATATAATGCTTCCCCATGGTTTCAGATAGCTACTACTTGCCACATTAAGAAAAGTCTGTATTTTCTGGAGTTTTTTTTATTTCTATTTATTAATTACAGAAATGAGTGTTATATTTTGACAAAAACATTTTCTCTTTTCAGTCAGACAGGCAGCAAGGATTTATCAAACACCTACTCTGTGCTATGCACTAGATATACAAAGAAAGGCACAAACATGGTTTCTGCCCTGCAAGCGGCTCACATTCTAATGGAGGAGATGCAACCATGGACATACAAGTCAAAGGTAATTTCAGAAGGAAGGCATGAGTGGTGGGGCCTGGGATTAGAATGGAGTAAGCTAGAGAATTCCAGGCATGAGGGACAGCCAAAGAAAGGGGGCAGAGAGTGTCATACCCCATAATAAGCAAGATCATGGAGTATTCAGGCAGAAGGCCAGAGTACCCAGGGGGAGGGTGAAAAGATAGGAAAGGGCCAGCAAGTGAGGGGTTGGAAGAGCCACTCAAAGGAATCCATTCAATTCACAGATAAATTTGCAATAAATTTATTGTCATCAGTGATATATTCACTCTTTTCATTTTTGATACCAGTGATTTGATTTTCTTCTCTCTTTTAAAAATCTTATTAACAATGGCAATATCTATTTTATTGTTTTTTTTAATAAAACCAACTCCTGGTTTTATTATTAATTCAATGGTCTTCTTACATTCAGTTTTTAAAATCTCACATTTAGCTTTTAGGATTTCCAATTTGCTATTTAATTTTTAATTTGCTCATTTTTTTAAGCTTTTAAAATTGCATACTGACTTCACTGATCTGTTCTTTATTTTACTGATGTATTTAAAAATATACATTTTCCTCTTATTACTGCTTTTGTGGCATCCTTCAGATATTGATATATTTTCACATATTAATCTCTTTAATAAAATTATTATTTCTAAGGTTTATTCTTTAACTCACTCATTCTTTAAGATTAGGCTAGTCTCTAATTCATTTTTTTTAAGATTTTTTCAAGGCAATGGGATTAAGTGGCTTGCCCAAGGCCACATGGCTAGGTAATTATTAAGTGTCTGAGATTGGATTTGAACCCAAGTACTTCTGACTCCAGGGCTGGTGCTTTATCCACTGCGCCACCTAGCCACCCTCTAATTCATTTTTAATCTGTTTCCATGGCACTTTATGAAATATAACATTTATAGCTTTATCTGAAAAACATGCATTTATTATTTCTGCTTTTCTTCATTCAGTTATGACATTTTTGCCTTAATATATTATCATTCTTTATAAATAAAGTACCATGTATCACTGAGAAAAAGGTATATTCCCTTCTATTTCCACTCAATTCTTCCAGGCTACTATCATATTGAGTCTATTTAAGATTCTATTTAGCTCATTGACTTCTTATTTATTTTTGGTTAGACTTAACTAGTTCTAAGAGGGGAAGGTTGAAGGCCCCACTTTTATGGTTTTGTTAGCTGTTTCCACCTGCAATATATTGAGTTTTTCCTTTAAAAATCTGGATGCTATAACATTTGGCGTGTACAGGTTTAGTATTGATATTTCATCTATGGTATTGTTTAATATATTATAATTTCCCTGTTTGTCTCTTTTAATTAAGTCAATTTTAGCTTTAACTATAACTAAGATCATAGTTGTCACACCTGCTTTTTTGCATCAAATGAAGCATAATAAATTCTACTTAGGCTCTTTATTTTTACTCTTTGTGTGTGTGTGATTTTAAAAGCTATTTCTTCTAAACAACATATTATTGAATTCTTGTTTTGGATTCAGTCATTCATTTTCATTATATGAATGAGTCCATCCTAATCATATTCAATATCATTAGTTTTTCTCATTGTTTATCTTTTTTGCCCTCTTTTGATTCTATTCTAATTTTCTTACTCTATCCTTCTTCTAATTTATTTTTGATCAATGCCTCCCTAATATGGATACCTTTTAAGTGTCTTTCCCTTATACTATCCATTTGTTTTCCTATTTCTTTATAAATTAAGACATATACACATATGTGTATATATTATATATACATAAATTAGGACTAGAAGGGTATTACCCTTTTAGATTATTCCCTTTTTAACCTGATTCTGATGAGAACAAGGATTTACTACTACCAATCCTCCATCCACTTCTGAATTTTGCGTTATCTTGACTGTAGTTCAACATTATTTAAATGGTTTCTTTCTAGTTGCTTGGAGTCTTCTTGCTCTGGGAGCTTTGAAATCTAGCATCGAAGTTCATTTTTTAGTGGTCTGTCTTTTTGTCTGTTATGTGAGAATTGGGTTCTAGACCTGAGCTGTGGGAGATAATGTCTCAGACTTCAGTTTTTTATGATGTCTGAGCTCTATCTGGGGACATTTGAATTCTCATGCGGTTCCTGCTCTTCTTCTGGCTCATGCTTTGGGTCTATGAGAGACCTCGGGGCCCAGCAATGCTGTCCCCACAAATGCTCTTACTCCTTGTAGTGCCTCCAGTGCCTGGAAGCTTTAGTTCACCCCTGTCCTGGAAACAAAACCAGGGACTCCACTGCAGCCTGCTGCAGCCTCTGTGACCACACTCACCGGCGTGTGCTTGTTTCTCTTTATCCACAGTCACAGCCTGGGACTCTGACCTGATGCAGGCCTTGGCTCCTTGTCCAGAACTACTGGGGGGGGGGGGGTGGCGGTAATCTTTCCCAGATCAGTCATCCAACCCCCACACTCTCTGTAGGGAGAAAGTTCTTGAAGTTGAGGCTGCCACTAACACAGATGACTCTCAGAGCTTGCTGATTCCAAAATATTTGTGTTTCAATCAGGCCAGACGACCGTCAGTTGGGAAGTCAGGTCTTTCCTAAATTGTCTTAGGCTGGCTAATGGCTTTACCTTGAATTTTAATTATTTCTGCTACTGTAAAGTTCTCTTTGAGACATTATTTTAAATTATTTGTGGAGAATTTGGGAAAGTCAGGTAATTTTCTGCCTTATTCTACCCTCATCTCAGAATCTATTCCCTCCATTTCTGTGGTTTGTTCTCTTCATAGTCTCTACTATGCTTCTCTCTCCTTTTGAAAACTAAATTTCTTCACTGAATATATATATCCTAATATAATGATACTGAAGAGTCTGAGTATTTGTATCCAGGTTTGTACATGACTAGTAACATTAATCTCAAATATTGAATGCTGAAGGGGCATAATTTATTTTTATCCTCCTATTGAGCAACTCAAAAGAGCTGAATCAGGATATTTGATCATAAAGAGAACTTTGTCATAGGATTTAAAATTGTCAAAGGAGTCAAATTGTCAAAGAATTGTATCTGCCCCAATTTTTATAGATGAAATAATAGTATTTAGGTAATGCTTTAAATTTTACAAATATATATGTGTGTGTGTGATCTCTAGGATTATCTCTATTTTACAGATTAGGAAACAGTTTTTATATAAATTGCTAATGGTCACAAAGCTATTAAATGTTGGAGTGCGGAGCAGAAATCTGGCACTGTGTTGTGTCATGAGTTTTTAAAATATAAAAATGGATTGGCACAAATTTGGTTTTCACTTAGTAAGAAGAGTTGGAGGGAAGAGTTCCGTTCATTCTGCGGTTGAAAACGCAGTACAAAGTATAAAGGAGAAGAAGTATTCCAGTGCTGCTATGTAACAAGCAGCACTATTTTACTGCTTTTGTAAACAAAGAGGATTCATCAGGACATTGCCTCCCTCGCTGCAGGACTGAAGGACACCATCAGTGCAGGACTGGGCCTCAGGCTCCTGCTCTTATTTCAGATTGCGCTCAGACCTGGACCGCGAGAGGCTTGACCGGATGCCTCTAGTGAGTGGGCTGGAATGTCCTACTGTGTGCCGGCCCCGTCCGAGGAGCTTGACAAGTCCTGGTTCATCTGACCCCTGCAACATCCCCAAGAGGTGGGTACTCTGATGGTCCTTTTTGTTGTGGTTCAGTCCTTTCGGCCGTGTCTGAATCTTTGTCCATCCATTTGGGGTTTTCTTGGCAAAGATACTGGGGTAGCTCGCCATGTCCTGCTCTGGCTGGTCTGACAGATGAGGAAAGCGAGGCCAGAAGGGAGTAGAGACTTACCAGAGTTCACCCAGTTGGGAGGTGTCTAAGCTAGGGTTGGCCTGGGTCTGACTCCTGACAAGGAACTGGCCCTTCCAGTCTCCAGGCCCCATCCTGTGCACTGTGGCACCCTCTCGAGGCTTCCAAAGGAATGAGCCCGTCCTGACTCCATGCCCTAGGGACACCGTTGTGTCCCCTAGAGATCTGACTCCCGTTCTGCACTCTGTGCACTGTGGAGCCCCCTGAAGTATTGGTGTCCAAGGCTGTCATCTGTATGTGAATGGAACTATATTGGAGTCCTACGTATGCCACTTTAATATTTTATTTTTATACCAGTCACTCCCAACAGCACTCCCCACCCCTAATTTTACTATGAAGGAAAAGTGAAGCAGAATTGACAACTAATATTTTGTGTAATAACTTATTTTCGTGATCCATCAGCTCTCTACTTAGAGGAAAGAAAGATTTTGCACAGCATTTTTCTGGAATCAATATTATCAGACAGTACAAAGAAACTGAATTCTGATAATGTGACTTTGTTTATACTCCTCAGTCATTGTGAATATGGTAGTTCTGATTCTGCTTTATTGACTGATTCATTTTCCTATCATTCTTTCTTTGCTTGTTTCTCCTTATAGCCATAATTTCTTGCAGTGAATATGTTACTATATTAATATAGTATTATTCATCTATTGGAAGTAGGGGGGAGCAGTGGCTAGAGTGCTGAGCCTGGATTCAGGTTCCCGAGTTCAAATCCAGCCCCCAATAAGTCAGTCACTGGATCGCTGAATGCCTCAGTTTCCTCAACTGTAAAATAGAGACAATAGCACTACCTTACAGGGCTGTTGTGAGGATGTCTCACATGAGATAATCATAAAGTGCTTATTGCGCATAATAGGCGCCATGCTAGCTGTTACCATTATTATTGATGCTATTTTTGTCCCCAGCCAACTGACATCCTCTCTTTTCAATGCCTTGATGGTATTAATGAATACTTTTCTGACTATCTGAATGCCTTTGGATCCTTTATTTTTTATTACCTGTTTTCTACATATATATATATTATATGTGTATATAATAATATGTATGTTTATATAATAATATATGCATATAGAATGATGGCCAGAAATTGTGAATAGTTTAATCACTTTTCTCTAGGCACAACTAGGTGGCACAGTGGATAGAGCACCAGCCTTGGAGTCAGGAGGACCTGAGTTCAAATCTGGTCTCAGATACTTAATTACCTAGCTGTGTGGCCTTGGGCAAGTCACTTAACCCCACTGCCTTAATAAAAAAACCAAAAACCATCACTTTTCTCTAGATGGATTGGATCCCACTTTCCTAGCAGTGGATCAGTTCCCTTGTAGTAGCATGAATTCTTCAACACTGGCCTTTTCTGGTTTTCCATCCTTCCCAATTGGATTGGTATAAAAGGGCCATGGAGAGTTGGCTTTTTGTAGTATTTTCCATTTCTTTTGCTCATGTATTCAGTTCAAGATTCAAAGAACCCAAGCTAAGGTCAGGTTTTGTACTAGGGCTGGGGCATATGGAGACAAGAAACTTACATCGTGCTCTATCCAGATGAATAAATGCTCACCCCGTCCACTGGGAATACTTTTTTTTTGGGGGGGGTAGGAAGAGGTGGAACACCAACACAGAAAAAAAAATCATTACTTTGCTCAAGAAGCAGCACTTGAGTGGAGTTGAGAATGTAGGGGAGCATGGAGAACAGTCCTGACCTGATGTGATGGGCCAGTCCGTCAATCACTAAACTATTAGGAAGCACCTGCCATGTGCCATCACCGTGTGCTGGGGCCAGGAGGTAGAAGATGGTGCCCGCTCGCAAGGAGTTTGTGTCACGGTGGAGAGCTGGGCATTGAATGTAACATCAGGGGGAGAATTAGGGAAGGCCCCTGGAATGGGAGCCTGGAGCCAGGCGGCCAGGCCCTCTCATTGGAACGTACAAGCCGCTTGGACCTGTAACGCGGTGCCCGGGCATTCTGAGCACGGCTGCTGACCAGGGCATCGGTTTGCTATGTGTTCTGCCCCCAGACGCTTACTGAAGTAGTCTGGCCCCCGACCCCATTCCTAAATTCCTCCCACAGATCCCCACTGAAATTCAAGCGGCTGCAGTCACGTTGGTGGCCAAACCCTTTTTCATCTTATGCCCCTCAATGGCATCATTGGTTCTTTTGGGGTGGCTTTTTTTAGTTTCCTTCTGGCTCGGCAATGGGGTCAAGGCCACACAGCGAGGTCATTCTTAAGTGTGTGAGGCCGGACTGGAACCCAGGGCCTGCTGCCTCCGGGCGGGGAAGCCTGTGCTCCCAGCCTCGGGGCGAGCCCCGGGCCGGGAGGGGGGCGCCCCGGGCCCGGCCCCGCCCCGGGGCTCCCCACTGTGGTGGGCCGGGCCCCGCGGGCACAGGTGCCGCCTCACGGGCGCCTCCGGGCCGGGCAGGCCTCGGGGCTCGGGGGTCGCAGCCCGGCCCGGGAGGCCCTGGGTTCAAGTGCGGCCGCGGACACTTCACGGTGACGTCGCCGCGTGGCCTTGGCCGTGTCACGGAGGGGGGCCGGGCCCGCGCGCGGGGGCGCCCCCTGGCGCCGGCGGGGCGCGGGGCTCTGAGGGCCGGGCCGGGCCGGGCCGGGCCGGGCGGATCCGAACCCGCGGAGCCCAGCGGGCGGGGGCGGGCGGAGGCGGGGGGGCGGGCGGGGCGGGGCCGGAAGGAGGCGCGGGGGCGGCCGCGGGAAGGGGCGGGCCCACCTGGAAGCGCCGCCGGGCGGGCGGGCTGGCGCGCGGGAGCCGCGGGGCGGCGGCCGGCCGAGCTTCCGGGGCGGCGGGGGCGGCCGGGGCCGCGGCGGGGGCCGCCCGCCGGCCGCGCACCCCGAGGTGAGCGGGGGGCCGGGGGGCGCGTGGCGGGCGGGGCGGGGCGCGGGGGCCCCGCGGCGCGGGGGGGGGGGCCGGGAGGGGCGGGGCGGGGCGCGGGGCCGCGAGCGGCCGGGGCCCACGTGGGGCGGGGTGCGCGCGCACCGGCGGCGGGGGCGGGGGCGCGCCGGGCGCTCCCGGGGCCGCGGCCCACGTGACGCGCACGCGGCTCCCGGCGGCCACGTGACCCCCCCCCCCCCCCCCGCCGGCCCGGCTCGGAACTCGGGAGTCGGAGCCCTCGGGCCGCGGCGCGGGGGGCGGGGGGCGCGCGCTCCCGGGAGGCCCCCCCCCGCGGCCCCGCGCTCGCAGCGCCGCCGCCCCCCCGCCCCCCTTCGGCGGCCGCCGCGCCGCCATGTTGCCGCGGGCCCGGCCTCGCGAGACTTCCCGGGACTAGGCGGCCTCGCGCGGCGGCCGGCTCTCGCGGGACGGGCCCAGGAGCGAGGCGCCGCCGGGGCGCCCGGGCTCTGCGGAGCCGGCGCTCTCCGCTGCAGGCAGGTGGCCGCGGCCGCGGGGGGAGGGCCGGGGAAACTGAGGCAGGCGCCCCCGCCTCGTGGGCACGCGGCGGGCCGGGGGCGCGCGCCCCTGACAGGTGGGGGGCCGCGGGTGCTGGGTGCGAGGGGCGCCTGAGGCGGAGCCGGGGGGTCGCAGCGCCGCGGGGCGCCCGGGGGAGGGGCGGGGTGGCCTGCCGGGCACTGCCCGCGGAAGGGGGAAGCGGAGGGGCCAGCCTGCCCCCCCCCCCCGAGACTGGGGCAGGGCTTGTTAGGGGGTCCCGGGGCTGCAGGGGCCGTGGAGGAGATGCCAGCCCCTTGGGTTCATGGGCGGGGGTCGAGAGCGTGACTGGTCAGAGCCGGCCCGTGGAGAGAGACCTGAGGCAAGAAGACCCCCGGTGGGCCCGGAGACCCCCGGTGACCCCCTGGGGGGCCCGGAGACCCCCGGTGACCCCCTGGGGGGCCCGGAGACCCCCTGGTGACCCTCTGGTGGGCCCAGAGACACCCCTGGAGACCACCTGGTGGGCCCGGAGACCCCCGGTGACCCCCTGGTGACCTCCTGGTGGGCCCGGAGACCCCCCCTGGTGGGACAGGGGAGACCCCCTGGTGGGCCCGGAGACCCCCCTGGTGACCATCTGGTGGGCCCGGTGACCATCTGGTGGGCCTGGAGACCCCCTGGTGGGCCCGGAGACCCCCTGGTGGGACAGGGAGACCCCCTGGTGGGCCCGGAGACCCCCCTGGTGACCCCCTGGTGGGCCCGGAGACCCCCCTGGTGACCCCCTGGTGGGCCCGGAGACCCCTTGGTGACCATTTGGTGGGCCTGGAGACCCCCTGGTGGGCCATTTGGTGGGACCCCCTGGAGACCCCCTGGTGGGCCCGGAGACCCCCCTGGAGACCCCCTGGTGGGCCCGGAGACCCCCTGGTGACCTCCTGGTGGGCCCGGAGACCCCCTGGTGGGACAGGGAGACCCCCTGGTGACCCCAGAGACCCCCCTGGTGACCCCCTGGTGGACCCGGAGACCCCCCTGGTGGACCCGGAGACCCCCGGTGACTTCCTGGTGGGCCCGGAGACCCCCTGTGGCCCTCTGGTGGGCCAGGGAGACTGCCTGGTGGGCCCAGAGACCCCCTGGTGGGACAGGGAGACCCCCCCCCCTGATGACCCCCTGGTGGGCCAGAGAGACTCCCTGTGGCCTTCTGGTAGGCCCGGAGACCTCCTGGTGGGACAGGGTGACCACCTGATGGGCCCAGAGACCCCCCTGGTGGGACAGGGAGACCCTCTGGTGGGCCAGGGAGACCGACTGGTGGGCCCAGAGACCCCCCTTGGTGGGCCAGGGAGACCCCCTGGTGGGCTGGGAACCTGTTAGAAGCAATTTGTGGCCCAGGGGATAGAAAACGGAGGGTCAGTCAGGAGGACCTGAATTCAGACCAGAGCCCTGACCCCAGGCCAGCCGCTTCACCTGCTTGCTTTAGTTTCCTCATCTGTAAAATGAGGATAACAAAAAGCGCCTCTTTCCCAGGATTGTAGGGGAGGGTACATGCGGTGGTAGCTTTTAGCCAGCTGGAGAGCTTGCAGGACAGAGAAAAGAAGAGGGTCTCTTCTGATGGAGCGTGCAGACCAGGCAGGCTTGGCTTTGCAGTGGGCCTGTAATAGCATTTTAGAGCATCCTTAAGAATAGCTTTCCACCATCACTGGAAAAATGCATTTCTGTCAAGCTTCCTCATTGCATGAGGACGAAGAAATAAGATAGTACTGAAATATTTGGAAAAACCTTTGTTTTATTCTTCTGTTTACCTGTCTTTGAGGAATAAATGAGACTATGCAACAATTGAAATTGGGTGTCTCAGATGCTTCTCTTTCCTCCTACTTTGTTCAAGAAATTTCCCCCTCGAGAGATCCTTTTAAATAATTAATAATGAGTTGGCCCAGTTCACTTCAGAGTTTTTAGGAAGTTTTTTCCTTTCTAGTGATTGTTTCTTCATCTCTTCCTCTTAGAATAATCCCTCATTGGTATGAGCACCCCTCAGCTCTTTGAAGAGCCTGTACCAACTTTTCTCTCTCTCTCATTGCACTCTACCAAAGGAAAATGAAGTGTACACAGATAAATAATTTCTTGGTGGGAAGAGAGAGCTAAACCTGGGCTTAAACCTGGGAAAGGCTTCTTGAAGGAGTACTTGACATGGGCCTGGAAGGGTCCACAAGGTGGAAATGAATGAAGTGGAAGTGCAGTCCAGGACTATGAGAACACCAGTCCAGAGGTATAGGACTGCAAAGATCAAAAGCTGAGCAGAACCAGGTGGTGAAGGGGCTACTTCAGAGGCTTCTCGATCCCTAGCCAAGGAGATCAAAGTTGTGGAAAGTGCCTCACACAGTAGTTGGCACCAAGGAGCTGCTGTGTCTCTTCCCCAGAGCACTCTGGAAGCTTTTTTCCAGAGGAGGGTGGTGGTGAGTTAGATTTTTGCTTGTTAGGTAACTTTGTGTGAGGTCTGGGCTGGAGAGGAGGGGGAGCATCTAGAAGCAAGGTCCAAGGTAATAGTGAAGATAAGGGGAGAGAAGCCACATTTCCTTTAGGCCTCTTTACTATTGCTTGGTTTTAATTCTGCTCATCACAGTCTCCTCTGCCTCTTAAGTCTTAAGCCCATAAATCATGAATTGAGTTCTTCAGTGCTAAGTCCTAGGGAGACAGCAAATTCCAGCCTGAGGGGGAGCTCCCATTCTAATAGGGGAAGACTGCTAATTCGGGGGAGCTAGGGTAAGGCTGGCCATGGTGCTCATATGGCCATGTAACTTGACTCTGGGAGAAAGAAAACTCACCTGTCAGGTAGAGTCCAGTGTTCCAGTGAAGGTGATGAGATGAATGACCCAGAGGTGAGGGGGGCAGCAGAGTCAGGGGGGGCTCTATTTTTGGGTCTGATTTAGCTCTCTTCCCTTGGTGGAATTTACCCCATGAGGGGTTCTATGACTGGGCAGTCTCTATTGTGGGAAACATGATGGGGGCTATAGTGGGAATATTTCAACTTTTTTTTTTTTGGAAAATTCTTGTTGATTAAGTGAGAGAATGAATGAATGAAAAAGATTACAGGATCATAAATTATCCAGCTTCAAAAGGAACCCCAGATGTCCAATCAAGAATCTCTTCTTGGGGCAGCTAGGTGGTGCAGTGGATAGAGCACCAGCCCTGGAGTCAGGAGTACCCGAGTTCAAGTCTAGCCTCAGACAATTAATAATTACCTAGCTGTGTGCCTTGGGCAAGCCACTTAACCCATTTTTGCCTCACCCCCCCCAAAAAAAACAAACCTAAAAAAAAAGAATCTCTTCTCCATCATACTAAACAAATAGCCCTTTGACCTTTTCTTACTGATTTTCACAATTGATATTTTATTTTTCCAGTTCCATGTTATGAAAGATTTTCAACATTTCATCCACATGCATATGCATCTTTATAAGTTACATAATTTCCTTCCACTCCCCTCAATGATGAACAGTCTGGTGAACATTGCACATATACATTTGTATTTAACATGTTTACAGATTAGTCATTTTCTGTATAAGGAATTAGGACTAAGGGAAAAGAAAGAAAATTGAGATAGGAAAGAAAAACTTCTATTTTTCTTACAGAAATTGTTAAAAAGTGAACATAGTGTTCATTCAGAATTTGTAGATTTTTGTTTTGTTTTGTTTTCCTCTGAACGTGGACAGCATTGTCTATAACAAATTTCCCAGGGTTGTCTGAAATCTCTGTGAACTGCTGAGAGGAGCTGCATCCATCAAGGTCAGTCATCCCACAATGCTATTGTAATGTGCACACTGTTCTCTTGGTTCTACTCCCTTCTGCTCAGCATCAGATACAAGTCATTCCATGCTTCTCTAGGTCAAACAATTCATGATTTCTTATAGAACAATAGTACTCCATAACATTCATATACCATAACTTGTTCAGCCATTCCTCAATTAATGAGTATTCCCTCAATTTCCAATTCTTTGCCTCTACAAAAAGCTGCTATGAATTTTGGAATATGTAGGACTTTTTCCCATTTTTTTTATGATTTCTGCTGGATAGAGCCTAGTATTGCTATTACTAGGTCAAAGGGTATGATCAGTTTTATTGCTCTTTGGTCATAGTTCCATATTACTCTCCATAAAGGTTGGATCCATTCACGAGTTCGACAACAATGCATTAAGGTCCCAATCCTCTCACAACCTCCTCCAGCATTGATCATTTTCCCCTCTTGGTCATCTTAGCCAATTTGAAAGGTGTGAGGTGGAACCTTACATTTTTGCGTATCTCTAATCAGTAATGATTTGGAACATTTTGTCATGACTATATATAGCTTTAATTTCTTTGTAAACTATCCATATCCTTTGACCACTTATAATTGGGCAATGACTTGTAACCTTATAAATTTGATGCAATTGTCTGTTTAGAAATGAGACCTTAATCAGAACCCCTTGCTGTGATAATTGTTTCCCAGTTTTGTTTTCCTTCTTATCATGGCAGCATTGGTTTTTATTAGTGCAAAAACTTTATGTTTAATAGACAGAATCATCCATTTTGCAACTTATAATGTACTCTATTGTTTGGTCATAAATTTCTCCCCTTGCCATAAATCTTAGAGTATTTCTTGATCAATTATCTGGTCTATAGTATTGTTCTTTATGTCTAAATTTTGTTTTGACCATTATGATCATTTTGACCTTATTTTGGTATAGGGTGTGAGATGGGGGTTTATACCTTGTTTTTGCCATACTATTTTTCTGCTTTTAGCAACAACTTTTGTCAAATAGTTTAGTTCTTATCCTAGAAGCTAATGTCTTTGGGTTTGTGGAACAATAGATTGTTGTAGTCAGTTACTACTATTTCTTTTGAACTTATCCTAATCACTGATCCATTAATTTCTTAACCAGAAGCAATCAGCTTTGATGACTGTCACTTTGCAGTATAGTTTTAGATCTGGTGGTACTATACCACCTTTTTTCATCAGTTCCCTTGATATTGATTTTTTGTTGCTGCAGGTACATTTTAGTATTTTTTCTAGCTTGGAAAATAGTTATTTGGTAGTTTGATGGCACTGAATAAGTAATTTAATTTGGGGAGAATTGTCATTTTTATTATATTAGCTCGACCTAACCATTAGCAATGGACATTTTCCTTACTGACAATTCCCAATTTATTTCCCAATAAAGATCTGACTTGTGTGAAAAGTATTTTGTAATTGCGTTCATAGTTTCTGATTTTATTTTGGGAGGTAGTTTCTCAAGTATTTAATGTTGTCTGCAGTTACTTTTATTTATTTTAGGTTTTTGCTAGGCAGTGGGGTTAAAGTGGCCCAAGGCCACACAGCTAGGTAATTATTAAGTGTCTGAGGTCGGCTTTGAACTCAGGTACTCCTGACTCCAAGGCCAGTACTCTATCCACTGCGCCACCTAGCTGCCCCCTGCAGTTATTTTAA
This sequence comes from Macrotis lagotis, assembly GCF_037893015.1. Taxonomy (NCBI): domain Eukaryota; kingdom Metazoa; phylum Chordata; class Mammalia; order Peramelemorphia; family Peramelidae; genus Macrotis; species Macrotis lagotis. The sequence goes on from NC_133659.1 coordinate 892,024, forward strand.
ATGAAATTTCTTCTGTCTTTTGCTCTTGGGCCTTATTGTTTATATATAAAAATGCTGATGATTTATGTGAGTTTATTTTATATCCTGCTACTTTTCTGAATTTGTTAATTATTTCAAGGAGCTTTTTTGATGATTTTCTCGGGTTCTCATATATCATCTGCAAAGAGTGAAAGCTTTGCTTCCTCATTGCAAATTCTAATTCCTTCAATTTCTTTTTTCTTATTGTTAAAGCTAACATTTCTAATACTACATTGAATAGTAATGGTGATAATGGACATCCTTGTTTCACCCCTGATCTTATTGGAAACTCGCCTAGTTTATCCTCATTAGTTCTAGATAAATACTGCTCATTACTTTAAGAAAAACTCCCATTTATTTCTGTACTCTCTAGTGTTTTTAATAGGAATGGATGTTGTATTTTGTCAAAGGCTTTTTCAGTATCTATTGATAATCATGATTTCTGTTGGTTTTCTTATTGATATGTTCAGTTATATTGAGTGTTTTTATAATATCAAACCATCCCTGCCATACCTGGTATAAATTCTAATTTATCATCATGTATTATCCTAGTAATAACTTGTTGTAATCTTTCTGCTAAATTTTTTTTTTTTAATTTTTGGATCAATGTACATTAGGAAGATTGGTCTACAATTTTCTTTGTTTTGGTTCTTCTTGGTTTAGGTATCAGCACCATATTGTTGTCATAAAAGGAATTTGGCAGAACTTCTGGGTTTTTTAATGGGTTATGTAGAATAAGAATTCATTGTTTCTTAAATGTTTGGTAGAATTCACTTGTAAATCCATCTGGACCAGAAGACTTTTTCTTAGAAGAGTTTATTGATATTTATCTCTTTTTCTGAAGAGGTCATTTAAGTATTTTATTTCCTTTTTATATTAATCTGACCAGTTTGTATTTTTATAAATATTCATCCATTTCACTAAGGTCATGAAATTTATTGATGTACAGTTGGGCAAAATAGCTCCAAATTAATTTCCTCCTCTTTGGTTCACCCTTTTCATTTCTGATACTGGTAATTTGACTTTCTTTTTTTTAATCAGATTAACCAAATTTATTTATTTTATTGTTTTTTTCATAAAGCCAACTCTTAATTTTATTTATTAGGTCAATGGTTTTCTTGCTTTCACTTTTATTAATCTCTCCCTTGAGTTTCAGAATTTCTAATTAGATATTTAATTGGGGAATCTTTCATTTGTATTTTTCTAGCTTTTTTTTTTTTTAGTAGCATACCCAAATCATTGATCTCCTCTTTCTCTGTTTTATTCATATAAGCATTTAGAGGTATAAAATTTCCCTTAAAAACTGTTCTGGCTGTATCCCATAATTTTGGTGTAATTGGTATAATTTTTTTGGATGAAATGATTTTTTTTTTCTATGATTGTTGTTTGATCCACTCATTATTTAAAATTAAGTTTAGTTTCCAATTAATTTTTTTTTTTTTTAGGTTTTTGTCAGGCAAATGGGGGTTAAGTGGCTTGCCCAAGGCCACACAGCTAGGTAATTATTAAGTGTCTGAGACCGGATTTGAACCCAGATACTTCTGATTCCAAGGCCGGTGCTTTATCCACTACGCCACCTAGCCTCCCCTTGTTTTATTTTTCCATGGCCCTTTATTACATGTAATTTTTTAATTGCATCATGATCATTTATTATTTCTCCTTTCTGCATTTGATTGTAAAGTTTTTATGCCCTAGTTCGTGGTCAGTTTTGATATAGGTACCATGTACTTCAGAGTAAAAGGTATATTCTTTTCTATCCCCATTCAGTTTTCTGCAGAGGTCTAGCATATCTAAATTTCCTAAGATTTTGTTCACTTTTCTAATTTCCTTTATTTTGTGGTTAGATTTATCTTGCTCTGAAGAGAGAGAGGTTGAGGTCTCCCATTATTAAAGTTTTGCTGTCTATGTCTCTTTGTAATTCATTCAGCTTCTGCTCTAAGAATTTGGACGATATACTTTTAGGTGCATATGTTAAAAATGATATAACTTAATTGCCTATTGTGCCTTTTAAGAAGATTGTTTCCTTTCCTATCACTTTTAATGAGATTTATTTTTGCTTTGTCTGAGATCATGGTTGCTACACCTGATTACTTACTTCAGCTGAAACATAATATATTTTGCTCCAGTCTTTTAACTTTACCTTGTGCATATCTCTGCTTCAGATGTGTTTCTCATAAGCAACATATTGTAGGATTCTGGTTTTTAATCCATTCTGCCATCTACTTCTGATTTATGGGAGAATTCATTTTTTACATTTACAGTTAAGATTATCTTCCATATTATTTTTCCCTGTTTGTACTTTTTCCTTTTATCTTATTCCCCCCACCAGTGTTTTGTTCCTTTTCCCCTTTAACTTTTCTTTAAAATTTTAACTTTCAATTTTCTTTCACTTATACCTTTATCTTCCCATTTATTGGTCCTGTCTTCCTTTTTCTTAACCCTTCCCCCTTACACCCACACCCCTACCCACCCACCCCTGTAGAGGAGGATATATATTTTTAAACCCAATTGGAAATATATTTTTTTCCCTCTCTGGGTCATATCCATTTACCCTCCCTTTTTTCCCTCTATTATGATAGGTCTTTGAGTCTCTTGACCTGGTGTTATTTATCAACTAATGCCAAACTTCTTCTTTTTTCTGTTTTTCTTGTTTTCCAGTGTTATCAAAGTGCAGTCAATCAAAGGCTGATCGGCTGCTTCCTTGCTTGCTAAACACAAAGTGCTTTCAATCAGAGCTTGATCAGTTGCCTGATTGATAAACAGCATTATGGACTCTCTTCTCAAGGACTCTCCCCAGGCTGCTGACCTCAGTGTTGCTCTCAGTGCTAGGGTGGGTGCATTCTGTTGTTAGTAGCATGCTCCATGTGTAGCAGTCTTCTGTTTCTGTCATGCATCTTTGATATTGTTTTATATGGTTTTTTCATTCAGCTTGTGGTTTGGAGAGGGGCAGCTAGGTGTTGCCATAATGCGTTGAACGTTGGACCTGGAGTCAGACTCTGAACTCAGAAACTTTCCAGCTGTGTGGCTCTGGGCAGGTCATCTCACCCTGCTTGCCTCAGTTCCCTTATTTGTAAAATGAGCCAGAGAAGGAAATGGCAAATTGGTCCAGTGTCTTTGCCAAGAAAACTCCAAATAGGATCAAGAAGAGTCGGATTTATAGGAGGTAGAATCAAGGTCACAAGTAGAGAGGTATTTTTGTTAGCTTTGCCCTTTTGGAGAAGGTGGGGGGAAAGATGAGAGAACTGAGAGGTGACACTGAAGGGTTTTGAAATGTAGAGTTGGTGAAGTGGGAGTTAATGAAGTTTGTGGGGCTCAAGAGTTGGTCAGGGAAGACAAAGTTGTGGTGCTCTGGTGATGAGGGTCCAGTTGAGATTAGCTGCTATCCCTTTTAGATTGTGCTACAATAGTTGGCCAGAGTGGTGGGCTTAGCTCCTCCAGTCGATGAACAGAGAGGTGGATGTATGGACAAGGGGAGCAATCTAGGCCTTTCTGTGTTTTTTTTTTGGGGGGGGGGGGTCAGTCTAACCAGGGACTTCAGGCTTTGGGGAGGCAAAGATGGCCTAAAGTTGAGTGGTTAACAACTTCAGAATGAAGATTTTGAATGGAATGAAGTAAAGGAAGCCCAGAAGACAATTGTCCTTATTTTTTCTATACCTCATTTTCTCTCACATGTTAAATTATTCTCATATACTAGAAAAAAATTAAATCTCATGCCTCTGTCTTTAGTACTTTCCTGAAACTTGTCTCTCCCAGGTGTCACCAATGACTTCTAATTGCCCAATTTCCTGACCTTTTTTCAGACCTAATCCCCTTTGACTTCCCCCTCACTTTTTAACACTGTTGACCACTCCTAGCAGATCCTTTTTTCTTTTCTGTTTCAGAGATGCCCCACTCACTGATGGTTTTCTGCCAATTTCTTCTTTTTTGTGTCTTTGGCAGACTTTGCATTTCTTGATTACATGTTAGTATGACTCTTCCCCCATTGCTTTCTTGGCTATCTCATTTATTCCCATGACTTGAACCACCATCTCCAGTATGCAGTTGACTTTTAAAGCTTTAAAACTTTCTCTTGACTGCTCTTCTGAGCTCCTAACTTGGAGCATTCTTTTCACAAAAGAAATCACTTGGATTGGGGTGGCTAGGTGGAGCAGTGGATAAAGCACCGGCTCTGGAATCAGGAGTACCTGTGTTCAAATCCGGCCTCAGACACTTAATAATTACCTAGCTGTGTGGCCTTGGGCAAGCCACTTAACCCCATTGCCTTGCAAAACCTTAAAAAAAAAATCACTTGGATGTTCTGATCATTACCTAAAATGTAGCATGTCCAAAACAGAGAGCTAAAACTGGTTGACTACCATCTTCTCCTAGATAAACTCCCCTCTGGGATTTTATGTTAATAGTTTATCCAGTCCCATGCTTGTTGTGTGTTTTGTTTCTCTTTTGCTGAATCACCATACTTCTATCCATTATGTGTGGGTATACTCCAAGAGCTCTGTCTTGGGCCCTGTTTTTTTTTTTTTTTTCCCCTATTCTCTCACTTCAGGGGAGATGACTTATGGATTGAGTGGAAAAGGATTTTGATGGAGGTAAAGGGAAGGTCTAGAAGTGATACTGACAACTAAGGAAGTAAAGTTCAGACCTTCTCTCTCCTGGGACCCTATTTGTCTTTCCTGCTTCTTAAGGCCATTGCCTCTCTGTCAAGAAATAGGTGGTGTACTTCTTTGGTCCTTTGTCCTGGCTAGTCACTGTTTTTATCAGAGTTCTTAAGTTTTTAAAAGTGCTTTTATTTCCTTTAACAATGTTATTATATAATTTGTTTTCAGGATTCTTGATTCACTCTACAATAGTTAGTTTTTAAATTTGTTTTTAATTTTGAATTTTAAACCCCTCCTGTTAAATTTAAGAGAATGAGGTGGGAAAAGATTTTTTTGACAAGCAGTCAGTCAAGGTGAATCTTCATAGTTGCCATAATCAGAAATGTTTTCTGTACTTTGGGTTCATCACTTTGCATATTTTGTATATTTTTCTCTTGGTTCTGCTCACTTCACTCTGTATTAAATGGTTTATGCTACCCAGGATTCTTATTGCTTAGGCTGCAGTAATATTCTGTTACGTTAACAAATCATAGTTTATTCAACCATTCTTTAACGTTATCTTTTTTTCTTTTCAGCATCGAGAAGTTTATCTTGCTTGTGGCTATTCTCTCCCAAATACTATCTCCCCTCATTTCCCTCCTTTTTCCCCACTTTGTTTCTCACCAATTTGTGTGTCCACTCTTCTACCTTTCTCTTTCAGCCAAGAGTGAGACTTCCCTCTTCTCCTATCCCTTCTTTTGTGTTTGTGTTCTTTTCTTTATTATGCTTCTTGGAATCAGAAATAGCAATTCCCGTTCCCTTCTTCCTTTCTGTAAAAATATAGCACTTTTGTGTACTTTTCAGTTAACAGAATTAGTCTACCCCCAGGTCCTCTGAGTTTCAACTTTAATTCTCTTGGTAACCTTAGAAAGTATTAAGGTTCTGAGGGGACACTCATTTTTTTTTCCTGTTAGAATGTGACAGCAACACTATTCCATTGCACCTTTCATTTGCTCAAATACTTGTACTTTTCTGGGTTTTTTGGTCCTTGTGTTTATATTTCAAAGTTCCCACTCAGTTTTCTAGTCTCTTTATTAGAAAGGCATTAAATTTCTCTATTCCATTAAGGTTCTGTTCCCCTCTTCCTCTCCCTCTCTTCCCCTCCTTTTATGTCACACAGTTGTATAGAGTAATTTATTTCTTGGTTTGTAAGCCTATCCTTTTTTTTGGTGGAAAATTGTTTATGTTCAGTGGAGAAAATCTTTTGTGTGTATATTCAAAGTATATTTTTGTCAGTTAAAAAAAATGTCGCCAGTTACAGTGCCAAATTCCCTGGTCATGTTCATTCTACATTACTCTTTTGATATTAGAAATATTTTCCTTGACTAGGAAAAACTTTGCAAAATGAAGCAATAGACTTCCAACTTTAGATATAAGATTCTGTTATCCTATGATCCTTGTACTACCTAACTTTTTTATTTTATAGATATTTTTATTTGTTTCCAATTATTTACAATAGTAGTTTCTACCTATCCTTTTTTAGGTAAGATATTTAATTTAGCACTTTTTCTTCCCCCCCCAAAGACAATCTGATAATATTTATGTTGTTTCTATGTTATACATTGATTGAAATTGAATGTGTTGAGAGAAAAAAACAGATCATTGAGGAAAAGATAAAATATTAGATAGCAAAATTATAGAGTACACAAGCCAACTTTTTTTTTTTTAAATGAAGGTAATAATCTTTGGTCTTTGTTTAAATTCCAGAGTTCTTTCTCTGGGTACAGATGATATTCTCTTGTTTCAGATCCTCCAAAATTGTCCCTGATTGTTGCACTGATGTGAGTCTGTCAAGGTTGATTATCACCCCCATGTTGCTGTTAGTGTGTACAGTGTTCTTCTGGTTCTGCTCATTTTGCCCAGCATCAATTCATACAAATCCTTCCAGGCTTCTCTGAAATCCCATCCCCCCCCCCCCAGGTTTCTAATAGAACAATAGTGTTCCATAATGTACATAGACCACAGTTAATTAAGCCATTCCCCAATTGATGGACATTCATTCAATTTCCAATTCTTTGCCCCTACAAACAGGGCTGCTATGGATATTTTTGTACAAGGAATGTTTTTACCCTTTTTCATCATCTCTTCAGGATATAGACCCAATAGTGGTATTGTTGGGTCAAAGGGTATGCACATTTTTGTTGCCCTTGGGCATAATCCCAAATTTCTCTCCAGAAAAGTTCACAGCTCCACCAACAATGCATCAGATTTCTTCGCACAACCCTTCCAACATTGATCATTATCCTTTCTGGTCATATTGTAAGCCTATCCTTTTTGCCTTGGGTGAAATATGGTTTTCCAAGCTCTTCTTGTTTATGGTAGAAGTTTCCACTTGTGTAATTCCTTTTTTTTTTCCCCAAGGCAGTCAGGTTAAGTGGCTTGCCCAAGGCCACATGGCTAGGTGATTATTAAGTGTCTGAGATCAGATTTGAACCCAGATACTCCTGAGTCCAAGGCCAATGCTCTATCCACTGTGCCACCTAGCCGCCCCTTCTTGTGTAATTCCGATTGTGATCCTTTGTGCTTGAGCTGCTTTTTTAGATACTTACTATATTTTATCTTTGAAATGGGAATTCTGGATTTTTGCAGTGACATTCCAAGGACTTCTCATGAGTTGATCATTGACTTCTTTCCGTCTACCTTGAAATCTTCTATATGTGTCTAGTGGATCTAGTTCATTTTTCTTTTATGATTTCTTGAAATATTGTACCAGCCTTTTTAAAAAGAATCAGTTTTCAAGGAGTCCAATGATTTTATTTTTTTTTAGGTTTTTGCAAGGCAAATGGGGTTAAGTGGCTTGCCCAAGGCCACACAGATAGGTAATTATTAAGTGTCTGAGACTGGATTTGAACCCAGGTACTCCTGACTCCAGGGCCGGTGCTTTATCCACTGCACCACCTAGCCGCCCCCCCCCCCCCCCATGATTCTTTATATTAATTTCTTGATATGATTTACTTTTTTTCCCCCAAACTCTTGATCATGTTCTAATTTTTCTGGCTTTTAGGATTTTAATTCTTGGGTAAGGTTTGCCACTTTTTATTCTAAGATATTTATTCTTTTTCCAATTCTTTCAACCAACCAAAGTTTTTATTTTAATTTTTTTATCTCTTGTTTCATTTCTTCTATCTATTCATGTAGTTTTGGTGGAAAATTCATTCTCACCTATCCCCTTTGTATTCCTTTTACAATTGTTGCAGAGTTATTTGCTCTCTTTTGGGAATCTTTATAGTGACAAAAGTTTTTTAAACTGGTCAATATTTTCTTTGATTTTCTTACTTCTTTAGGATTAGCTACTGAATTAAGATTTTATTCCAGACAGACTTTT